>NC_091406.1:2424782-2726630 GCF_032191515.1 Phaenicophaeus curvirostris | reverse complement strand
TTTTGCCCCCTGGTCACTCATTTCTCCCACATATCAACACCTGCTTTGTTCATTTGCATGTTAAAACCCTGCAGGTGTGATGACAGCTTTATCCTGCAGATTTTCTCCCTGCCCTTGCTAGGGAGCAGCTCAGCCTGGTTGAACAAGGAGGCTTTTCATGGTAAGGTGTCTCTAGGGGACTGTGTTTAAAGCTTTGGGTGCAGGAGGAAAAGCTTGTGGGAGAGTCTCCTGGTCTTGAAAGCTCAGGCTGTTGCAAAGTGGAAATGCAGAGAGCTGTGATGAGCCAATATGATCCCTAGCAAATGAGTGTGTGTTAATCATATAGCTGTGATTATGTTATTTAGTGGTTTACTTCAGCTCATGAAGGAAATGTATGGCAAAGGCAGCCCCTGCTTACCCCTCAGGTCTTCGTGCCATCCCCTCCAGCGTGGAACATTCGCTTCTCATGATCAAAGCCCAGCTCCCACTCTCCTGCCTAATGTTCAAAAATTTGAGATGAGCAATGCTGTGGGCTTATCCTGGATTTCTCCTCCCTTGCTGTGTCCCCGACAGCCTCCCGTGGGTGTCTGTGGTGTCCCCTGGGTGGGTGAGCTGCTCGCGGGTGCTCCTGAGCAAGTTGGTGGATGATCCTGCCTGCCATGTGATGGTTCCATGATTTTGCAGGGTTTGTTTCCACCCAGGAAAGCCAGCAACGGGCCCATAAATCAAAGCAATGATTTCCCCTCGCTAAGGCTGAGAAGGGACAATAAGCAGGACAAGGGTTGTGGTGCTCTGCCTGGTATTGTGGGTTTCTCAGCGCTAAACATCCCACTCACTTTACATAATAATGCAGCTTTTGGGCGTTTCTTCCCCAGGTGCAGCTTTGGTTTGAGTTTTCTTTGGTTGTGAGTCACTGGTGGCCCACGGAGTGTGCATCAACAAGGAACAAGGCGATGGGCTCTGTTGGAAAAGCAAAGCCTTGTCTAGTTGATCCAGCTTGCTCTGCCTTTCCCACAGACACAGTGCAAACCCCAGGGAACCAAATCGCTTGCAGGCTGCTCCCTTAAGAGGCAAAAAAGTCATAGAAGTAGTGAGGATAAAGGCAAAATTGGACTCTCCAGCATGTTCATGTAGCTGGTGCCCTTGGGTGCGCAGCTTGGTGTAGGAGACCTTCCAAAATGGAATGGTGCTTGGGCTCAACTCTAACTTCTTACTACCAGTGTCTGTCTGTGTGGCTGAGGGAACAAAGGTCTCTCCTCCAGGAAGGCAAAAGGCACTGTGGTTGGGTCACCTCATTGTGGAGAACCTCATCCCTGCATGAAATGAACCAAGGGGCTTGCGTGCTGCCCTGGTCCAGCTTAAAACAGCCTTGCGACCTCAAGTAACGCCACCGCTCCCTTCTCAGCCCCAGCGCTAAGAACTTCATGTGGCTTTTCCGTTTCCTATTTTTGAATTTAAAAGCTACCTTCCCCTATCATTCTTCCTTTCCAGTCAGCAAGTGCCCTGTGAGCAGGGGAGAGAGCAAACGGGGAGCTGTTCTAAGAAAAATGAAGGTAACCACATCTGAAAAAACACGAGCATAACCCTCACAAAGAACAGAAAATGAAAATGGGTGCTTTTAGACTAATTAAGCTGACTGTCGGGGGTTTTGTTGTCTTTTTGGGTTTTTTTTTATTTAATAGTTTAAAATTTACTATTACGCCTGGTTGGAGTTTGGAGCTAATGAAGCACAGGGAGATAGGAGATGGAAAGAATCCTTGAGATACCTACGAGCGCCTTCTATGATACTTGGATAGAAACTACTGAAAGCACTGTATGCGTTCAGGTCAAAGCTTGAATGAAGTTATAAGAGCTGATAAACTATGAATTTTATGCTATATTGTGTGTATGATTTATAGGATTGAGAGCTGGAACCTGGGATTTATGTTGTTTTATTAAATGTGATTGTAGTATCATACACTTGTGGAGCAGCCATAAGTTTATGGTATTGACCTAGTTTTAATGGTGAGGGGAAAAGGTAAGAAATTAATAAAGTTGTTACCAAAGAAGGTAAATGTGAAGATCATCCATGTGGGAGTGTTACTGGTGTCTCCCTGGAGACAGGGTTGGATAAGTAGTTAGGAGTTTGTCTTAAGAATGGCCCAAATCACTCAATAGAAATTCTTTTCCCAGGATATACGTAGGGTTTCTCTTCAGCCAGAGTGGGATATGTGGAAATACAGGGCTATTTTTTACTTCAATTAACTTAGCATTGTGCTCTCGATGCTTTTGCAGTGCTTTAGGTGGAATTACAGCCCCATGGAAATGGGTAGTAAAGCTGCCTGCTTCACTGGAGTCACCTCCCATTCTATTTTCTTCTCCTGGGGAAGGTGCTGTGCGTCGTCGTGGGGAGGGATGGGACTTGTGCTAGAGCAGCACACGCACGTGGACCTTGAAAATGGAGGAGGGCCTTTCTTTATTGCATTGCCATGGGATTTGGGAGGGATGTGTGTCTTAATAGCATCGATTGCACATTCATATTTATGCACCTTGAAATCTCAGCTTCAAAGGAAGAATTCACTGCTTGTTTTCCCTTTACTGACATGCTTTAAAAAAAAAAGTGACTGTATTGAGGAAACCTAATTGCCAATCAATTAGTATTGCCAATCAAAATATCAGTCCTGGTTAAGTGGCAGCATGTGGAAGGGTTCAATTTATCTGCAGGTTCAATCCTCAGTGCTGTGGGTATCAGAACATGGAATCATGTTCATCAAGTAGTCCAGGAGTATGAATCCTCAACCACTTTGCTCCTATAAGGTCCAAATCTGCTAAAGGTTGCCTTAAATACCCAAATAGCTCTTAATCAGCTGAGATACCTACCCTTTCCACTGTTCCCAAGGAAAGCCAAGTGCCAAGAAGCGTTGGTGGGGCTCTGTGGACCCAGCAGGAGAGGTTCTCTTAATCTGCTCACACAGCAGAGGATGCTTAAAGCCAAAATGTAATTAACTTATTGGTCTTTGCCCAGGATGCTGCGGTCAACTTTTGTGAGAGGTCATGAGGTCTCCACTGACCACAGGAACCTGGTTTTGCGTCTCAGGGCAGGCATAGTAAACCTTCAGTTCACGTCTCTGTGTGATGCGTTAGGCTTTGATCTCTCTCTGTAGCAATCCTTTACGCCCAGTATAATAAACCATGTTTAGTGCATGGGGAAAAATCCACTTACCTTTTCTGCTGACTTTGTCCAAACGATGAATTGGACACCTACTCTGATAATTGCTTCCCAGCTTCTGATTCTTCTCGCTGGTGTGATTTGAATTCATCTATACAGGAACAACGACTTAAATTTCGCCTTCCCTACCCACGAGCGAAGCAAAGCGAAAAGGAGGTATAATCTCTCACACAGGTGTTCTATAGAATCTGTTTTTATATCTTTTGTGAAAGGAAGTTTGGGGCTTTGGCTTGGTTTCAGTTGACGTTACCACAGTGCCGTGGTACGTCTTGTGGAGAGCTGGAGCGCAAAGGGCTCGGTTAGGACTTGCACAAAGGGGTAATGGACCTCAGCCCATTAAATGCAAGTTCTGACAGCGTGGGTCAAACTCCTATGTGTCAGTCTTTGGGTTCCTCCTTTCTCATTCTCCTAATTGGGCTTGTTTTCTCTTTAAAAATAATTGGCAGAGCTTTATGATGCGAAAACAAAAATTGGACAACCGCTGCTGAGATCCACGAAGGCAAAATGTTTTCAGGTCAAAAGATACACTAAGAGATGCTTTTTGTTGTGACCTCTGGTGGTTGGCAGTGCAAGGGGCTGCTCTCTGTGACTGGGTGACAGGAATATGAATTTTTAGTTTGGATCGTCTATAAAAATGTGTGTAGCGATGCCCCGTGGATCAGTCAGGACCAAGCAGGAAAAAAAAAAACCAGTATCAAAGGGATAAAAAAAAATCCACTCTCTCCATTGATCTTTGAAAACTCAAAAATATGAAAAATCAATCAAAACATCTACCTTATCATATTAAAGAGTTTTCTTGCTGCAGTGCTTGTGAAAGGGGAAAAGTCTCCATTGTTCCTCAGTGCTTGGAGAGAGGATTTTCATGCTGACCAAATCCCTGCTCATCAATTAAGCTGCAGTCCAGCTTTTTGCCAAGAGTTTGTTTAAAAGCAATCTGCATGGACTTGATCCCTTTTAAAGACGGCTTCCCAGCAATTTACTGGGAAATTAAAAAAAGAGGGCAGGGAGGAAACCAAGTGGGCTGCTTGGGCTGCAGTGATGCTAGCCGGGTTGCTCACCTGGGCTGCTGCGAGGCTGGGTATGGATTGTGGCGCGTGGTCCTGCGCTGGGGCAGGGCTTGGGCATGTCAGTGCCGGACAACCAAGCGTGTCTGCGAAGAGGCAGCTCGCTCCTGGCTCTTGTTCTTGCTCCAAGGAAGGAGCTGGCAGTGCCATGCATGGTCTGGTGTGCCCTGTGGTGCAGTGCCACAGCCAGGACGTGTGCGCCCCTGGCTTGCAAACATGCTGCCTCCCCTCCTCCCTGCCTCCAGGAGGAGTCACAGGCAGGAATTCAATCCAGGTCCTGTCAATTTTCTGCCAGGTATTCCTTATTCCACGCTATCCACTAAGTCAGTCCTGTGAAGAATGCATTTCTGAATATCTTACAGATGCCTTTGGACTCTTGTTCCATGTTGTTCCACTATGGATGCATAAGTTGCATGATGTGCTCCTTTTCCCTCTTTAGGAGCAGGTATTTCTAGGTTTCAACATCTGGTATACGAGCTGAAAATGTGCATTTTGCTCTTATCCTGAAATATGGGGTTACAATTTGCTGTCTCGGTGGCTACTCCCAGCGGTGGATTTATACATTTAGGCTCAGCATTTCACAGGGACTTAATGGAGTGAGATTCCCATAATGGAAATATTCCTCTTACGCATCCCTCCTAGAATGAAGGATACGGCTGAGTAATTCCTTGAGGGTCCTCTAAAAATTCCAGCCAAAATGTTTGGATTAAGGCAGCCCAAATGGCTGTGAAACTGCTGGCAGGTCGTTTTGGTTAGAGATGGAAACAGCAATTCCCAGGTTGGAGGAAGAGGGGAAATAGTCACCAGTCGTTCCACGGACTGGTCTCGGTGATGCGTTGGATGTGCCTTCACAGTTAGTGGGTTTTACTTGTCAGAGCGATATTTGCTGCTTTGCCGAAGTCCTGAGCAATCCCTTTTGCTTTTCGCCACTTAAGGAGGATCGAAGTGAAGCGCAGACCTTGTGCTGACTCTGTCTGACAGGGCATTTCACCCCAAGGGAGCAGAGGGGACAGGGATAGAGAGCCCTAAGAACTAAAGGTTTGTATCTTGTCAAGAGAGATGCCCAGAGACTTTGGCCACTTCTAATGTATTGTTCAAACCCTGAGAGTCCCTCTGACATCCAAGCACTGGAGGGAATTGTACCATTTAATTTGACTGCAAAGATTCTGCTGGCTCTACAACCATCGCGTGAATAAGGATCACTCAGTCCTATAGAACTCTATAGGATGCATCAGGAGAGAATATAAATAAGACTCCGTGGTTTTGCAGCACTTTATTGAAAGCCTTGTCATGTTTTTATAGCTCTGCACTGCTTTAACCCCCCTCACAAAAGGGTTTCTTGCAGCCAGTGCTCTGGCATTGAGGTGCATGAGTTTATGGAGTTCCTACCCCTCTCTCTGCCCCCTGTTGAAGTTGACGGGTGCTAGACCTGACAAAATATTCACAGGCTTTCCTTCTCAGGTAAGAATTCTATTGTCACATAGAATTCTTACCTGAGAAGGAAAGCTGTGGAATATTTTGTCAGGTCTAGACGTAACTTCAAGCTGCAGTAGCTTTGGTGATGGCTCAGTGCTGCTCTTGCTCTGCACAGATATGTCAGCTGCCAGATTTGTTTTTATCGTACGAGGAAACAAACTGTTTAATGAACAAAACCAGAAGCGCAAGATTGCGCTGAAAGACTTTGAGTCGCTTTGTAAAGAACTCGAGCCAGAAACCTTGGAAAAGGCACACAAAAACATTCATGGAATTTGTTCTTGGCAGCTAAAGGTAAATATGCATTATGCAGATATTCGCTTTTAACTGCGCTACACTCATTCCTTGCATGCAATCCAGGTGGTGTAGGGCTCCAACAGGGTCTACCTGCTCCTCATCATCCTGTGTAAATCTTTGTGGGACACAACGGGGCTGGGGATGGCTCTCTGGCTCTTTTCCTCACAGAACAGAGAGATCCAGAAGCCCAAGGAGCTGCGGGAAGAGCAGATCTTCTGATAGTAGGTAGAGCGAATGGCAGTTAATCCCTGAAGTTAAACAGGCTGATATAAAAACTTGCACAAACAGCTGATTTCAATTTGGACAATTCCCATTGACCAGAGTGGTTTCTCTAGCAAGGACCCATGTGGATTAGTCAGTATAGACTGTCCGTCATCCACGATGCATCCAGCATGTGTTGTAACATGTTTTTTGATGAAACAAGCTAGTTAAAACTTCCTGAGGGCTACTGAGATGCTACTAAACTGAAAAATAAAACCCCTTGTTAAAAACTGAATGCATTGGGAGAGTTTTATTTTCCCAAGAGTTTTATTTTCAGTTTAATAGAGCTAGTAGCTGCTTTTAGAATATGCTGTGGTGATGGGCTCGACTGTTAGCCAAGGCACGGTGCCACTAGCCCGGGTTAGCAAAAGGCAGGAGTGACATCTGGGGTGGAGGAAGGGTGGGCGAACACAGGGGGACCAGCACAATAAACTGGGGTTGTTTAGCCTGGAGAAGAGGAGGCTGAGGGGAGACCTCATTGCTCTCTATAACTACCTGAAAGGAGGTTGTAGAGAGGAGGGAGCTGGGCTCTTCTCCCAAGGGACAGGGGACAGGACAAGAGGGAATGGCCTCAAGCTCCACCAGGGGAGGTTTAGGCTGGACATTAGGAAAAAATTTTTCACAGAAAGGGTCATTGGGCAGTGGCAGAGGCTGCCCAGGGAGGGGGTTGAGTCACCTTCCCTGGAGGGGTTTAAGGCACGGGTGGACGAGGTGCTGAGGGGCATGGGTTAGTGATTGATAGGGATGGTTGGACTCGATGATCTGGTGGGTCTCTTCCAACCTGGTTATTCTATGATTCTATGAAACAGGAGAGCCAGAATTTTCCAGGTGAATCTGAACTGGAATTAAATAATTTGTGTTTGCTTTAATACAGGGATGTCTGATACTATCTGTCTACAGCATCAGTCTGTGCTGCTGTCTTTGAAGCTAATAATTGGCACTGGGGTGGTGTGTTAGTTTCCATGTTAGGCGTGATTTTGGAATGAATCTTGGTTATCCAGACAAATGGGCATTTTCACGGTATTACCCGCTACCACATGATGTTACATATTCCTCATCTAGTGGTTGTGTTCAGGTTTGGGCATCGCTGGGGTTTGGGGTGTTTCCTTAGCTAATTATAAGAGTTGTGAGAAGGGCAAAACTATTTGGGGTGTTGGAGAAGAAAGGTTAAACCGACATGGCAAGCTTAGCCAAGCGATGCTTAAGGTGGTCATGGCTTGTGATGCTCAAGGGGTTCAGCATTGAGGATGGCATCATTCATTAGTGCAGAGATGCAGGTGAGAGTGGAGAGAAGCAAAATGCAGATGAAATATCAGAACGGACCCTTGGAAATGAGATCTTTAAAGCCCAAGTTTATCGCTTGAATACTACATGACTACAAATCTCAGAGAGGTTTGGAAGAGAGCAACCTCAGTGGGAGAAAGACAGGTTGGAGGAACCCAGGAGCTCTTCACAGGCTTTGGTTCTTTGGTTTTGGGTGTAACTGTTGACTCCATTAGGTATGAGCTGGATCTGGCTTGTGCAATGGCTTGAGTTTTTTTGGATTACGAGTTCTTAGATGATGGCCACAGAGGAATTTTAATTAGGAAAGTAAAAAAGGTTCTGCTGGGAGACAGGCAAACCACCATAATTATTGGCAGTGAGAAAGTCAGCAAAGAGCGAGTAATCAGGGAATTTATAGAGGTCTTATTGAGAATTACTTAAATATAAATTTTAAGGATACCGGTGAAAGAATCTCTCATGAGGAAAATTACTTAAAATGTCAGTAATCTCTGCTCCTATGCCTTATCCAGCATTGAGCCATAGTTATAAGCTTTAATGAACACACAGATGAGGATCAAGCTAGCTGTGTGATCACTGAATGCGTAATCACCACAAACAACGGGGGATCTGGAAGAACCCACCAGGGGTTGCTGATTCTGTGCCAGTGTCAGTGGAAACTCCCAGGCTCTGGCAAGGGGTTTGAGGTGCACAGGAGAAAGCTAAGCTGTCTCATTGGGAACAGGTCCAAAGTCATTTCACAAATGGGGTAAACTGCACAGTTTGAAAACTATTCTTTAGGAACCTGCATTTCCAAATGCATCTCTTCTGAAAGCAAATACTTAAATATGAAAATAAAACTAGCCTCTATACTTTTTCTTTAGGAAATAGGGGGTAGCTTTTCTCTCCTCTCCAAGATCCCAAACATGAAGATCATCACTATATCTGCATAACACATCCCTTGCGCTGTCCTCTGTGTTTAAAGTAGCATGACCATGAGACATCACATGAGAATGTTCTTGGAGTAGCAAAGTGCTTTCTTGGCAAAATCCAGCCTCCTACTTCTGCCTATGAAAACAGAGCTGTGCAAATTCTCCTTTCCAAAAGTGTCACCCTGTGCTATTGCTAAAGCTTTAACTTCACAGGCGGTCAGTTGATGGGACAGACAGAATTGCCGTGTATGCAGTTCAAGGCTGGTGTGACTGCAGGTTACCTTTACTGGACAGGGAACGACACCCACTGCTTGACCTAGAAGACATGCCTGGGCTAAGCAATAAACACACCTACGGTCTTCTCATGGGAATAGTTCTTCCATCAAATGTAAGGGCACTTCACGGCTTTTGTGGTATCACGTGTTTCCATCTTGCGGAAACATCTAAAAACATCGGACACTTCTTGTTCCAAACACCCTCCTCTGGCCCTGGCTGAGTTTTGGGTAAGGCTGTTCTGATAATGGGAACAGGTTGTGCTTCTCGGGTGTATTCAGAAGATCAAATCTGATTTTCTTCAACTCTGTGACCTTGTTCTGCTCCCTCCTAAGGTTACCCCTCTGTGTATCAGCCAATGAGGCTGTTGCTGAAGGCATAGATTTATGTCTGTGAGAACAAAACCAGTATTTGCGACAGATCAGAGCATCCTGGCTCTGCCATGGACACTGCACAACCTCAAACTAACTGCCAGGGGCCAGACTGCCAAGGTATTTAAGTGCTGATCACCTTTGAAAGGCTGCACTTCAACTTCTTGATCTCATATTCACGAAACCGTTGGTGCCACCATTAGGCAGGAACCATGGAGCCTTGGCTGGGTTGAGATCGGATGAAACAGGGTTCTTTTCACACTGATGAAATGGAGCATGTCCCTCTGTAGTAGTGGCTGGTCTTCCCCTCTGCACCTCTTCCCATCTGAGATTGTACCACACTGAGGAACTGAACCACTCAGCTCTTGTTAAGTGCCCTGTTGGTAGGTGTTGCCAGTAAAAATAAGGTAAATGTCTCACCAGAAGTCGAGAGCTACCAGCTCACAGCATGACATTTATTATGAAGCACATGATGGGTTGGAAAAGGGCAACAGGATGCAGAAAAGCGGGTGATGCAGCAACAAGGTCCTGGCTGGCGAACACGTGCCGAGTACCACATGCAGACCTTGGCAGCGCCAGTCTCAGCGTGAAACCCAGTGGAGTATTTCCTCTAACAGCAGTTATTTGCAATGGATCTGGGAGGTCTGGTTTCAGTTGAAGCCCAGATACCCACACCCGGGAGTGCTTAGAGTGAGGCAAGATATAGATGCAGGCTGGCGAGAGATCAAGGGGATGGAAGGTGGTAAAAAAGGAGCTCTTGTCATCTTCCTGTTGGCACCCTTGTTTTGAGTCAGGTGAAGCAGCTGTAGCCTGATACACAGCCCCACTTCTCTAAAGGCTGTGGTTGTGTCCAGCTTTGCTTAAATATCCCCTATCTCTAGATCAAATCAAACGGGAACTGCTCATTAGTTGCTACAGCCTGTGAAAACCATGTGCCATTTAAGTTTTACTTAAAATCTCAAGTCTGACTAAGGTAGTATAAAAGTTCTTCAGCAATTCATGAGTGACTTTAAAGGAAGAAGGGGATTTGCTGTATTAATAAGGTATGTGGTAGATGTCATAGACTGAAAACACGATTGATCTGTGAGGATTTTCTCTCTATCAATAAAGATTGTTTTACTGTTAAGCATAGAAAAACAGATAACTCCTTTAAGTAGTTAATTTGAATATACAGAAGCAAAAGGAAGAGTAGGAGGAAGATGTAGGTCAAGTGCTTCAGGAAGATGCCAGGCGAATGTTCAAAGAACCGCAAGATTGGTTTCTACCAGTGTTAGCAGTAGCTGCATGCTCTTCAACTGTTGGTATGGAATTCACTTCGCTCCCATTAGAAGAAAATTAAATAAAAAAGAAGGCAAGCAAAGGAGTGACACTCCATGGTGCTGCCATGCAGTACAGGGGCACCTTGCGATATGCTGCAATAGCCACTTACACTGTGTGTTCCTTGCTCACATAAAGAAGACAGAATTCTTCTTTTGAGATGGGAAAAGCCTTCTGTCATTTCTCCTGTGACCTGCTTGGGTCTGTGAGGCTCTGTACAGAGCAGCGCTCTGTGCCTTCCCTTTGATGCTCCACTGGTCGTATGGCTTGTAGAGCTTTGGGGGGCGTTTTTGTGGGGTTCTTGCCAGCCCTTTAGCTGCTTGGTCTCCTCCTGGGCTGTACTGATGGCGTTGCCTCTGGCTTAGAGACTGCTGAGTGTGGGCAGAGGTGTGAGGAGTCAGGGCAGGAGACACAGCAGAACCAGCCCCATGGCTTGAGGCTTTGAGCTGGTTGGAGGGGATAGTGGGATGGGAGGAACAGGGCAACCTTCGAATCCCTCAGCTGCTCCACAAGAGCTCGTTTGGGCCAAAGGAACTAAAAGAAAGAGAAAGGAAGGCCTGAATTAGGTCAAACTTGGCTTCAAAGAAGATTGTTGGTGCCTTGTGTGTGATCTGCTCTGGGAAAGTTCACGTACCGTTTCCACTTTGGGGTTCAAATGGTAACGCACTGCACATGTTCACAGCAAGGCTGCAGATGATCTGTGAGAGCCCGTGAACAGCGAACCTTCCAGGAAGGCTGCCGTCAGTGCTCATCTCCAAAAGCAGTCTCGTAAGGTGCCTTTTGCACAGTAATATTAAGAAAAAAAAAGTGAATTTAGTCTTTCTCCTCCCTGGTTCCCCCACATACTGCAGGCTCAAACAAGGATGACTTTTCAACCTGGGAAATGCCATCCATGGCTTTCAAAGTGTGATGAATGTGGGTTTTACTCTGGGGAATTTCTAACTTGTCATATCTGAATTATGAGGTTACCTATCAAATGTGAGCAGCTGGCAGACCAAATCTTACTGCTTCTAAAATGGTAATGAATTAATTTCTTTAACTCATGCCTCATCTACCAAGAACTCATGGAAGGAGAGCTACGACAACCAATCTCCCCAAGGAATGCAGGAAAGCTAAAACCAAGAGATGTTTCCTCCCAAGAGCATAAGAAGCTGTTAATTGGCAGGATGTATTACGTTGGGTCATAATTTTTGAGGACTTTGCTCATTTTTTAAAGCTGCTCTTATTCACATTTCTGCGCTTCATAGTTCAAATCTTCTTGCTGAAGCCCTCAATTTGATTTAAAAGGGGGCAAGACGTAATAAAATCTGGTGGTGTAAAAGTATCAGCTGGTAATCGCAAGTTCTGGGAGTCATTCTAGTTTCATCCTGTGTCATGCTCCAGTTAGGGGTCTGCTTTCGGCTACTTTGAAGCATTTTCTATAACCCAGCAATAAAAGCAGGCTAAGATTTTTGTCTCTACTGTTGTGGAAACCACGAAGGGGTTTGCTGGAGCTGTAGAGGGCAGGTCTGAACTCAATGGAGGAAAAAGAGAACAGGCAACAGCTCCACTGGAGCTAAATCTCTATAGAAATGTGGCTTGTAGTTGAAGAGGTTCAAGCAATGCGTCACTACGAGTTGTGGGGGTTTGTGGATGTGGAGCCAGTCAGGCCGTGCCAGGTTATTTAGTTCATGTGTTTAGAACCTTGCAGTTAACTCTGAGGGTGATGGTGAAGGTGCCCTGCAGAACAGCTGCTTGAGGAACACAAGCCATGGCTGGAAACGAGCAGCATGGTTTCATCAGAATGCACAAAATGAAAGAAAAACTATCTCTGAGCTTGTGAGCAGCCTGCCAAAGCCTCCCCAAACTTGCAGTTTTAGGGGCACTCCAAGTTCTCCACCAGAAGATGAGATTTTTTTGCAAGAGAAGACACCTGAGGCAGACGAGGGCAAGGCTCCTCAAGTCCAAGCCAAGCAATGTCCCCTGTTGCTACAGCGAGTAGGCGACTTTCACAGCTGGAGTAACCTCAGATGGAAAGAGGAAAGGGGTGACCCCAGCCTGGGTGAAGGAACCCAGCCTGGGTGAAGGAACCCAACCTGGGCCAAGAGGATGCAGACAGCCAGACTTCTCGGAGAGGGGAGAGGCACCATCACAGCAGAGATGGAGGGACTATCAAAATACGAATGCAAATGGGGTATTTATGGCTTTCAGGTTGGCAAGTCATGAACACCTTAATGTTTTGCCAGAAACAATGCTCTTAATGTTGAAAAGAAAAGCTGCAGGCCATTAAAAGTGAGCAAGAATTCAGGGCTTTCAGGGATAAACTTAAATAAGAGAGTAGGTGTATAGGGAAATGAGAGATAACATCTTCAGTTGTTTCAGGGAAAAGGGCAATTGTTTGGGGGTTGAAAGTGAGTCAAACTATTCATGTTTTACTGAAAAAGCAGGGGATTAAATGGTTCAGGAAGAATCTGGAGGCATCTTCTAGGTTCCTATGGAAGATCTCAGCAAACTGCAGAATTTAAAACAGCCAAGGGAAAAGCTGGGTCCCATCCCTGGGAGCCAACCCCTCCAGGTGACTGAAGAGATGTGAGACGGCAGCTTTCCTCCTTAGGCAAAAATTGAGTACTGCCTGCAGGGAAAGTCTTTGAGAAGGAAAATATTGATACACTTTTCCACTGTGTCTTTGTGCTTTGAGAAGGTATTTTTTGGAATAGTAGGTGGGCTACAACAATCCTACATGAGGTTTAATTTCCTCCATGGAGGATGAAAATATCCTGCAATAAGGGAAGGTAAATGGGAGCATGAAAGACAGAGCAGTTATGGGTAAATAGGGGAAACCTGTTTGGACAGATTGGACACAGACAAAGAGCTGGTGTCACAGCTTTAATGAGGTTTTTAGGGATTAGAGGAGCCCTGGGCTGCAGCCTGGTTCCTGTGGCCCTGGCATGATAGGGCTGGCGCTCTGCCCTGCTGGCACAGCTTTATGAATCTGAGTGCCAGAGCCATGGAATTGGGTCTGAGCAAACCTCCTGGGGTGGCAGCCAGGTTCACAGCCCTCTACATCTACCCCAAAACACATTAGAGCCTGCTCTCCTGGGCAGTCGCTCTCTGCCCTGACCTTCTTGGCTTGGTTTTTCTGCTGTTAGCTGCTCTGGAGCATGCTGCTCACCCCATTGATTTTTAATAAGCTCTTGAGGAAGCGCTTTTCACCAGCACTTAACCGTAAGTGCTGTTCTCCATCCCTTGCCGCCGCTGCGTAAAATGGTCTTGAACCCAACGGCTCAGCAGAGGCTGTTGGCTCCGCGGTGCCTCCCTGTCCATCTCTTTCCCAGCCTGGATGGGAAACTGCACAACTTGTTCTGCATCCAAGTGGCAAACGCAGCAATAAGTGTATTGGCACAAGACATTTCCATTTTTTCTTTATTGGTTATTCCCACATCCTCCTTCAGTCTGTGTCCTTTGAACCCACTTCCAGTAATTAAAATTGTAATCCCATTGTCTGCCATCCCTCTGCTTTCTTTGTGTCTTCACCCTTATAAATCTGATGCAACCTCAAGGCTTTGAGTTACATGTATGCTCTGTCCCTGGGTAAGGATTGCAGAACATCTTTGATTAACATATTTCTAAAAATCTTTGGGTTTTCCTCAGATTTAAGCATTGGTGCCTTCTGTACTATTTAGCATCTCCTTTTGTCAGGCGTATTTTTTGTACACATGCATGAAAGACTGGAAGGGTTTGAACAAGAGCCCTCAAACCTTTCTGAATATTTCTGATCCTGCTTGGAGAGCTCCTGATCTTTGTAATATCTGCATCACTAGATGGCACGTGCGAGCTGTTTGTGTCTCACTAGCACAGGACAAGGCAGGCAGTGAGGTTTTTTTTTTCCCTTAACATTACTTTTTATACTTCTGTGGCTGCTTCTGCCAGCAGAATACATGCAACAGACCCAAACCTGTCCTATAGAATACTGACCTGCTACCCAGTGGGGCTCTGCCACCTCCACTCTCCATCCCAGGTGTGGACTAAAACAGAGCTCTTACTCTGTCATCTTAGACTCATAGAATCATAGAATAACCAGGTTGGAAGAGACCCACCGGCTCATCGAGTCCAACCATTTCTATCTTCCACAAGCACTAAATAGGAGTCCAATAAATACCACATAGTAAATAAACCGAACTTTTTATCTTCATGAAGACTGCCTTTTAGCATATTTTATAAATTGTCTTTGTATACATGTTTGCTTTTTATTGTATTTTATGAATTCTGTCTTTGTATAATAACCTCCTGCAAAAATACTGGCAACCCAAACATAAAACTGCAGAGTGAGGGCGTTCGGATGCTCTGTGCTGGCAGGGGACAGGGTGGTGGCTGTCCCACCACATGGCCTGGAGCAGCTGGTGCTGCTTCTCCAGGACGTCTGTCCCCTGCTGTCACTACAGAGGAAACGTGCATCTAAGTTATGGCCTGAAGTGGCTGAAACCAAGTGTCAAATGTGCTGCTAAACTGGCCCTGGGCTGGTGTCAACATCTGCTGCTTAATGGGACCTTCGTCACAACCTCTAAGAGGAATTCTTCTCTTTATTAGGTGCCTGGGCTAGGGCTTGGCATGCCAAGTGTTGCGCTCGTGGAGGAATTTCCTTCACTAAAGCTTTCAATCAAAGTTTAAGAGCAAAGATCAAAAAGAGGCTTTTGGACAGGCAGAAATAAAACACTTTGATCAAAAGAGAGTAGAAATTGGTAGCGCTAATTATAATCAATGAAACAAAAAGGCTGATGAGTACGTGCATGTGTGTGCATGGAGTCTGAGGGCAGAGTTTATTCTCAACTTCTGCCTTACTCTTTTGTAATAATTTAACTGTGTTTCCACAGTGTGACTCAGCGCTGGAAGGAAAATTCCCTTTTCCTTCTCTGTGGCAGAGTTGATCAAAGAGCAGAATTTCTTCTAAAAGAAGAAACCCACATCCTTACAGGATGCTCTGCAAGCTGCTATTACTGTCCAGCTTGCTGGATTTAATCCTGGCTGGATGCAGAAAGGAAAACAAATCTCTGCCAAGCTCTTGAGGCCAGCATCCCCGGGAGAGGGGCTGCTCCCAGCCTCGGCAGAAGTGCCAGACAGCGGGTAATGCTTTGGCTGGCACTTGGGAAATAATATCAGCTCCAAACCCTGCTGGGATCCATGAAAAGCTGCCCTGAGAGCGGTGTAGTGCAGTGAAGCATCTGAGCTATTTTCTCACCTGTGTTTGAGTGAATAGGTGGAAGGGAAGCCCTTCTCACCTCTGCCATGTGGACTTAGTTTGCAAAATCCTTTGCACCATCATTTTGCACTATTTGCATCCCTGCACCTGCTTTTATTTTTTGTATAAACACCAAACCAGAGATTTTAAGGATTCTTGGCTTGAATCACCCCACTGAGCCTCATGAGGAAGATCAGTGGGAGATCTCAATGCGACCAGCAATGCCCGTTGCCAGCTCTAGAAAATATTTCTTTAGGAATAAATCTGTTTTTAAGGTATTTCTATAAATGTAATGCAGGCTGGAAAGGAGAGCTCCCAGCCAGCGCTTTGCATGAGATCCTTGGCTGGGAAGTGTGAAGTAAGGACCATAAAGAGGCTCTTTCTGAGGAGCCTGGAGCAGATGTGGTGAAGGACTTTCTCAGCAGCGTGGCCACAGCCTGCTCCCCCAACAGCAGGACCTGTGCCCTCTGAGGAATACCCTGTCACAGCTGAGCCATCTTCTTTCATCTCCAGGAAAAAAAAAACCAAAAAAACCCCTCTTTTCCCAAAGCAGCCCCCAGTTTCAACTGCAAAGAGCAATTAGTCTTGTGCTAACGCGGTCCTCTCATTCCTGCAAGGGATGGGATTGCAAGTGCACTTGGTGCCCAGCTTTAATCTGTTGCCAGAACTTGCTCAAAGGGCTGTGAAAGGTCTTTTCCCTTGCAGGCTCCTGACCATGTAATCTTTCCTCTCGAGTTTCTGATATTACATCCCTGCTATTCCTGCCAATCAGTTGTTGGTCAGCCCTAATAGTCTGAGTTTTTCAAAGAGAAAAGCCTGAGTGTTGTGGAATTGAAACAAGAACTGTCTGGCTGCTTCCGTATATCAGTTGGGTCTAAACCCACAGGGAGGTGTGAAGGACTCTCTGGCCACCTCTGGTCCTCTCCCTGGCTGCTTTGCTTCTCTGCAGTGTTGTGTAGGGGAGGAAACTGTAAAAATGCAGCTTGTTGACATGGGCTGTTCTGCGCTGAACCAGAGATGCCACTTTCTGCCATGGGAAGTAGCTCAAATGGAAAAGCCATATGTGAAATAATATACGCTGCAATTGAGATCGTGTGTCCTTCTTTCTGTATGGGTGTGCCTATCTTACCTAGGACATCCAACAGCTCAATGGATACTATATATTACACTGAACAGGGAAAATTATTCAACTGTCCTAATCCAGCGGTTGTTTCCATTATCTCCTTTGGTGCTAATCACAGTTGTATCCACTCAGTAATACAGAAACAATTTGTCACAGCACTTAGACGAGGTCTCATTTATACTCTCCGTTTTATCTGAAGGAATTTGAAGAGCTGTAGTCTAGAACTGTGCCCTATTGTACTGGGTACTGAAACTACAGCTGCATTTAAGCCTGGGGATGCGCACGCACAATCCAGCCACATTTAGATTCGATCTTGTGCATTTGGTTTCACTGCACAGAGTAAACACTGCAGCTGATGAACAGACGTTCTTAGTCTGGTGCTTAAACCTTATGTGGGAAGACAACAAAACCAAGAATTCTCTTAGTTCCAGCAGTTCTTGTTTGCTAAGGTGAATTTTCCTTAGACATTTTACGTGGCTGTGGAACCTGCTGCTGCGCCAGTGTGGCTGTCAGCAGTGAGCCCTGGCAGCATCTCCCTTCCCTGAATCTCTCATCCATCACCACAGGTCCCTGGGAAATGCAACGAGGACGAGCTATGATTGCACTTTTGATACTGAGCTAATCCATCGTGCAAGGGCTGGTTTCTCTCCAACCAGTTTTCAGTGTGAAATATGGGTTATCTTTCTGTTCTGGCTAAGTCCTTGCCCAGGAACGCCCAGCAGAGAAGTGCAAGCTGTGCTCGGTGGCCAGAAAAATCTCTCACCTAGAGGCCAGTTTCTGCTGTCCCTACTGTCTGTCCCTTATTTGATGAACAGGTTTGGTCCAGTTCATTCAGCAGTCTGGTTCTGGACAAGGAAAAGCAGCATTATATTATATATCATTGCTAGTTGTGTTCGCAGCTCTGTAACCACAATGTGGAAGATTTATCTGCCAAATTAATACCAATGCTTCCCGAATTTAAACAGCTTACAAATAATGTTTGGCATGTACTTATCACCTATTTATCTTATATATCATATCTCCACTGCTTCTCTAACATTGCTTTCAAGACAAGATAATCATGTAAATTTAGGAAACATTGTGGCTTGTGAAAACTTTGGTTTCAATTTTTCCTTTTTCCTGAGAGGTGAAGAGGGCTGTGGTGTCCTTCAACATCTGCAGGAAAAAAAGTGTGCTGGGTGGGCCATGGTTTCAGTTTCTTTCTGCTTTTCTTCTCCGAAGATCTCTTTGGTACCTATAGTCACAGCTCTTTGCAATGTTGCCTCTGGGTCACTCTCCACTTCCCTGTAGTTGCTGGTATCATCTGTGCTCTGCCCTCAAAGGGACAATAACTCCTGCCAGCCCTGCTGACATACTAGACTTCCAACTCTCCCCAAACAATTCAAGTTATAAAAGCCACGACATCTGTTTTGACAGCCCGCATCCAAGGCTGAGGGTGAGCATTGCCTTCCCCCCATCTCCTGCCCAGGGAGGTGCTTGTTATCCTCCACCGTGTGAAAATGAGGTTACAGAGACCATGGGAGCTTGTGCTCCTGTAAAAAAAAAAACCAAAACAATCCTGTTTGAAGCAAACTACTCGTCCAGGACAGGCGTGAGAGAAAGTGTTGCAGCCTTCACAACTTTTGTTCAGAGCAAAAAGGAAAATAGACAGTGACGGAGAAGCTCTTGGCTTTGATCATTGCTGGTTACGGGAAATAAAAACATAACCCAAAGAGACTGAGCGAGAAGCCTAATAATGTCAGGTCAACTTCTTTGTTATTCTCTGAGATAAAAAAAAGCTGGAGTTTAGCTTCTATCACCTTCCCCTTTTGCTTTCTGTTTTTTGGCTTTCTTCCTTAAAAATCAGTATGGCCCTTCTCTGGGCTCGCTGGTTTATGTGGTTGGTGTCCTGGCTTCTTGCGATGGATCCTCAAGGATGACTTGCACAATTAGTTGGTCCATACTCTGTTTTGTGAAAATAATGGGTTAAAAGAGATTTAAAGAGATTTGGAGGGAACGAAGGAGGAGGGAGCAGTGATGTGCACAGGCTTGAGAGGGCTGAGAAGCCGGGGTGGTGATGAGCATGCACGGCACATCCAGGCTCAGCTGCAGCTTGAGCAGCACGTGGGCTTGTGGTGCCCGCTCGCAGCTCCTGGACTCCCACCCGGCAGCACTCCTGCTGCTCTGGGTTAGGGGTAAAGCCCTGCAACCCCCTCCGAACAAGCGGCTGTTTGCTGATGCCCACAAACATGTGGCTGTGCTGATGGTGGCAAACAGCTGCTTATGCTCCTTGTCGGAGACCAGAAGCAGCCTGTTTACACTGATCAAGGTAGAAATTGTTTATTGTGACATACAGCTGCCCCACAGAGTGCTGGAGCTGTGTGAGCATCCCCGATGCAGCATTTTCTGCAGAGGAAATAACCTAGTCTCTGGCATGGGAGCAGCAGGCAGCAAGGGCTTCCCTCTGAGCAACAAAACCTGCGCTGAGTTCACAAGTGCAAGAGGCATGAAGATGCGTTTAGATGCTGTGATACTGAACAGGAAGGCATCCTCGCTTATTTTATCATTCCATCAGTGTGTTCTTGATGGATTATGAATTAATTCCTTGCAAGTTAACAAGCTGAAAACATTTTTGTTATTAAAGAGAGCCAAATGACACTCTACCGAACAAATACATCTCAGATCTATGGCTAATGAGTTTTTCAGCTATTCAGACTGATATGTGATATGAATTAAGCTACAGTTGAATTAGACCTAGTTGTTCATGTAAAATTCACAAGCTGCAAATGAGCAGCAGGGTTATTTTTTCTCACAGCCTCAATTTAGGCAGCTAAACTCCTTTGGGAGGCAGAGGGAAAAATGACAGTTTTGCACAGTATAGCTACGTAAACGTGCTTAATGGACATCACACTTACTGATCCCATTTTATGATGGAATTGAATCAGGAGCACTCTTTGAAATGAGGAAGGGCTGAGCCTCTCATGCCTCCCATCTTCCCTCTGCTGAACAAACCGAGTGTCAAGCTGTGTCCTGTCATGAGCATGGGACAATGCAGGGTGAAGAGACCAACCCCACTGTTGTAACCTGATGTTGTTGGCACCTGCAGTTGCCACAGAGTTTGATTCAATCCCAGTTCATTCTGTATCAAACAGTATCAGAACTAGGATCACAGCTACATCCATCAGTGATGCAGGGCAGAGCTTAAAAATAACCCTTCAGCTGACATGCAGCTTTATATAACAAAGGGAAGGTTAGTCCAGATTTTCCAGCAAACTGGTGCTAAACGAGTGTCTCTGAGTCCTTGAGACCTAGAGCTTGTGGTGGCAAGGGATGTTTCCACTCACCTTATATCTGAACTATTTGTGGCATTATTATTTGTCAAATCTATTATTATGGGTTCCCTTTTATTCCATTTTCATCTGGAAATGTGAAGTAAGATGTAGTATTACGAGAAACCATCTGCTGCCAAAATAAAAGAGGGAGTTAGTGTTTAGAGCATTTTGGTGATTTCTCATACCGTTGAAGTAGTCTCTAAAATTTAAACCAAAGCCACGAACACAGACTTTCTCCCTTGAGAACATCTAGTGTAATCCTTCAGTTCATCTGGTGCTTGCCAGAATAATCTACAGCTTGTAGTCTATATGAAAAATAGAGCCCAGCAGAGCAGACCGCAATGCCCAGCTCTGTGCGAGGAGATTTGCTGCCATCTTTTGGTAGACGCGTGTTCCAGAAAGTAATGAAAAATTATCTCTGCACAGATAAACATCATCTCCCTCTGCTCCTTCTTGGCCCACCTGTGGCATCCCCTCACTCCCTACTGCAGAGATCAAGTTGAAGATGACCCTGCTCATGGCAGGGAGATTGGACTAGATGACCTTCATGGTCTCTTCCAGTTCAAACCGTTGTATGATTCTACGATTAATCTCAGCCCCTGATGGCCCCAAGGAGACCCAGAGAACCCCAAATGTGCCCGTGCAGCCAGGAGGGCTACGTGCAGGGCAGGGCACCTGGGTGGCTTCTTCTTGGTCTTGCTGGTGAAGAGGAAAGGTCAGAACAAGGAAATTGAACATCAGGGAAATCCAAAGAAGTGAAAAGCAGAGTAAATTACACGCATGTAAGGTGGATTTTCAAAATAACATGGTGAGGGATTGACTGCTGCGTTCTTACTGCTGCTGCAGGTGCTGGCCAAACATTTCCTTGTGCCCACAGCAGAGAAGACATCCCGTGAACCATCTGCCCGTGTCCTTCATCAGTTCCTGCAACAGGAATGGGCAAGCAGGAGGCTTCTGGCCATGTCACACACCAGCTGCGAGGGAGCTCTGCCTGCATCCTGCCCATGACCGCACCGCAAGTCCTTTGCTGGATAAAAATCTCCTGAGCTAGAGAAAGGCTGCAGGGAACAGGCTGCTATCTCTGCACGCCTGCAGGTAATAAAAGCATTTTTTATGCCTGGAGTTAATAAAGGATATATTTGAGATGGGGCAGCAGTGGGGCTGGTGCCAGGGGAAGGAGCAAAGCGGGCAGGCAGTGAGCTAGGAATCACACTTGTTGAGCCGTTTATCTTTGCAGAGAGTGGGTTGAGGAAATGGTGCTTGGACCAAAGGCATGATAGAGGTTCTCCCACCCCACTTTGCCCCGGCTCCCCTCCCAGGTCCTGCCTCCACACCAGCAGCTTCTTCTCTTCCCGTGCTCCTCTGACTGGGGTGATGGGGTTCAATGCACCCTAGCAGAAAGCTGCCCGGTTGGTTTTGCTGGGCTAGGTTTTTGCATGGACCAGCAAGAGGTCATCCCAGAGCAGGCTCCAACAAGCCCCAGAGCACAGAGCAAAAGGGAAAGCGTGGGTTGCTGGAAGTTGGAGAGCCGAGAGGCTGGCCAGAGCCAGTGCTTCACCCCAATTTCAACCCCGTGCTCTGGTTGCTCAACACAATGACTGTGGTTAGCAGTAACTCTCCAAATGTGAGAGAGACCTCTTGTTGGTTCCTGTCCTGGCAGCAGACTGACCTTTATGTCAGCGTGGAGTTGGTATCACTGGGAGGGCTGCCAGTACCTGTGAAATCCCAGTGCCGCCCAGGGAGGCGTGCCTGGTGCCAGTAGGATCCCAGTGCCAGCAGGGTCCCAGTGCTGCCCAAGGAGGGATGCCCGGGGCTGCTGGTGTCCCGGTGCCACCTGGGGAGGGGTGCCTGGTACCAGTGGGGTGCCCGGTGGTGGTGGGGTCCTCGTGTCACTGGGGAGGGGTGCTTGGTGCTGGTGGGGTCCTGGTGCCAGTGGGGTTTCGCTACTGGTGGGCTGCTGGTGAGTCTGGGTGCCACCAGGACAGAGGAGCTTGGTCCTAGTGGTGTGCCCAGTGCCAGTGGGGTCCTGGTGCGGCTCAAGGAGGGGTGCCCGGTGCCACTAGGGAAAGGGATGCCTGATCCTAGTGGGATGCCCGGTGCCAGTGGGGTCCCAGTAACACCCGGGGATGGCTGCTAGGTACTGGCTGGGTCCCGGTGGCAACAGTGAGGGGTGCTCGGTGCTGGAGAGGTCCCAGTGCTGGTGTGTCCCACTGACACTTGGGGAGGGCTGCCCTGGGTCCTGATGGGGTCCCAGTCCTGGTTGGGTCTGTATCCCCGGTGGGTCCCGGTGCCTTGGGTCCTGGTCCCGGTTGGGTCCAGTCCTGGCGGTTCCCCGGTGGGTCTCGCTGCCCCAGGCCCGGTTGGGTCCCAGTGTCCTGGTCCCAGTGGGTCCAGGATGGATCCTGGTCTAGGTTGGGTCCCAGTACCCGGGTGCAGGTTGCGTCCCAGTTGGGCCTCAATCCCGGTTGGGTCCTGGTGGGTCCCAATGCCCCAGGCCCGGTTGGGTCCCAGCTGGGTCCCGGTGGGTGCCGGTGCCCCAGGCCCAGTTGGGTCCCAGCTGGGTCCCAGTGGGTCCCGATGCCCCAGGCCCAGTTGGGTCCCGGTGGGTGCCGGTGCCCCAGGCCCGGTTGGGTCCCAGCGAGTCCTGGTTGGGGGCCGGTGGGTTCTGGTGTCCTGGTCCCAGCGGGTCCAGCTTGGGCCCCGGTTCTTTGGGTCATGGTGGGTCCCGGGCCCGGGTCCAGGTTGGGCCCCGGTGCCGGTGCCTCAGTCCCGGTCAGGCCCCGGTTGGCCCCCGGTGCCCCAGTCCCCGTTAGGCGCCGCCGGGCCCCGGCCTCGCTGCCGCAGCCGCCCCGCCCCGCGCAGCCGCCGCAGCGCCGGGAGCGCCGGGCAGGGTCAGTGCCGCCGCCGCAGAGGCCGGGGCGGGGCCGGCGCCGAGAGCCGGGACGGAGCCTGCTTAGGTAACGGCGGGAGGGAGGGCGGGCGGGGGCGAGGGGCGGTGTGGGGGCCCGGGGTGAGGTGAGGGCCCGGGCCCAGGTAGCGGCACGGGACGAGGAGGTGGCGTGGGACAAGGTGGCGGCATGGGGTGAGGCAGCGGCACGGGAGAAGGTGGGGGCACAGGGTAACGTGCTGGCACGGGAGGAGGCGGGGGTGGCGTGGGACAAGGTGGTGGCACGGGACAAGGCGCTGGCACGGGGCGAGAGTGGCCTGGAATGGAGTGGTGGTGGCATGGGACAAGGCGGTGGTAGGGGGTGAAGTGGTGGCGTGTGATAAAGTGCTGGTGCAGGACAAGGCGGTGGCACAGAACAAGGCGGTGGCCCAGGACTCTGTGGCCGCACAGCACAAGGCACGGGGTAAGGTGGTGGCACGGGACAAGGCAGTGTCATGGGTTTTGCCACGCAGCCCTGTCCCCGACACCTCGTGCGATGCCGTCGGCGGTGCCAGGGCAGCCAAGTGTGTGCATCAGTCTGTTCGCGGGCCCCGTGACTGGGGTTTGAAGGTCGCCAGGGCACGGAGGTGTGTGGAGGTTTCCCAGCAGACGCTTCCGCAAGTGGGGATCGCTTTTCGCAGCCCGGTCGAGCAAAGGTTGTAGGTGACGAGTGGCCACACCTGCCCGCATCCAGCACCTGACATCCCCTCCATCAGTGCCCCGGGATATTTCTTTGCAGATTGGTAAATTCACCATGACGTGCACCGAAAACCCAAACCCCACACTGTGCAGCCAAACTGATTTTTTATTTATTTTGTTCTGCTTATTTTCAATGTAGCTCTTTTCTTGAGGGGAATAATGGCAGTTTAGAGATCTTGAGGACTCGGTTTTCCCTTCCGGTACCAAACCAGGAGCAGCGTGCAGCCGCAGCAGTGCAGTTGCTTCCATTCTGCCTCATCACAGCCCTCGCTAGGAATAACTCTTGCTGGAGGGTGAAAGGCTCATTCAGTCTTTCGGCATTTGTAAAAAAAATGATAGTAACAAAATTTTCTGGAAATGAAGCGGCGCTGAGTCATCCTCGCTGACCGACGCAGCGGTGTGGCTCTGGGAAATATTTATAGTGATACCGGCTGAAACAGCTCCCCTCTCATTTCTCAGAAGGTCTGGGAAGGATCAGAAGCCTGCTTTGGTTTGTTTTGTTCAGTGCAGTGGATGGTTGAATAATCACCTGTCTCATAGCATTTCATTGATGAAATTTTATGAGAATTCCTCTGAAAAAGGGCTTTTTCACTATAGAAAAGTCATCCTAGAATAATCCTTCCTGGCAGCGCTCCCCATTGAAGCTTTATGCTGATCCACAGTCTGCACCTTTTCTTCCTGCCCACGTTTCGGGTGGTGTGTGAGGGTGTGAGGGTGTGTGGGATGTCGACGTCGGTTGCCATAGCCGCAGAAGTGATGTCCCCAGCGCTGGCTCACGGTGGGATGCAGGCAGGAGGCACCGCGCAGGCCCTTGTGGGCTCAGCATCTGCTGCAGGTAGAGGAAAACCCATCCGCTAGCTCCGTAGCCTGAGCTCCGGTGTGGTGGATGCTCCTCCTTGTGAGGGGAGCAAGCGGTCAAATTGTGCTGGAAGAGAAAACGCTGTTTTAATTAGTCATTCCCTTTGATACAGCGCTGGGTGTTCCTGCAGTGGGGCTGGGGGCGAGGGACCTGTCCCTTCTTGAGCCAACCTTACCCTGCGCTGCATGGGTGGCTCAGGGTGGGACAGCAGCGCAGCTCAGCTCTTCCTCTGCAGGTATTTGGAAGAAAGAGATTATTCACCTGAATGTTTGATTTAATGTACAGGGTATGGGTTCTTTGTTCTTCCTTTGCAGTTTTGGTAACTACAGTAGCTACAGCAGGCTGCAATATTCTTTAATATCAATTAAGCTTTGTTAAATCAACACGAAACTTTGTTTAATTGATACTTACATGTGATAGTTTAATAGGGGGGTGCTGTACAACTTTGCTCTAAATTTATACCCATGCAATTGAGAGCAGGCTCTTTCTTTGGTTCTGTAAATATTAGTATAGACTAAATAATAATACATTTGCTTTTAAGGGGTTTGTCTCCTCTATGCTCCTGTGTTTATCAGTCTGCAGAGATAGCAGTCTTCAAATAAACGTGCTCCATCCCGTATGTGGCTCAAAAGCAAAGCTGCGGGAGGAAGGCTGCAATCCTGTGAGTGTCAGCAGGACGTTGCTTGGGTTTACCAACACCTGCATGAAACAAAATGTGGATTTGAGTGTCTTAAATTTTGAGTCATAATGGTGCATGCGTTATCTGGCACTAGCATCGCAGCAAGTTGGGGCAAAAAGTGTTGTTAAGGATTGTGTCCCATAATGCAGAGTATTTACTGGCTTATACTGGATCCTTCAAAGACTGGTGAACATGCCGTGTTTGACCTTAGTGGGAATATTTGCCTATATATGGTTAAATGTGTTTTTAAATCTCTGCAGAATTAGGGTTCTGAATCTGATTCAAAGCAGGCTGTAGGCAAGACTTGAATGGATTTGGGATCTGAATCGTAGAAGATTGGAGCCAGCGCTGTGCTCAGGTGGCAGCCTGGGATGTTGGACAGTGGGACAGGGCCACCAGCGCTGTGTGGAGCTGGTGGCTCCAGCCAGCTTGACGTGGCACACTGAGAGAGCTGGGTCCTGTTCTGTCTGAGAGCA
Organism: Phaenicophaeus curvirostris; assembly: GCF_032191515.1. Lineage (NCBI taxonomy): Eukaryota > Metazoa > Chordata > Aves > Cuculiformes > Cuculidae > Phaenicophaeus > Phaenicophaeus curvirostris. The sequence continues at coordinate 2,700,907 of NC_091406.1, read as the reverse complement.
AAAGCACTGTCCTTCATGGTCATTTCATTGATACAACATACGATGCCTGGGAAATGACACTGTACAGGCTGGGCGTCCAGCGAGATGCTTAAAAATTGCTTTATACCAAGGAATAATTTTTCCTTTAATGAAGGTGATAAATGAGAAATGAGTAATTGGGTTTTTTTGATCTTGAGGCAAGAGACCTTCATGTGCTTTTTTCCTCATGTCGACAGACTGGAACTGATCTCAGCGTGATGCTGGCTGTCCCTCCCAGCTCACGTACTGGTGGGACCCGTCCTTGGCAGCTTTTATGTGGCAGTTCTGTGGTTCTCATCTTTTCAGGGGGACTTCTGGTGGAGATGGGGAGCTGAAATGTTCAGAACTACTGTTATCATCAAGAAATGGTACAAGAGTTCAAATTTATTAGGAAAACATGTGGCTAGAATAAGCTTAAATCCAACCTTTTTATTTTTTTTTAGCCTTTAATACAATAGACTCCCATTGTCTTCATGGGAATTTTATTCTTATCTTAAATTTTTAGAGTGCTCCTTCCCCTCATGTAAATATCATAAAGTTGATAAGTCTGTGTAGGGGAACTTGAACTTAGGCGTGTAAGAGAGTTATCAAGCAAAGATGGGGTTTCCTTTGGTTACAGCCAGTCCTTATATTTGCCAAGGGCACCCTGGGGTTTTGCTGCCTGTTGGGCAGATTTTGATTTAATTGCCCAGAATGGCATTGTAGGGTGAAAACTCTGCCATCTGTGACACTGGCAAATATTCAAATTTGGCCTGCTGGAAGCGCTTTGTCTTTAATGAAATCTCCACTAGGGCTGGCTCTGGGTCCTGCAGCTCCTTGTTTTCTCCCTATGGCAGTAGGAAATAAGGCGTTTGTGGTGGTGCTGCTCACAGCAGCACTTGGAACTAACTCCTCAGTTTGGGTTTTCTTCGTCACTATTTGCGTGGTGGTATTTCCTGCTTAAGGAAATAAAACTGTTTTCTTACTTGGAAAGCACTTTATGTATTTTACCTGTCCCATGTTGTGTGGGAGTTGAGGTGCGCACTCACTCTGAGCTATTTGCCCAGTTGGACAAGGATAAAAGCAACGAATTCATTTCAGCCCTACCCTAATCTGAGTTAGTGTGCTGGGATCCCACTGGTGAAAAGCAAGGGCACTCGGCCATGGCCATTCCTTGATCCTTTAAGAGTTTGAATCCCCATTAAGTATGCTTGTCTTACAACCTGCACTCACACAGGATGTAATCAGTTTTGTTTTCCATCTGTTAAACAAGAGGCTTCTGATTAGCGTGTGCAAACAGAAATAATTACTTTTGTTCTTGCTGACAGCAGCAAGGTCAGCCACCACGGACCTGGCTCGTAGTGCTTTCCACACTCAGCAATTTTAAACACCTTGCTCTGTGCACATGACACCATTTGCCTTACAACCGACAGGGATTTGGCTTTCAGCATTGTCCCTTAATTATAGTAATTGCCTAAGTGGAGATCTTGCTGTCTTGCACTGTCCTATAGCTACAGCCCAGCCTGCAGCAGCGGAGCAGCCTGGCACAGCTCATCCACCCGACGAGCACAGCCACGTCCTGGGGAGAGACACAAACGTCAGACTTGACTTTGTGGGCTTGGATAAGGGAAAAACATAGCCTAAAAAATCCAACCTAAAAGGATACAGCATTTAGTTTTCAAGGAAATATTTTGATTTTCCAAAGTCACTCAAAGGGACTGTTTGGATAAAGTCCAGCTGCTAGATACCGAAATGCGGTTGGCAGAGCAGGGCATCATCTCTCAAAGCAATGCGGGTCTGATTTCCAAATGTGGGGATTTTTAACAGTTTTAATTTTTGATGATGCGAAATGGAAATAACCCTCAGAGGGTTCTCGTGAGACGGGACTGCCCTGGCAGGGAAGAAGCGTTTCCTGAACACACGCAGCCCTTGGTGAATCGCTCCATCCCTCTCCAGAATGCTGCCTTGGCTCTGACTGTCAGGTGTGATCTCCAAGCTGGTCACTGTACGCTGCTTCTACTGACTTTAGTAAGGAGCAGGGGAATGACTTGGAGAAATCAGTTAATTCTTAGTGTGGGGTTTGTGTGGGTGGATTTTTGTTGTTATTTGGGTTTTTTTAAGGCTGGTTCTGTGTTTCCAGAACCACATCTGGTCAACTGTTAAAATGATTTCTCCTGTAGCGAGCGGTGCTTATAAACATTAAATCCCAGCTTGCATGTTTACACAACAAATAGAGACATTTAAATCTAATATAAGCAGCGTAAACTGCTTTGGAACGTGGAATATATATATAAATTTAACTGCTTAGCTGCTTACATATTTCAGGCTGCAACTTGTTACTGAAGTATACCTGACAGGACTTCTTGGTGTATTCAAGTAGTCTCCACAACTGAAGCTACCTCTGACTATGTGCCCTTGTATCCTACTTTATTTGTGTTCCGAGAAGAGTGTTTGCTTTTATTTAGCCACCAGATCTCTTTTGTTCCCCCTAGGATAAGGATTCTTCATTTATGCAATAGTAATATCCTGCTTTAACAGGCAACAACTTGTTGGATGGAGTGCTTGAGGCACCGATGCCTGCTGAAGCACCCTATCCTCTATTCGTGCTTGCCCAGAGAGCTGCATCCGAGTGTGCAGCCAGAAAGGCGATTAAGAGCATCCTGCCTGTTCAGAGCCAGCTGTTTTATTTGCGGTTTAAAGGAATAGTTTTCTGCTAACGTTGAACAGCCCGGACTAAGGATTGGCAGGCGATTTTTTAAGCATTTGCATGCTTATGTAATAAGCTGCTTATTACTTTTGCATAACCCAAAAAATTTTGGGAATATGGAACTCTAGTGCAACATCTGGTATCGAGAGGACCAGCTTTGTAAGTATGATTTATCTCCTTTTTTAAAAAAACCGAAATCTTGTATATAAAGATGCACACCGTTTCAGATTGTTTGATTTGCTTCCCTAGGACAAATTACTTCACTTGGATAAGAGGGCAGATTTGCTTGGTTTATTACTCTCAGGGTCATATTTTCTCCTCCATGTACAATGGGATAGTTGTCTTCGTGGCAGAGAAGATGGGATGCAATAAACTTCTTACTGGAGGCTATCGAACTAAGAATAGTCGGGGCTTGCTGGAGATGGGAGAGTGAGGATCTACATGCCAGCATGGGCATCCCTGCAGAACAAAACATGGTGGAGAAAGCTGCCCCTGCCGTGTCCTTTTAATTTTTAATTTTAATTAAAGCTTTTATTTTTTCTCAGCAAGCTCATTTTTTCCTGGCTGTAGAACAGAGCAACACTTAAAGGTTGATGTCTAAGGAGACATGGTAGCCCATTAACAGCAGTCCCCATCCCTGGAGGTGTTCCAAGGCCAGGTTGGATGGGGCTTTGAGCAGCCTGGTCCAGTGGAGGTGTCCCTTCCCACAGCAGGTGTGGAACTGGATGGGCTTTAGGGTTCCTTGCAGCCCAAACCATTCTATGATGCTATGATGCTCGTCGTGGTTAGACTTCCTGATGGCTTGGGGCCCTCGTGCTTTCATCACAATTCGTAGCTCTGTCTCAAGAAACTAGAGAAATGTTTCTGAGAAATGGTTCTAAAAAAAGAAGTTGCTCATTCATGCAGTTCTGCTGATAAGGGAATAACAGTTTGCTCTTTGGAAAGGCATATTTTTTAAAATATATTTAATACAGAAATGGTAATTGCTTCTGCTGGCAAATGGGTAGAGTCAGATCACACTCCCTTCAGGCTTTATTTATTGAATAGGTAGTGTTCAGAAAATAAAAGTGCCTGAAATGGACTTAAATTTATTGTTGCATAAATGAATTAAGTAAGTTTCTCAACACTGTATTCTTCCCTTTTTGGTTTTTTTTCATTTGTTTTCCAGAAAATGGCTGTTCCACCTGCTTACACTGATCTGGGCAAATCTGCCAGAGATGTTTTCACCAAGGGATATGGTAAATAAAGCCATAAGTTTGGTCTTCTACTGTCTACTTGATTCCTGAAGCTGTTAGGATTTTATTACTTTTCGCTATAAATATTCCAATAATTTCCATTGGAATCCAGAGAATTCACCTTTCCCTTGCTGTCCAGAAAGGGACAGTAGCCTACTTTTGACAAAATTCTTCCTATTCTCCCCCAGGACTGTTGTCTATTCTGAAAAAAAATGGTGCTTTGTATTTTGACTGTTCCCTTGTATCATGAAAAAGATCATTGATGTCAGTTTTCGCTTATGAACAAAATGCTGCTCAGTATGAATAAAGACATTATTATATTACCTATTTTGGTTCCAGTTACTTCGCTGAAATCAGTAAGATTAATCAATCAGTGCTTTCTGAACTGAGTACAAGCTGCATAACCTGCTTCGTAAAAACACATGATATCATACCTGTGCCTTTGCTTTATATTTCTTTAAGGCGATTTAGAAGGAAGTTTTAAGAAATAAATTGGAAATGCTTTTTGAACTAACATATATATATAAAATTCATATTTTTTACTCATCTTCTAGGTTTCGGGTTAATAAAACTTGATTTGAAAACAAAATCTGAAAATGGACTGGTGAGTTTGGAAAGACATTGAAATCCAAAACTTTGCAGTGTTCTTGTGTTTACTGCATATTTATTTTTCAAAGTAAATACATATCTCCTCCTCTCTCTCCTTATCATTTTTCAGGTATATTGTAACCTTGCGTATTACTTTGCATTTATAATTTTTGTATAATATGTGAGACTGTGCAGAAATTAGAGTAGAAGATGCAGTGAAGGGCTCCTTTGCACCCATGGTAATTGCCTGCTATGGAACTCAAGTCGCTATTTGAGGCCATCCCCATGGCCTGTGCTCAGAGAACGCACCAGTGCCTCCCTCCTCCTTTACTGGCAGTGGTTTAGTCGTGGACAGGTATGGTTGGACTCGATGATCTCAAAGTTCTTTTCCAACCAAACCATTCCATGATTCTATGAGACTGGAGTGAAAGAGCAGAAATATGTTGGTTTCTAAGTGTGCTGCATGCTCTTTTTTCTTACCAGTCACCAAACAAGTATAGTTGCAATGTACCTGGGGATTGGAGCTAATATTTAGAATATCTTTATGAAGCCTTTATGGCCTTGCGTGCTGATTCACAGGTATCCCTTGTGATACGCTGCTGGCAAGAGTTATCCACCTTCATGCCCCGTACTTGACTCCTTAGCACGCAATTCTTTTTCTCTTGGTCATTGAATTTTTTTGTGGGGCAAGAATCGTTGGTATTAATCACTAGCAAACATGTTAAGTCTTCTGAGAACTCTGCAGTGTTGAATAATATCTCAAATTATAATGACTGATGTGTTCTACAAGTATAAGCACTTGCAGGCAATATATATATATATTTGTGAATATATATTTATTATGTGTGTATATATGTATAATTTCTTTTCCTTTTAGGAATTTACAAGCTCAGGTTCAGCAAACTCTGAAACGAGCAAAGTTAGTGGTAGTCTGGAAACAAAATACAAATGGGTGGAATATGGATTGATGTTCACAGAAAAGTGGAACACTGACAACACGCTAGGCACTGAGATTACTCTCGAAGATCAGGTAATTTTTGGCTCAAAAGATGTGCTTTACAAATCCCTTATGACAACCTCTAGTTATAAATCCAACCAGTGAATTTCTTCTCTGTTCAGCTTGCACGTGGCCTGAAGCTGACGTTTGACTCCTCCTTCTCTCCTAACACTGGGTAAGAAGTGAGTAAGCTTAAGTGACAAAAGGCATTTTTTGGTTTAGTTTTTCAGAACACAGTCTTGCTTCTTTACTCCTTCTGTCCTAAGATATCAAGACAGTTAATAATCAGCCTGTATATGATGAAGTCATGTACATCTGATTTACATCTTAGTATTACCAATCCCTTTTTAATCCTAAGCCATAGCAAGCAAACTTTCAAATATACTGACTTGAAAATTATAGTCAGAAAAGGTTTTGTTTGTGCTCCTGTTGCATATTTCTGGCCATGTCAGAGGATGAGCTACTGTCTGAATAAAAGTGCTAAACGAGTCAGCTGCAATGCAAAGCTTAACAAGCTCTGGGAGCCAGTTGGCCATGGCTCTAATAGGTTGACAGAGTAATTGGGCTCTTCTCCCGAGCTGAATTTATCATCTGAATTCTTGCTGGCCGCAGCGTGCCTCGGTGGTGGATGAGTATTCCTGACACAGCGATTGGATGCCGTGCTTTATGTGGGCCAGCGGGATTAAGCAGCAGCTGTAGGGTTAGATGTTGGTTTATTTTTTTTTCCCTGATTATCTTTTTGCAAGCAGTGCTGCCAGTGAGCGCAAATATTCTACACATTTAGCTTCTCAGAGCGGCGCACTGCACTGCAGGCTGCTGGGGCTGTAGTCCCAGTGGGGGTTTTACCCTGTCTTTTGGGACTAGCGTGGTCAACTGCTCCCAGTCCACTCCTAATTCTAAATTAACTAGATATTTAGTTTTTGTTAACCAGAGTAATCTCAGTGTCTGCTGATTTTTTATTTCTTTAAGAATCCTACCAGTTAAGAAATAATGAAGAAAAACCTATGTATGAGAATGCCAGGTTACAGCTCTATAGCTATTTTGTAGGCACTTCACAGACACTATAGTGTCTAAGTTACAATGACAAAGTAGTGATTTCGTGACGTCTGTCACAGTAGATGAAATTACCTAGTTCACTAGGATTGTCTAAAAATTGCTCACTGGGACAGGACAGCTGCTACTGACTTCCTGTGACTTTCTTTTCCTTTGGTGCTGGCAGGGGTGTTGGAACTGGATGATCTTTAAGGTCCTTTCCAACCCAAGCCATTCTACCATTATATGAAAACAGAACAGTTTACACTCCTTCCCTGCATTTACCAAACTTACAACACCATCAGAGTGCTTGGAGATGAGGCTTTGTTTTTTGTCACTTCCTGACTGGCTTATTGTGCTGCTGCTTCTCAGAACCCATCTCAGAAGTGCTTAGTGGGGCACCACACCACGCTTTATTGCTTGATTGCAAATAATGCACTGTAGATGAATTAGGGCTTTGCAGCAGTGAAAGGTAAGATGATGAGATCAATGGGGCCCTGCAGGTAGCTATACTTCGTCTTCAGGAGCTCTTAGTCTGAGTTAAAGTAACTGCCTTGATTGAATTGCTGCCTATGAGCATATGTTTTCAAAGATATGAGATTCTTTCTTTTCTCTCTAGGAAAAAGAGTGCTAAAGTTAAGACAGGGTACAAACGGGAACACATCAACATTGGCTGCGACATGGATTTTGATATTGCTGGTCCTTCAATACGTGGAGCCCTGGTGGTTGGCTACGAGGGGTGGCTGGCAGGTTACCAAATGACTTTTGAGACAGCGAAGTCTAGAATAACCCAGAGCAACTTTGCTGTTGGCTATAAGACTGATGAATTCCAGCTTCATACTAACGTGTAAGTATTGGCAGATGGGCATTAAAAAGGAATTTGAGAGGACTTTGCTGCTTTCTAGAACAATGAAAGGGATGGAGTTTCAGCAGTGGCGAGAGAGAGAATGGTGGATTTGGAATTTCTTCTTTACTTAAGAAGCTGCATTTTTTTAGCTGTGTTAACTTTTCTTTGAATTACTTGGATGATGGGAGGAACTGGAACTCGCTAAGCACGCAAGTATTCAGTGTCTGTCTTTCTAATAGTCAAAGATTATTAGAAGCTATTAACAGAATAATAATACAAGTGTGTTATAAAAATACTCTTTGTGAAAGCTGAAACAAAAGCAGTGCCTTCCTTTTGCATATATCAAAATCAAACAAGAAGGTGGTTTGATCTGTAGAGGGAAGTTAATCATAGGGTGAACAAGAACAGGTTAAAAGGAATGAATGGAAGAGATAGGGGCTGGGTTTGTTTTAGTACTGGAAGGGATATGGTGTAAAAGTTTGGGTTAGTGTTATAACTCTAAATAATCTATTTACATAAGCATTTGTCCTTCTGAATGCATGAACAGTGGGAAACCAGGACCAAATTCCATGGAAACCTTCATTTCTCTGTCTCCTGTTCCTCTTAAAAAAGCAATTTATGCCTTTGGGGAAGCCAGTTCTTTAAGATTAGGCAATCCCTAGTCCATTCCCTCAGCCCCCCCTTTGCCATTCCCTTGGGTAATTGGATATTTTGCATGTAGCAGAGCTGTTGCAGGCTGTTCCCGTTTGGGGGCTGAACAACTGTTCTGCCTTCCTGGAGCTGTGTCTTCAAAGGCTTTCTGTTCTGTTTCATGCTGTTTTGCAAAGGTCTGGTTTAGGAAGCTCGCACTGCGTTGCAGGACAATTGAGCCTTCTCAGCCCAGCCAGTATGTTTGAAGGATTGCTGAAGCACAAAACTATGAGTGGAAAGCTTTCATCAAAACAATATGCAGGGTCCCCCTCCACTCAGTAGTTACGAGTTATTCCTTCCAGCACAATGACTTTCAGCTTGGTTATACAATAGCCATTCAAAACATTACATTATTGGCTTTTGCTATAAAATGCTGTAATTATTATTACTGTTAATTAAAGCAACAGTACAAAATAACTTCATAAGAGCAGCACTGTTTCCTGGCTTCCTGAGGGTTTGTTTTTAAAGTTGATGTTACTGTATGTGAATGATAAATCATCTTCAGGAGGACACCCGGTTTGTTTATTTAACATTCATACTCTACTGATTGACAGGCAAAACCATAAACGTGTGATATGAGTAGAAATACTATTTGTTTATATTAATAGATTAGTTAGGTATTTTGTCTTTCAGCTTTGAAATGTGTCAGGGTTTTTATGTAATCCTAGAAACAGTTGTGTGTGGAACTCCTACCACCAGCTGCTCTGTTGTTGTATCTGTTCCGTTCAGTGTCTCACAGGGATGTTGGGGCAGAGCTGATAATTTCATTAGGAGGGACTTGACGCATCGTCTTTTGTTCCTGGCCATTTCACAGATCAGCTGGGGACTTTAACAAGTTCCTCTCCTTAATGGTGCCTCAATATATTAATTTTCATAGAGGCATAATGGTTTTTATCTGCATCTGCAAAGTGCTATTGCTGCTGTTAGAATTTAAAGGAGGCTTGACCTTTTTTGTATTTTTTTTTAATAATAAATAATAACTGAAAGGAGGTAGGGCTGGATAGTATCTAGTTTAAAATATGAATTTCCTTGTTTTTTGAGCATAGCTCAGAATAGCCCCCCTAATGTTGCAGGTCAAGACAGAGCTATGTGGGAACCTTGTACAAAATCTACCTGTATAACCAGCTCTCCTCAGTCTTTTTTAATCCCTCCTTTTCTTGAGAGCCAAGCACATGCAGTTATATGTGCGCTTCAGTCTTATCTGAAGTAAGTATTGTAGTGTTTTTCTGCAAGAATTGCTCTGACGATTAAAAAAGGCTGCTGCTACTGTTTGTCCAACTGCTGTGAACTAAAGAACATCAGGCCAAAGGGGGAAAAGTGGAGAGATTCTTAATCCACCCTTATTCTTAAGGTCTGGAATACTCTAATAATTGGAACCAGATTAGTTCAGAGTTTAGAAATAATCATATGTATTTTATTTGCAGAGGTCTTCCTGTGGGTTGAAGCCTATTTTGTGCAAAATATTTTTATCCCTTTTTAACAAAACGAGCAAGAATGGAAATTCAGATGCTCACTGGCTTACAAGGAGTACAAAGCTTTTAGATGTCTTTTGCTCTTGTTTTTTATCATCTGCATGCTCTAACGTTTTGCATTTTATTTACCACACCTCATTCCCTGTGTGACATTGATGTAAGCGATTGGAAGTTGTGCAGTAGTAGAAGGCTGTCAGCATTCAGCTCTTGGCCAGCCCTCTCTGTTTCATTTCAGTTTCTAGTGGAGCGGTGTCTAGACTACAGATGTACCACAAGGACTATTGCAAATGGTATTTGCTTGCACGTAAAATGTGCATCCTCATTTCTAATACAGTTCATCTGTGTCTAGTAAAAGCACGCTGATGGAGCAGTGTTAGGGTGATGGCTTGGGCTCGGTGCTGGGGCTACAGCCCTTTCAGGGCAGTAAGGAGATGTATTCCTGAGAAAATAGTTACTTGAGAGATATACAGAGAAGAATAAGTCTCTTTACTACAAAGACTCCCATCCAGAGAAAAGGGAAAATAGAAAGCTGTCATCACTAGTCTCGTGTTGATAGTTTGTCATGTCTTTTCTTCAGTTTCAGAAGGTGTTTGTGGAAATATAGTAACCATTATTGGATATAAGCATTAAAAACCAATTTCATAACCAATCTGGCCTCACGTCTCTATCTTAGTTATTAAAGGACTATTAAACAAGGTGTAAGTGAATGTTCTGCAAATATAGATCTTACTGGAAAAAAAAAGGTGATTATTTTGGGGTGCAGTTTAACACTGGATGAATGCATTCCTTCCAGGAATGACGGAACAGAATTTGGAGGCTCCATTTACCAGAAGGTGAATGATAAACTGGAAACTGCCGTGAATCTTGCTTGGACAGCCGGTAATAGCAACACTCGCTTTGGAATAGCCGCCAAGTATCAGATTGACCCAGATGCCTCTTTTTCTGTGAGTGCTCTGCTTGTACATTCATAGGCCTTTGAAAATAGGCTCTCAGAACAGAAATGTGAAGCAGCCTTTACATCAGTAACGTACGGTTTTGATGCAGTTCTATGGTGTGTAGTTGGCACGTGTATCTGTTTGTCTTGGGTTTGGCAGCGTGAGAACACAGCTATTGGATTCTCCTTAACAGCAACACAGACTGTTTATTGAATTATTGGGCAATGTTTTGAGATTCTAATTTTGAGGCAAAATTAACTCTAGGTTGGGGTTTATTTGTAATTTACAAGATTAAATCCTTTACCTGCTTAAAAGGGGATATTTAAATTTTAAGTAGAAAAGACTGAAGAATGATAACAGATTATATACTTTTTTTTTTTTATATATATTTTTTCCCTTCAAGGCTAAAGTGAACAACTCCAGTCTGATCGGATTGGGATACACTCAGACTTTAAAGCCAGGTAAGTCTATGCAAAAGAAATACAGACATAAGTGATATTTTAATTTGGGAATATCAAAAAGGTTTCTTGGTGACAAAATGCAAATAATTTTGTAACGTTGCTGATCTTGTTGGCAGCCCAAAAATGAACTTTTCCAGGGAGTGTTCTGTTAATTTCGGAAGACTATCAGAAGCAGGATTGTTAGAGATCACCATCCACTCTTATGTTGATGCAAAATGTATCTACAATTAGGTGTTTCACAGATAAGTAAATGCATTTTTAGTGCTTTCAGAGGCTTCCTGTTACTGAGTTTATTTTGTTTGAAAATGTGACATTCTCAAGGTCCCCTGGTCCAGGAAGAGGACAACCTTACTGCTGTGAAATTGGTTTTAATGTAGTCTAATAAATCTGCTGCCAAAATACCAAGCAGATTGACATGAGATATTACTGCAGACAGGGCTTGGGCTTTTCGTACCTTGATTTTAAAGTGGCTTAGGAAGGTGGGTATGTATCAAGGTCCCAATTTTTCATAATACTGGACTCTAAAATTAGATTAATCAGTAGACCAGCAGCAGTGAATTGACTCAGAGCTTTAATTACTTGGAGTGATAAAAAGCAGAATCCATCACCGCGGTGTATTATAACGTTCATAATTCAGAAAGATTTAATATCTGCAAATTGTTTTTAAATGCCCAGTACTTACAAGGGTAGCTGCCAAATCACGTCAGCCCAGCTACCTAATAAATTAAGGCAGCAGGCACAGACGTTGCACTTACTGAACGTAAAGCGCATTCCAAGTGTCAACAGTTGTCTTTCCTCTCACTTTTCTCTGTTTTGCAGGTATCAAACTGACGTTGTCAGCTTTGTTGGATGGCAAGAATGTCAATGCAGGGGGCCACAAACTTGGTCTAGGACTGGAATTTGAAGCATAAGGAATGATTCTACAATGGCTAATTTCAGAATACAGCATAGCTACCTTCAGAATATAGTGTACCTTTCAATGTTTTATGTCTGGGATGCAAGTATTGCTAAGTATCAGTCCTGCTAGTGCTGGTTAAAGACAGTTAAGCTTTAAAAATGATGTTGTTAAAGACATGGAGACAAAAGCATTAAAAAAATCCTAATTCCAGGCTTTTTCTGAGTGTTGCTGCCCATCACATCTGTCAGCTGCCACATGATAGGAAGTAGGAAGGTATTGATTACCTTTGCTAATGTATTGACTATACAAGGAATATGCTAATGTGGTTTAAAAACTGAATTGCAGACCACTATGTTGTACTGTTAATTCCATGAGCAAAATGTTCTCACACTTAAGGTTTCAGTTCACAGTGGAATGTGCAAACTTGTCTGAAAAAGGGATTTTTTTAAAAAAATATATTTTTAGATAGGCATTTCATGAATGGTTTGTCTGTTCTGGGTTCTCTTGCACCTACAGCTGTCTCCAGAATGTTTTAGGTTGTCCACTTTGTGTAAGTCTGTTGCGGAGGAGGTTTGATGTGACTCAGCCAATACTACCTGTCCTGTGTTGTGGTTCCTTTCCCTTGCACTGACCAGAAAGCTTGGAAGACAGGGCCATAATCAGGGAAGAGTCTTTGTAACTGTGATCACACAGTTGCGTCACTAAACTTAAAATGGACTTTTGTTTTCTTACCACTTTTTTTTAGCAACTAAATGGGTACATTTTTAGAGAGTCTTCCATTTTGTGTGGAACTAGACCCCAAAATGCTGTACTTGACACTACTAAAAATGGATAAAAAAACCCGAACCCAACTTGAATAAAATGTTGCAATGTCACCTTTTACTTTGTCTTTATCTTAATTGTGAAAACAGTTTCATGTTAATTCTTGGCTCCAGAAGCGGACTGGAAACATCTTGGTGCATATTTTGTACCACATAAATGAAAATATTTAGCAGATTTAAGTTACAGACGTGGCCAGGGGAGGAAGCTGGAAGCCAGGGACGTTAGCTCAGGGAAAAATGATACGGTGACTTGTTTATCTTTCTTTCATTGCAGAGTTAAATTGCATATAAACAAAGAGGTGCGAGTAGGGAACAGTGAGCAGTCGGGATGAACTTCAGTGGCTTTTCATTAACAATTTGTATTTTTTCCTATGTAAAACATCAACAAGGGTGATGCTCACAGGACAAGAAGCTGTGATACAGAAGGATGCGCCTGAGGATTTACACAGCGATAGAAAAGTTTGGGTTGGAAGAGACCTTAAAGCCCATCCAGTTCCACCCCTGCCCTGGGCAGAGACACCTCCCACTGGATCAGGGCCTCCAAGCCCCATCCAGCTGGGCCTTGAGCAGCTCCAGAGATGGGGCAGACAACGCTCTCGCCGCAGCCTTCTCTTCTCCGGGCTGAACAAACCCGACTCCCCCCGCCCGCCCTCGTCTGGGAGGCGCCCAGGGCCCTGTCCAGGGGGCTCTGAGGATCCTGCGCATGCGCCATGTCCGCTCCCCGCCCCGGCGACAGCGGCGTCTCCGCGCATGCGCCATCTTCATCTCACGCTCCTTCCCCCGCCCGTTGCGCATGCGCAGAATCCGCCCTCGTGCCCCTCGCGCAGGCGCCGTGTGCGCCCCGTCCCCTACTGCGCATGCGCCACGTGCACATCCCGCTCACCACCCGCCCCTCATTTGCGCATGCGCCTATGCGCTTATCGCGCGCCTCTCTGGCGCATGCGCAGTATGCACCGCCCTCTTCCCCGCGGCCCCCTATTGCGCATGCGCCGTGCGCTCCCCCTTCTTCCCTGCGCCCCCTCTATTGCGCACGCGCCGCAGGCTCCTCCGGCTTCCCCCTCCCTCGCGCATGCGCCTCGCGCGCCCGCCCCGCCCCCTCCCCGCGGGGGGCGGAGCCTCCGCCACGTCGCCGCGGTGCCCGGCAAGATGGCGGCGGGCGGCGGGAGCGCTGTCCCCTGGCGCCGCGCTCTCTGCCTCCTGCTGCTGTGCGGCGCGGCCGCGGCGGCCCCCAGCGCGGACACGGGCGGTGAGCGGCGGCCGGCGGGGCGGGGGGCGGCGGTTGGCGCGGGGGGCTGCGTGTGCCGGGCTCTCGCCGCGCTCGGTTCAGCGCCTCCGGGCCTGGAGGGCTCTGACCCCCGCCATCACCCGGTGTTGCTCTGCGAGCCGAGTCCCAGGGAAGCCCCTTGGCCTTGCCCCGCTTCCCTCAGCCTGCGGGCTCGCTGTAACGAACTGCTCGTAAGAACTAGGTAGAGTCGCGGAATCGCTCGGTTGGAAAAGACCTTTGAGATCATCGAGTCCAACCATCCCTGTCCACTACTAAAGCAGATCCCTGAGCACCTCATCTGCTCGTCTTTTAAACACATCCAGGGATGGGGATTCCACCATCTCCCTGGGCAGCTCCAGTGCTCAATAACCCTTTCAGCGAATAACGTTTTTCCTAATATCCAATCTAAATCTCCCCTGGTGCAGTTTGAAGCCACTCCTTCTCGTCCTATCACCCATCACTTGCGAGAAAAGACCAGCACCCACGTCTCCACAACCTCCTTTCAGGCAGCTCTAGACAGTGAAGAGGTCTCCCCTGAACCCCCTTTTCTCCAGGCTGAGCAACCCCAGGTCCCTCAGCCACATCTCCTAACCTTTGTTTTCCAGCCCCTTTCCCAGCTCCATTCTGCTCTCTGGACGTCCTCCAGCCCCTCAGTGTCTTTGGAGTGAGGGGCCCAAAACTGAGCCCAGGATTCGAGGTGCAGCCTCATCCATGCTGAGGACAGAGACACGATCCCTTTTGTGCTTCAGCTAGTGACGCTGTTTCTGATACAGGCCAAGGTGCTGGTGGCCACCTGAGCCACTGCTGGCTCATATTCAGATATTTCAGCAGCAGCAAGTTCCTGTGTTTCGAATGGAGTATTGTATAGGCAGCAAAGAGAAAGGAAATTACAGAAGAAAAGCAAGGGAGCTGTTCAGAGCTGGCAGCTCATTCGTGCCTCCCAGTCAGTATCTGCATTGCCCTTCACCTTGTCTCATGGGGGGGCGGTAATGAGGGGAGAGGGTTAGAGTGCAGGACAGAAACATAGAATCGTTTGTTTGGAAAATACTTTTGAGACCATCAAATCTAACCGTACCTGTCCACTACTAAACCACATCCCTGAGCACCTCATACACCTGCGTTAAATACCTCCAGGGATGGTGACTCAGCCACCTCCCCGGGCAGCCTCTTCCAGTGGAACCTGTAGGAGAGCAAGAGTTTTTAATTCCATAAATCACAGAACAGCTTGCTTCCTTGTCAAGTTGTTGCCCTGACCCAAACAGTTTCAGCAGCTAAAACTGAGCATTTGGGCTCCCGATTCTTTTCACTCCTATCCTCAGGGAAAGGGAAATGAGAGGTAAAGAGTTGTGGGTTGGAACCTAAAACTACTAGTAAAATGAAGCAATACTAATAATGCCACTAATAAGAGAATAATAAAATATATACCAATATATGAAATTGTGCCCCCATAACATTCCTCAAAAGTAAATTTCCCAGAAGTGGATTTTGATCCTGTCAGATGTTTCTCTGTTTACTGAGCGGCCGGTGTTGCTAGTTGTGTCACCATGATAAAGCATTAACATCCAGTTCTGGCGCTGAGGCATCTCTGGAGTCCAGGCACCTCGTCTAATGTCATCTGACAGTGTTGTGTAACTGTAAACAGCGCAACCACCGCTCATAATGCCAAATAGTTTTGCACAGATATCATAAACCAGTTGTGGTGCAGTTGCTAAACTTGCTCCTCCTATTAAAACAAACAAGAAGTTCTTTTAACAATGAGAGGAAGTTACTCTTTCTCACTGTGAAGCTGCAGCATTTGCTGGTGGGAATCCCTTGTGTTTAAGCCTGTATCCTTCTGAAACTTTCACGTTAAAATGAATTTAGGAATAATTTTAACTGTGAGGATACATGCAGTGTAGTTTTATAGGAAAAAATATACTTGATTTTATTTGAAATAATTTAGCTATTACTTTCTAATACTTGTCTGTTTGGTAAGGGTCTATCTACCTTACCCATGAAAGAAACCCTCTTGCAGCTGCCTTTCCTCAGTATCTCCATGTATACAATTAGCTTGATTCCTGAGGGGAGATAAGAATTCCCTAAGCTTGTCCTGTGCAAGACCTAGACAAGTTAATGTGGATATGATAACTCAAGCTAGTAATTTTTTCAGCGGCAAGTGTGTTAAATGTAAAGTAGTTGACTTCAAACTTGAGCAGAGAGGCACCATAATGTCTAGTTCATATGGGATTAGTTAAGTCTCTGTTTTATGGTTGATTAAAGAGTAATTCATGCCAAGAAAGTGTACCATGTAAACAAGGCAAAGCCTGTTGTAACTGATCCTCTGTAAATATAGGTGTTTCATGAATAGCTTGATTCAACGTCCTCTGTACAATATTTTACTTATGAGTAATTTGACACAAGCAGTTGGTTGAATGCTTCGTTTCTAGAGTCTGTAACTTTCCAGTGAACCAAGGGGCTCCTTGGGAGTACTTAGTGAAAGCTCTGTTACTTTTTTAAAGTAAAAAATTAAAAAATACTTTGGAGTGCCAAAAATAGAAGGCAAGTGCAGCTCCACTGTTTAAATTATGATGTGTGCTGAAAGTCTAAAATGCCTTCATTTTTAAGGTGCTTCCTGACTTGAATCTGGAAGTGGTGCACAGCAAACATGAATAGAATCATAGAATGGTTTGGGTTAGAAGGGACCTTAAAGATCATCCAGTTCCAACATCCCTGACATGGGCAGGGACACCTTCCACGGAATCAATCTGCTCAATAGTTTGCTCTCTGCTTTTTTTTTTCAGGATTAAAAAATCCACTGGCTATTTATAAACTCCCTCTATAACGTTTTTTACCTTCCTATGGATAGAGAAGAGGGTGATGGGCCTGGCACATGGTTTTAATGCTCGCCTTGTTGTTACTGTAATTCTGCAAAGCCATCCTGACATTGGAGAGATTATGAGTTTGCCTTAGCGTTCATTGTCATGTAGAACAGTTGCTGATTTTCTTCGTTATAATAATTTGTTGTTGACAGAAGGCTTTCATACATGAGGACATGAAGTCAGATTGTTCTTTCTTCAGCTTTGTTTTTTAACCTGTGGTTCAGTCATTTCATTCAAATTAACATAAAGAATTATTTTTCTGTTTCTACAAATTCAGTGAAAATAAGGGCCTGGGAAGAAATGCTGGGACCTCGTGTCCTGACTGAAGGAAACATTGCAATGTGTTCTCATTTTTGGCTTGCAAAACATGCAGTGGTGAAAGATCAAAACTGTTTAACAGCAGGAAAGGTTTACAGAGAAATTCCTTCTCCAGAGACCTTAGCAAACTCTGTGGGAGCAGGAGTGTGATGGAGAAATACTAAACACATATGATTCTACTGGAGGAGAGGCCATGTCTCTCAAGTTCTAAGTCTGGAAAATGTGTGTGCTAAATTTTTCAGGGACACTTTGGCATACCAATCTAGTAGGCCTGTGCTTCCAAGCTTTAATTCCTGTCCCATTCAAGACTTCTCTTTCAAATTTGCCGAAGTACAGGAGTGTGTTTTTCTACATATGAATTCTAAAATGTCTGCAGTGTAAAATATGCCCTGTTCATCACATGGTTTCTTGTCTATAAAGTAAATGCCTTGCAATAATTTTCATTTCCAGCTGAAGTATCACAGGAGTAGTTAGTGCTTTGTGCTTAATATTGGCTGTTTTTCATCCTTTCCTCAGATTCTGTAAAAGGGGTGTCGCTTCAAAAAAATATTTCTAGAAGTGAGAATGAAACATTAAATGGATTGCAGAATTTGACAGTTGACTTGCAGAGTATAACCCCAACAAAAAAAGAAGCTTTCCCAACAACAGCTAAAATCAATTCGATGACTGCAGGGAAACCATCTGCAGCAAAAGGCGATTCTCTGCCAGATGTTCCCTCTCATGCGGTGACTGCTAGTCCTGTATCTCATATGGATGTTGATGCTTCTGAAGATACTAAAATAGAGGAAGAAGATCTTTTAACTGATTTGAAAGACACACTAAATAGTTCACCACCCAGCATAAAAGAAACCATAGAGACAGATGGAGGAGATGAGTATGGTGCTTATGAAATGACATCAAACTCCAGATACAACTCAGACGTAGAGATACCAGAAGACGATGACTCTGACACTATTAATAATTACAATGAGGAGATCAAGTCCCTGGATGAGAAGATAAAAGGTGTTTCTGTCACAGGGTTGGAAGAAGAAGAAGACAGCCATTTCTTTTTTCACCTGGTTGTGGTTGCCTTCTTAGTAGCTGTTGTTTATGTCACCTATCACAATAAGAGGAAGGTAGGTATGCTGTGAAAGGTTGAGAGAAACAGCTTTAGCGTTTAAAATTAAATCGCATTGCTTGTACGCTTTTTTCTCCTAAGAGGAACTTAGCTTTTTTTTTTTGACAATGAACTTTGACCACTTAGGCTCGTTATACTAATATGCAGATCATTACTTCCCTTTTTAGTTCATTGAGCAGCCTGTATATGCAGCGCTGCTGAAGTTGCACACGTCTCATTTCTGCCAGGTTGCAACTAAGGTTGCCCAAAAAAGTGATTTGATGGCCAGGACATCATGGAAATGGCTGGCTGCTAGTGCTCTGTGTTACAGGAACAGTAACACCGCTGTGAGGGTCAGGGGCAAAACCAGGGGATGGAGAGAACTGTTAAACTGTCTGTCAAACCCAAAATGTTTCTCCGTAGCATTATGTAAATCGGCTGCTTTTTTCTTTCAGATCTTCTTATTGGTCCAGAGCCGAAGATGGAGGGATGGCCTGTGCTCCAGGACAGTAGAGTATCATCGTTTAGATCAGAACATTAACGAAGCAATGCCTTCCCTGAAAATAACTAATGACTATGTATTTTGAAAGCACTGTGATTTGAGTTTGCTGAACTTATCACTCTTTGCCTGCTTAGTCATGTAATGATATTCAGGTATTCTAAATATGCTGCTTGTACTGAAATGAGGTGTATTCTCTTTGACCTGGGTGGTTTTGAGATTAAATCTCATGCAATATCAAGGGCATGATAACATCCGGTTGCTACTTTGGTTGGGTTTTATATCAGTATAAGGATACAAAGTTTAATAATTAGTGCTCTTTCCATTCATTAAGCATCATCCCTTCTGTCTGGAGCAGTCTTAATAACGGTAATACAAAAATAAGCATAAAATATTTTAGGTCTGATAAATTAACGACTTTGGCATCACTAAATCAAATTAACAGTCTCTTCGCTAATCACTTATGTGGCTCATAAATCCCACTGTATTGCAAACTTAAAATGTAATTTCTTTTCTTCTGTGCTTAAATCCTGATGCTCCAAATCTTTCTCTTGGGGTTTTTGGTTCTGTTTTCTTGTTGCATAACTTGATCCTATTTTAGGCAGAATGGCTGCCTTGGTAATTTCTTAATTTCTCTCTGTCTTTATGCAGTAAAGAATTTAAAAAGAATTATATATCAACTGTTTTATTTCAGAAATAATATAGCGTATATTTCTTTAAAATGTTCGAGATCCTTGTGAAAGTGTGGCAGCTTCTTGACTGTTCATTTTTTTCCTCTAATAGTATTTATGGCTTTTTCATTATCTTTTGTAATTAATGAATGGAAAACAAGCCTTGTTGAATAATCTTACTAAAACATAGATAGTTGACAGGCTTTCAATACATCAAAGCTTTTCGTTGTATTTTAAGACAGTTGGGGAACAGTTATGTGGTTTGCTCTAAATGGGAGAGGCCTGAGATGTAAGAATAATTGATTTTGTTGTTATTCTGACCTGAGTAACAGGCAGGGGAAGGTAATGGTGTGTGGGGCTGTCAGTCTGTGGACAGCACACTCTGATTTCTGACATTTATACATTAATGTAAAACGAGTTACTGGTACAGTAGATTTTTTTACCTTATCTTTTGTACTTCCATTATTTATGTTTTCATGAGTTGTAAATTATAAAAATCTTAGTTTTCTGTACATTCTGTTTGTGATTTAGTTTTCAAACTGATAAATATGTAAATAACGGTGGATCAGAACCCCATGATTAATGACTTGTTATTCAAGTAATTCTGTAATACTTTGAAAAAAACAACTTTACAGCAGTTGGCATGAGGAGTCCGAAGGCACGATGCGGTCTTACGAATGAAACCCTACTGTTAAATGCATTCTTTTCACAACCACAAGAAGCAAAGCACAAACAAAATATCCCCAAACTCTTTTCTTGCAGTAATTTTTACCATATTTGGACTTGTATCACTCAGTATTTTGAATAAGATTTTTAAAATAAATGACAATAATAAGCTTGTGGTTTTTTATCTTGCTGTTAGCTGCGGGTGACAGCCTGAGGGAGCTGGGGTTGTTCAGCCAGGAGAAGATAAGGCCCTGGGGAGACCTCACAAGAATGCCAGGGAGGGACCTTTTACAAGGGCGTGGAGTGATAAGATATGGAGCAATGGCTTTAAATTGGAAGGGGGAAGATTTAGATTAGACATTAAGAAGAAATTATTCAAAATGAAGGTAGTGAGGACCTGGCCCAGGTTGGCTGGAGAAGTTGTGGCTGCCCCATCCCTGGAGGGGCTCAAGGCCAGGTTGGATGGGGCTTGGAGCCCCTGATCCAGCGGGAGGTGTCCCTGCCCATGGCAGGGGTGGGACTGGATGGGCTTTGAGGTCCCTTCCAACCCAAACCATTCTATGATTATATGAATACTGGAAACAGAGAGTGACCTGTCACCTCCGCCCTGGCTGAGGACTGTGTGGAATTACCTCCAGCGCACTCTTGTGTCGTTCTGTCATGGTGCTTTAAAAAAGGAACCGCACCCTTGTACAGATGAAAGATTTGAAACACACACAATGACTTTGGTGCCTTTTTTTTTTAAGGAAATCCTTTCTTTTGCAATAGCCTTGGATTGTTGCCTGAGCAGGGGAAGGGCCTGGCTGAATTGACTTGGGCAGTCGATGCGCTGTTTCTAATAGTGCCAATAAAGAGGGAAAGGTTTCTTATCATCCAGTTTTCTAAGGGTTCCAGCAGCACCAGGAGAGTGCAGCGTATCTCATCTGCTGGGCAATAAAAGGGCCATTTGCTGATGAGGTAAGCGGGATTGAACTACTGTTTTTTAATTTCTCTAATTGAATTTGCTTGTGGAAAATTAAAAGCAGACAATCAAAAATTCATGAAGTGCTGAGATCAAATAGAGGAAAAGGCAAGCAGATTTATGTCAGATCATACCAACAAGAAATGCCTTGATGAATTTCTTTACTGAAGAAAGGAAACTTTCCCACATTAAGGTGAATTATGACTTCCATCAATTTTCTGATAAAAGGAATAAAATATTCTTGAAGAGCTTTCTGATTAAACTTCACAAGATGAAAGTTGAAGCTCTATTTATGTAGCTTCTCATTAGTGACTGAGGTTTATGAAATGAGGAAAGAAATAATGAATAGGATAGTTTAAACAAATGGTACATTTCACATTTACTATCCAGGAAATCAGGTATTTTAAAATATTTATAGTTTAATTTTCATTTAGCTCCAACGCATATTATTCACTTAAGTCAACTGCCCTTGGTTGCTGCTCAGTTGTACACAGAGTGAACAGAGAAAGGTTTATCTGAGCGGGGGGGGAGGTTGAGTTACGGGAAATTAATTTGCAATGCAGAGATGAAAAATGTCATCTCTCTTAAATAAATTTAAACGCTATGAGGGTAATTGAAAGGGAAAAGGGCTCTTTCTGTGGCTCTAACACAGACTACTATTAATATTAGGGGGAGATGAAGGATGCTCTCGCAGCTGTAACTCAGGCTTGGGAAGGATTGAGCTTAGTTTCCAAGCAGGGAGCGGCACAGGAATAGGGCAAGGTGGACAAAACACTGGTCAAGGGTTTGCCAAGTCACGGTGAGTTTAGGGAACCTGCACTGAGCTACAGTGGGTGAGATTGTATTACCTTGTCTTGTCTGTGAGAAGCTGGTGTGCTGTGCAAAAAGAAACCCGGCTGTCGGCAGGTACTCGCAAGAGCCTCAATTTGCTGCTTAAATCTCAAAGCAGCAATGGTGTTCAGGGCTGGGATGGGGAGGGCCGTGTGATCCAGCAGCTGTTTGTGCTCCGAAAGGGAAGGAGCAAGTCATCCCAGGATGAGCTCTCCCACCTGAGCTGCTCTCAGGAGGTGAGGGCTGCAGGTGGGTGGTCCTGTGGGTACCACCCGCACTGAGCTGGGTGACTGAGAGCACCTGGCATCCTGAGAAGAGGCTGTTGCTTCCTCTTGCCACACTACGTTCCCTTCCTCTGGTGAGTAAGCAGGCTCCTAACCGAGCAAAACAATTCCTCTTTCCTTATCTTGGGATGATTTTCAGACATTTTGGGGCACTGAGCTGGTTCTCCGTGCAGCCAGACTGGTGCCAGCGCTGGCTCGAGGCGAGTGAAGGGAATATTTAGGATGGAGATGGGAACGTTCCCCACTTGGCAGCAGCAAATTGTTATTTTGGTTTCTTGCAAAGCCCTGACTAATCTATTTTGTAAACAAAGCCCAAACAAGAGCATTTTATTTTGTGGACTCCAAGTAAGTGACTGGTCGCTGTGGTCTGCACATGAAGTTGTTTTTTGCTGCTGAGAGGCCAGCATGGCCTGAGGATTTGAGGTTCCTTTTGGTTTGAGTTGGTTTTGTGGTTGTTTTCCTGGGGGAAAATCCCTGAGTGAACTCTCGGGGACGCTGAGGGGTGGTGCTGCCCCGTTGCAGAGCTGAGGTGTGCCTGGTCTCCTAAAACCCCAGCACCCGCCTGGCCGTGCAGCTTCCTTCTCCTGTCCCAAATCCCAACCAAAGCTGCATTTCGTGCTCCTGTGAGGCTGAGTAGCTTTATGGGAGCGCTAAATCCTCGTGTAAGGCTGATAGAGCAGTAATCTTCAAGGCTGTATATCCAAGCCACCACAAAGCTGCAGAACTAATAACATCATTCTTACACTTCTTTTACAATGAAGTGTCCTTTGGAGAGGAGTCCCTGTACTGTTTCTCATTAAACTTTTCCGATACGGAGCATAGGAATGTCCTCGTTGTAACAAAAACGTTAATATCACACCTCAGTTTCGCTGTTTCCAACGTACCTAATTAGAGAGGGAAGGATGACATCTTTTCTGTAATTGGTCCTTAAATCATTATCAAAATAATTTAGCAGCCTCCTTAAACTTATTTTTAATTACAAGGTCTATTGCCTTGTTAAGTTATTACACTGAAATCACTAATCTTGGCAATTTCCTATCTTTATTAAAGGAAAATATGAAGGTCGTGTTACTCTTACTGAGATGCATTCATTGAGCTTTTATTAAAGATCAAGTGAAACTAGATTTAATCACTTTGCACTGCTCTGTAAACAACATTGAAATGGATACGATTAAGCTGTTTAAGGAAGCCAGGGGGATGAAGAACTGAAGTCCAGGGTCACAGATGTACCAAGGATGCTGAAAGGTTTCCCACTCACATTACATGACTTAGGGGGCTCTTATGATTGTTGATCACAAACAAACATCCTCATTTAACAGGCTGCCCAGGGAGGGGGTTGAGTCACCTTCCCTGGAGGGGTTTAAGGCATGGGTGGACGAGGTGCTGAGGAACATGGGTTAGTGATTGATAGGAATGGTTGGATGATCCAATGGGTCTCTTCCAACCTGGTTATTCTATGATTATTCAAAGCAGTGGGATTGTGTTGTATATTTTTTGATAGCACCTTTCTGTCTTTCATCTACCAGTGCCTCATGGTGCCTCATGATGACTGATGGAGGTTCTTTTTGTCCCTGCATTTAGTTACTGGTTATCAGAGGGAGAAATGGTTATGGTTACGCTCTTCACATAACAGTTGCCCCTCTGCTAGTGGGAGATGTGAAATAAAACTGTCAGAAATGGCATAGTTTTGCATTACAACAAGCCAAGATGACTCGCTTTCCAAGTTAACTCATGCTTTTTCTTAATAATTCTGCTAATTTGCCATGCTAAATTGTAGCAGGATGACTCCTTGAGCTGCAGTCACTGGGGCAAGGAGCAGCTGATTATCCTTTACAAAGGGGCAAGCTGTCTTCAATGTCTAAAAATTGTCCTTTCAGTATTAGCTGACAGATTCTACCAGTTCATCTAGAATAGGTTTTAATTTCTAATGCGTGCTGACTGTGAATCCCAACAGCTGGAGGGCCAGATGTTCAGAAAAGGAGATTTGTATTCCGTGTTGTTTGAGGAAGGGAAGTAAGGTGAAAGTAAAGGGCATAATGGAATTGTGCAGAAATTAAGCCATGGTCTCCCAAGCAGTGATGTTATGTTTGCAGTATCATTTATGGGAAAGGTTCTCTGCGTTTGAACGGGTGCTCCCTAGAGAAGGAAAAGTGTCCTTGATCCACCTGCATATGGGAGAGTTGAGCTGGATCACACTATAAAAAGACACAAGGGCTTTGTGACACACATTATCTTAGCAGTAGTGGGGGAGTTTGAGTTGGCAACCTCCTTTGGGGCTCTTTGTTTTATGTTTAGCTCAATTTAAGATGTGCAACTTCATCCCGAGCTGGCTGTGGTGTGCTCGCATATGGCAGCACGGTGATTCTGGGGGAGGTGGTAGCATCTCAAGTACTTTCATGTGGCCATCTGGTTTGTGATGAGGTGGTTGGATGGTGGTTAGCTTTGACCAAAAAACCTGCTTGCAGGTTCAGCAGGAGGAACGACTGCTGGCTAACAGGCTGCGCAGATGTGCCTGTCTGGGGTCTCCTCTCCTCCTGGAGCCAAATGAAGGTGATTCTCCCAGAGAGCAGTAGGATGTAAATATTTGAGAGTCCCAATATCATTCTTGTCCTCAGTGGTGGAAAGACCTGGAGCAGCTCTGCATTCCTCCATATTTCACGTTCCAGCTGCTCATGGCTGAAACCTGTGGGACAGGCTCTTCTGCACCGTATCGCAGCTGAAAGTCAGAGGTTCCAGGATTCTGAGCCCTGTGTTTGGAGGTGAAGCTGGGAAGTGTGAGGGCACTGTGCCCTGTGGAAGCACACGTTAACACACTGAGCCTCAGAGATAAGGTTGGTCTTTCCACATCATTCTGGACTGATGTGCAGGAGGAGACTTTTAAAAGAAAACCAGGACAAAAGAAAACCAGGGCAAAGGACCAGGTGGTTTCTTTATCTCCCCATCCCCAAAAACCCCTACACTTATCCTTTCACCTTTCAATGTGAATGTCATGGGTATCACAGTGCAAATGAGAGATGCTCTGCTGCTGGGTGGGTGGCAGCTGTGGGAACAAGACACCCCGCTGCCTCCCATGGCACTTGCCCCGCGGGTGGGAGAGCAGATAAAGCACCAAATGGAAGCTGTATTATAGAAAGAATTGGATGGTGAAGCAGAGGAAGGTATTTTAACTAAGTCAAGCTTACCTTGATGGTCCTGTGAAACCATTGCCGCTGAGGACAACTTTTCTCTAAGTAATACCCAGAAGAAAAGTAATCAGCAGTTTAGGTGTTGAAATAATTTGTTTTCTCGTGCTTTTCCTAATGCTGCTCCGATTTTGGAGAAGCAGCCAGCAGGGGGGAGTGTGACTGCACCGTGCAACGCAGCCTCCCAGCCTGCAGAAAGCTGGAGAGGTGCAGAGTCATTTCAGAAATGGGAGTTGGGGTCCCTTCAGACAGAAGCTGCCATGGTGAGACAGATGGTGTCATCCTATCGAGCGCAAACCTTCGCTTCCAGCTGCTTGAGAAATAAGTTGGGATAGGGATGTGCTGAACCACACGACTGCGTGTCTGGTCCAGCGGGACCTGGTGGCACCTGCAGGTGCTGGATCTGCCCCAGTGCGGTGCTGGGGTGAGACTGGAGGGGCTCTGGGAGCCTTTTGGTTTTATTTTCCTGAAAAATGTGGGGCTCTAACATCTTAAACTCTTACATATTAATCCATCTGAGCTGTAATAGTATGTTTATATGAATAAAAGTAGTCTTTGCTCTTGTGGGGCTCAGCAAAACAATCTCCAACTTCGAAATGGCAGAGATGTTCTCTAACTCTGGAGAAAATAATTCTATTTCCTCCACCCGACGCATGTTACTATTATTGTGCAAGAGGAAAACATTGGAAAACAAAGACACCAATCTCCCTAAATGTTAC
Source organism: Phaenicophaeus curvirostris (assembly GCF_032191515.1). Taxonomy (NCBI): domain Eukaryota; kingdom Metazoa; phylum Chordata; class Aves; order Cuculiformes; family Cuculidae; genus Phaenicophaeus; species Phaenicophaeus curvirostris. Next base: position 2,674,878 of record NC_091406.1, on the reverse strand, counting down.
CGTGTGGCAACAGACATATATAAAAAGAAAAAATGTTGCTAATTATGGGATTATAATGTGATGAATTTTACCTGACAGCATCTAACCTTTTCCAGAGCAATGTACAAATGGTTGCTACGTGCTTGAGTAAATACAGGTTTAGAAATACATCACCAAAACACTAGTTAATGGATTAATTACATGCATGCTGCTTATACCCCTTTCTTTGTTGAACTTGGTGTCTGAAAAGAGGTTATTTTATATCTGTAAATAGTTTGCTTGCCTAATTACTTGCTTAGCCATTTCTACTTCCAATTACACACGTGTGCAGTCATCACTGGATATTGCTGATGCCTGTGGAGCTGCGGCGTTGGGTAAGAGGTGGTCTTAGAAGAGGTGAGAGAGACTCAGAACAGGGAAGGAAGATTTCTTATTTGAAGGAGGTGGAAAAATTCCTCAGCTATTCAACAGCTGCTTGGTCTAGGGTGATCTCAGAGTCCTTTCCTTTCCCCAGTGCTAAAGGAAACACAGTGCCCAGTGCTGAAGGTGATCCCAGAGCAGCAAGCATCACTGTGGGAACTGTGTATCTTCTGCAGTGTATACATGTGCCATTCTTTCTTCTTCAAATCTTGGCGTGTTCCATATGGGTCCTCCAATGGCTATTGAGCCATCAAACGCAGTGCAAACCCTTCTGAGGGCTGCAGCAGATGCACAGATGATTTATTCAGTGTACAATGGCTGAGAGATGGAGAAGGTCTCCTATCCCCCGTCCTCAAAAACCCCAGCTCCAGAGCGACTGAAGCCAACCCTGCGCTGTCGATACATTGTCATGTTCACAGCAGCCGTTAATTTCTCTTAAAATCAATTGCAAGTCCTAACAGGGAGTGCTGAGAGCAGAGCTCTACTCATGTTCAGAGGATTCAGATGTATCTCTGAAGCACATCAGGCTTTAATACCATTCCTCTTTATGCTCCATGCCTTCCCCAAAATTGAATATAAAACTCTAACCACTCACTGAATTCATGCAATCATGAACATGCTCAGAAAAAAAATAATCGGAACTATTAGAAGAAAAAGAAAACCATCATCACGGCACCCACCACACCTCTCTGTTGACTTCCCACTTTATTTCTCTGGAACATGCCAGTCCTAAAACATAAAGCAGGATCCAGAGGTAGAAATAGCAGCAGCAGAGATGGCTTCTGATTAAAAAATATGTGAGTGAGACTTTGGGGTCATTTGGAGATGACACTGTGTTTAAGAAGTGGTGGTTCAGCACCAGAGTGATATTGGATGGTGATTTATGATTATTCTAGTGCTTGCCTCAAATATTTGAATCTACTCTGCGTAGGCTGAATATCTATAGAAGATTTGGACTGAACTGAATTTCTATTATTTACTTAATAAAAGCGCTGTAGCTCATTGAGGCTTCTCTGCTTTCCGTGCAGTGGGGGATGCAGGAGTGACACGGTGCCTCTTCCTCACCCTAAGTTTGATGATGTTTTGCGTAGCGAGGAGCAGGGACTTTGACACTGATCCTTGTGGCTTCCTTCCAACTTGAGCTATTCTATGATTCTAAGGCCACGTAAAGCTTCTTGGGTCCTGATATTAATAGTGGTAATGACTAAGGGTCCTACCAAAGCTCTCTGCTGATCTAGTTGTGGTATTAGCAACCTACCTGAGACAGACTCTGTTCAAAAGGCAGGACAAGAGTGCGGGTGGCTGCTGCAGGAAGGGTTTAGTGCCGTGAACACAGGAAGATTGAATGAGTCTACATATTTCTGTCCAGTTTCTTGTTGCATTGAGTGTTGTTTAATTCCCTCTCTACGCTGAATTGCAAACAGACGCTTAGGTAATTGAGACCTGAGGCTTTAGAGATGATGGTCCAGGCTCTGATGCAATTACTCAAGCTGGATTATACATTATTTTGTAAGCAATCCCACCAGCTTTGGTACAATAAACCAAACAATACTAAAGGGGGAAAAGAAAGTCCATATTAAACTGAGCACTGTGTGCAGCGCTGAAAATGAGAGCTGTTCTGTTGAAATGCTGCTGACAGCCTGTGCTGGAGATGCAGGAGGGACGAAGTGGGCTTTAACAGGCTTTGCTGCTTGTTGCCAGATGGTCTCATTCTTGTTTGGGTTTAGAGCGTTCTTCCCCCTCTCTCTGAATCACTTCTGGGATTAACGTCAGCGGTTTCTGCAGGAGGCTCCGCGGAGGGCGAGGAGCAAAGTGGGAACGTTCTGTCTTGTGTGAGAAAAGAAAACGCAGAAAATCAGGGGGTGGTTTGGCTGCTTGGCCCTGGTTTGAGAGCAGGGAAAATGAGTTTTCCCCCCCTCCTGCCAAGGCTTGTGGCTGCAGCTTTGCTGACACCTCAAGAAGGGGAGGGATGATGCCCCACGGGGGGCACGGGCGAAGCTGCTGTGGTGTGACTGCAGGAGGAGGAAAAAGATACAGCTTCTCTAAAAGTAAGCAGTCCTTTCTCTTCAATTCATGGTGCTTGCTGCACAGCAGCAAAATGCCTCATTGGCCCAGGGAAGGGGTTGGCTTCATTCCCCTTGAAATCGGAGAATCCTCTTGGGAAGATGGAGCCACATCAGTGTCCGGGGCAGGAGATGGGTAGGTGGCACTTGCATAAGCACTCAACGAGCAACTGGGTTTGGGGGTGCTTATGCTGTACCAGCAAACCTCCCCCAGCTGACACCACCCTCCTAAGCTGAGCTGCGTCCTTCCCAGCCCCAGGAATCCACAGCTTGACCACCCTGATCATGCTGAGCTCTAGTTTGCTGCTAAGAACCCGACAGCCGTGAAGACATTTGAAGAAACAAGCTAGTTTTTCCATTTCAGTACAAGATTATCTTGAAATATTTACTACAGAGGTGTTGATGGAACCATCATGTTCATGTCAAAATGTCTGACTGACATGTTGGTTTTCAAGTAACCCTTTACTTTTCAGATACTTAAAAGCTTTTCCAAACATATTCTCCTCTCTCTGGGGATACAATCTGCTTGTTTCGTTTCTGATCTGCTAAAGACTGTCTTTTTTGCTTTTGGTTGAAAATATTTAAATCATAGAATCATAGAATAACCAGGTTGGAAGAGACCCACCAGATCATCGGGTCCAACCAAATGTCACAATTTCTTCTATTTGAATGTTTTTTACACAAGCATTTACCGTTTGTTGTGGAAATCACTGGTCAGAGAGAGGGCTTCACTACAAAAATTATACATGTAATTGGTAGATAAGAAGCTCAATGTGAGCTGGCAATGTGTGTTTGTAACCAAGAAAGCCAAACACATCCTGGGCTGCATCCAAAGCCGCGGGACCAGGAGGGCAAGGGAGGGGATTCTGCCCCTCTGCTCTGCTCCGGTGAGACCCACCTGAGCCCTGCGTCGAATTCCGGAGTCTTCAGCACAGGACGAACCTAGAGCTGTCAGAGTGAGTCTAGAGGAGGCCACAAAGATGATCCAAGGGCTGGAGCACCTCCCATACAAGGCCAGGCTGAGAGTTGGGTTGTTCAGCCTGGAGAAGAGAAGGCTCCGCGGAGACCTTAGAGCAGCTTCCAGCACTGAAAGGGGGTTGAGGAAGGCTGAGGAGGGGCTCTTGATTGGGGAATGCAGGTGTAGGACAAGGGGGAACGGTTTTAAGCTGAAAGAGGGGAGATTTGGATGAGATCTTAAAGAGAAATATTTATCTGTGAGAGTGGAGAGGCCCTGGCCCAGGTTGCCCAGAGCAGGGGTGGCTGCCCCATCCCTGGAGGGGTTCGAGGCCAGGCTGGATGGGGCTTGGAGCCCCTGATCCAGTGGGAGGTGTCCCTGCCCGTGGCAGAGGGTGGAACTGGGTGGGCTTTGTGGTCCCTTCCAACCCAAGCCAGTCTATGATTCTGTATCACCTGTTACAATCAAACCTCTTAAAGAAATAAGAAAAGAAAAAGCCAAACACTTCAATATTTTCCTCTATTGAAGTTACACAAAAGCCTGTTGCTTCGAGCAGAGTTTTAACCTCAAAAGAAAAGCACAAGAGCCAACAATTTTCCAAGTTGTTGTAGTTGCTGTAAATACTCTGATAACTCCAGGTGAATGTGGAAGTCTGCAGGTTTCATACAGAGAAATGAGAGCCTTTGCCTCACCAAATTCAAAATCCCAAAGAGATTTTTGAGCCTTTAATGCTGTAAAGTGACCCAAAGAGTAGGGAACATGCCTTGAGGCAACCACAGCCAAAGCTGCCTCAGTTGCAGTCTACCAGCAGAGCCTTTTCTGCTTATTCCATGCTGTGCTGCAGCTCAGGGGGTGATTCCGACCCCACGTGCTGAATATAACCACCACCAAACTCGGAATTTCGGGACCATGTGGTATTTGAGAGTGGCAAAAATATACAGTTGAATCCTTTCCTCTCCAGTTACAATATCCATTAAGTTACCATGTTTTAGGGCTTGCACACAAACTTTTGTCTTGTCTTTTTTTTTTAAGGCAGATTAACGCTTTATAAATAAAGATAAGAGAATTATGAAAACTCTGGAGAGAGACAGCATTTGCGGTGATAAATTATGCAGTAGCCCTGACAGTGATGTGTGTGTTTATTAGCAGCGTGGGGTGACATGTGTTTTACTCGATGCCAAACTGAACGACAAGCCTTTCCTTGTCCCTGCAACTGACTGGAGCCTCCTCGTTAAGCAGCGGGATCTTCACCCCGGGGGTAACCCAGCCCTGGGTGGCTGCGAGGGCTGGGACCACAGCCCCATCCTGGCAGAGCTGCTGCCTTGGGGGCTTGTTTCTGACTTCAGTGGCTAATGATGGCCAGCTGGGCTTGGCTGCGCTGTCATGTACCTAGATCTACTTACAATAACACAGCAATAAAATTGCAAGATGCCTACAATCTGTTTGTAATCTTCTCTGGAATATCACCACCTGCATCCCGTGGCTAAAAGATGTAAATACTTCCTTCTGTGCAGAGCAGCTAAAACTTTCCCAAGGCTCAATTGCCAGGCGAATGGGTTTATTTTTGCAAATGTTGTAAAGCTTGCTTTTTTTTTTTTCCCCTCCAAGAAGTCAGGTTTTGCCCTTTTTTTCCTTTTTTTTTCGTTTGGCTTGCTTCTCTTTCTCGGGAGCCCAAGGATTTAGAGAGCCCTGGGAGACCTTGGGTTGCAGCTGACCTGGGGCCCCCTGAGCAGATGAGATGCTTTGCAGCAAAATTGTGCATAACACCTGACTTGTTCAACATTACAGAGAGGAGAGAGACCGTTAAATTAGGTATGTGTTTTCCAGTTCACACAGGTGTCTTGTCTGGCTGTAACACTATCTGAATCCGAGGTAGGCAACTGGTATGAGCTATGAATACATTTATTACTGAAAAATAGCAATGGGATATAGAGAATGTGCATGTAATAAAATCGTGGATGTTTTCCAACTGCTGTTGGCAAAACACTTGATTTGGTTGAGATTTATCATAACAAATCATCTCTGCTGGAGCTGGGTGCTCAAATACCTTTGCTGCTCTCCAGGCTGCCTCCTGAAGAGCAGCGGTCGGAGAAGTGGGGCTGAACTGCAGAACAGTTCATCCTCTATGACACTTGCAAAGTGGTGATGTGCCTTTCCTTTGCAGTTCTACAGTTTCCTGCAAATGATCTCCTTACAGTGCTGTCCAAAGGCCCAAACCCAGCTCAGAGCTGTGATGCGCTGAACACAAGGTTCAGACTGGATACCAGAAAAAGTTCTTCACCAAAAGGGTTCTCAGACACTAGAATGGATGCTCAGAGAGGTGGTTGTGTCCCCATCCCTGGAGGGATTTAAAAGGCTGGTAGACGAGGTGCTCAGGGATGTGGTTTAGCAGTGGGCAGGTACGGTTGGACTCGATCTAGAAGGTCTTTTCTACGATTCTGTGCTTTCACAGCATCAAAATCAAAATTAAGATGACGCAATGCGGTGAATCTCTGTTACTTTCTCACAAGTGTTACAGGACTATCTAGTCTGTGCAAAATCTTGCTACAGCTGATCCTCCCTGCCTTTGGCCGTGATCTTTGCACGGCAATTTGTATTTTGGGGTGGTTGCCACCTCTGATTTAAACCCACACAGCATCATCTTAAAAGGAAATCAGCACTTCTGTGGCAGCATCATTTACAAGGAATCGCACATTCCTTGCCTCGAAGATCATCATTGCTGTAACTAATTAACACAGCATGCTTAATTGCCTCGTGCAATTGAGGGTGGAGTTTCATCTACCTCCAGTTAGATGTGGGGGGAGCCTGGCGAGCCCCCTCGGTACAGAGGGACAGCAGCTCCGCCGCTCAGCAGAGTCACCCTGGGGCTGCACTCAGCCCTTTGGTGGTGGCAGAACTGCTACAGGGAGTCTGGCACCTATAATTATTTCCTTTAAAAGCTCTCCCATGGCTGAGCGTTCAGAATATTTAATTAGCTGAAAGCTGTGATATCTGTCAATCACGTGTTGCCTCCGATTCCAGGTTTAAAGGGCAGAGTTATTCCCGAAGACTTATTATTAGAGGAAATTACTAGTACAGTTGGCTCAGATCTTGCTAAGAAACAAGATTATAGGTGGGTAGTGTTACCATGGAAAGCCAAACACTTTAATCATACCCCAGCACGTAGTAATAGAGTTTCGAAAGCCACGCTACCAGAAAACTTAACAAAACCCAGGTGTTAGACAGATATTTGAATATTAGCAAGCTCTCCAGGGAACGTTTAAATGGTTGAATTTGTCATGGGGTTTTGCAGCCACAGCAGGAAGTCCTGACATCTGTCTTGCGTGTGTTTGACATGTATGTAAGTGGCTGAACAGCTTCTCAGGGCAATGAAAGATTAAATCCTCAGGGGTGGAATCCCAAACTATCAGGAACGCGTTGCTCTGCAGAGGCTGCTGTGTTGCTGCTGGTTCCAGTTCACAGCTGCAGCGTATCTTACCGGTTCGGTTCTCTTCCCTGAAGAGCAAGACTCAAGCGTGTGCTCATGATAATCTAAATCTGGGCTGGGCAACACTTGCAGTGTGATGGAAAACCATGAGCTCGCTACCTCCAGAAACCTCTTCTGAATAACTCTGTAAAGCGGCAGCATTCACTTGGGGAACCGGGGTGCACAAACGATGTCTTCACATGTCTCTGGTAGGAATGACATCTTAGCACCTTTCTCATGTGAAATCATGTGTTTTCTGCTCAAGATGTGCCAGAGATGGCAAGGAGTCTGTTAGGAATAGTGCCCTGAAAATATTATACAGGGAAGGAACCTAGCTATTGAGGTAATTCTACCTGCTCTGTGGTCTCTAGGGCTTCAGGCTGGCACCTTTTCTTGCACCCGAGAGGAGGATACAGGTCAATTTGGACAGAGAATAAATTGCAGCATCTTCCTCCTTGGTGACACGTGGGTCCCTTAACATCCCTTGTTTGCTCCCCAAGTTTTGGGCACTTTGGAAGGGCAGCAAGAAACCACCCTGGCCAGTCCCTGCTTGGCAGTGGCAGCTCTCAACTGAAGAGCTGAAATGTGGGGATCTAGGTAGAAAGTGGATGGATTTACTGAATGAACCTCATCCCATAGCTGCTGGGAAATAGATATAACTTGCCAACAGTGTCTTATACCAGGAGAGCTGTTGCTGTTTTTAACCCAGAGAGAAGGCAAAGGAGAAGTCACTTGCTCTTGGCCAGGAATTAGGAGATGTTGATGCCAGTATTCAGGCATGGACAGGTCAGAAGTTTTGTCTGTGTTTTGGGGCAAGAAGTCACTCCAGTGGGGCAGCAGCCAAGAGAAATATGTGCCTTGTTCTAAAGGAAAAATGGCCAGTATCCATAGTCTGAACAGACACAAACCCATAACAATCCATAATCCCCTATATATTTATAACAAAATAGTCTCAAGTGCTCAAACTTCCAATGTAGCCAGGATAACTTTGCTTTTACCATCCCCCGTAACTCAAGGTGAAGTGAAGAAGAGATCACATCATGTGGGATTTCCTCATGTTGTGGCGAGACAACGAGAACAACCTGCTTGAACATTTTATTATAGCCACTGGGAACCAAATGTAAATTATATACTTAAAAAATGAAGCTGATAAAAAGCAAGGAGGTTTAATTAGGCAAGTGGCACACGGCAGATGGATTTAAAGCCAGCTGGGGGTTATGTAGTGGCAATGAGATTAGGAAAGCCAAAGAGAAAGCCCCGGGATATAATAGAGCTGATTTGTTATAGGTACATAGCTGAAATAATAATAATAATAATAATCATATGCCCGTTGCCACACTCTTCTCCTGATCTTGTAACATTAAAAGGATCATAATGAAACACTGGCAAATTTTGGTCTCAGTCATAAAACTTGAAGGGCATGCTCTGGCCTTCTTCTCCTGAATGTCACAGGACAACATTTCAGACTGATAATAGTTTCTTCTCATGCAATCAAGTTATGAATATTTTGATGCATGTTCTCTTAGGCAGGATTTAGTGCCTGGACTGTGATCAGTGTCAGTAATGAGATAGAACCTTTCGTTCCCCTTCTCCTGTCTGTGCATAAAGAACAAGTATTATCAAATGCAGTGAAAGGGTGAGTTTGGTGTGAGCCAGGAGAACTTTTTGATTATATTCATTTGAAGGAGGCCTGATGCTCAGACCTGTCCGTGGACATGTCCTGATATCTTATTTCCATGATGGAAAAAGATATCTGTCTGTTATCTGGGAAGATGTTTATTAGTCCATTTGATTTCAGTTAACGTGTTTCCTGGGCTCCAGCCTCTGGATCTCTGGGGAAAAAAATGAAAGCTGTTGCGAATGGATCAGTGCAGAAGCTGGTGTAAAGAAAATACAGACAAGTTCCTTCCCAAGAGTTAGTGTGGTCTGTGAAATCAGATTCACAGCTCAACAATGTGAGTGAATGCATGGAGAGGCTGTGCCTAATCTCAAACACTCTCAGAGTCTGAGAATGGTTGCTCATGGATTTCAGGCTTTGTGGTCAGGCAGTTATAGACTCACTGATGCTTCTTGGTGATCCAACTCAAGAATTCTCTCATTCACTTCTGAGTTGTCCCTGTTAGGCTAGCAAATAACTCTTCAGCTTTTAATCTCACCTCTTTCTCTGAGTTTCCGTGTTTAAGGCACGGGTGGATGAGGTGCTGAGGGGCATGGTTTAGTGTTTGATGGGAACGGTTGGACTCGATGATCCGGTGGGTCTCTTCCAACCTGGTTATTCTGTGATTCTGTGAGTTATTGACCTGTGCACTTATTGTTAGGCAAGGTGTGGAGCCCGTGCAGGAAAAGACGTCGGTCCCCTCCCTCCTCTGCCTTACAGCCACTTTGCACACTGTGAGTTTGTGGTTAAACCAAAAGGTGCAGCAATGGCACTGCATCCCACCACGTGAACACTTAGCAACTCCTTAAGGTTTCAGGTTAGTCTTCTCTTAATAAGCAAGCAAAGTGGGAAATTTCTTATTTTGACCCCTGAAGGTAAGAGTAAAAATAATATCTTGTTACTTAATTGGATGCACATCCAGTTTTAATGATTTCTTATGCCTCAGGCGTGGCAGAGGAAAAGAAAATATGTGACTGGGGAACAACCAAGCCAAAAGCTGGAGCTTAGCTGAGAAAAAGACTGTCCTTCTTGGATGTAGCTTTTTAGTTTTAATTTTCTCTGTAATGTTGCCTCAAGAAGATCTTATTTTTTTGACTAATTAGATAATCCCTGTCTGGTGCTAATGGAAAACTGCATTTCAGGGAGGTTTTTTTGTTGCACAGCTGAGGAGTAAGGCAATTAGCAGCAACGCACACTAAAGCTGAGTCTCCAAACTTACACAAAATGTTTAACGAGACAGCTGGGATAGATACGATCGGAAGCCAAATGTGTTGTAAGTTGCTTACTGTTATTAAACCAAAAGCGTGTGGTTTGCAGCGTCTCCCTTATATTTGCACAATCCCTCCCCAGGCCGTGCTGGGAGGGTAGCGCCTCGCGGGGCAGTCGCTGCTGAGAGCCGGGGGCTGTGCTCACAGCTCCCCATCCAGATGTTTTTCAGAGCCATCGAGCGCTTTCTCTTGCTGCCAGATCTCCAGCGAGGTGAACAGCTTTGTTGTAAGCACCGGATCACGGTGTCAATAATTGATTTTTTTTCAGTTCCTACTGAGATCCTGGCAGTCAAATCCCTGGCAGCCTGGAAAATTTCAGCAGTGAAATAGAAGAACTTTGTCTCAGAAACTTGTATTTTCTGAAGATGTATATTTAATTGATGTGGCTGTTATTTCAGGTGCATTGTCAAATAAACACCCCACCTGCTGCTTTAGCCAGGAGCCTTATGAATTGTTGTAATTTCAGTCTTGCACGGATCAAAAGAAACGTGTAGCGTGTGGATCCTGAGGTACAGTCAGCATTCACTTGGCTGAGCCTCAATCACATATTTTGAGGCATATTTCTCTGCAGATGAGCTACCTGCGTGTGCACAGGATCTGGGCTGAGAAGAGCTGGGTTCAGCAGTGCTGTTGGACACCTCTGTCTTGGGCTGAGCTTTGGGCACAGCTTCTTTGAATCAGAATCTGAAGAAGTCAAACCAGTTTTCTGGTGCTGGAGGGAAGCTACCGCCCAAAGTGCACGTGGTGGAGGAAAGAGCTAGATGTCCACCTGCTCGTGATGGTGATGCTTAAATTGCCTCCTTCACCATCACATGGGATAGGAATCAATGTTCCTGTGTTATTATGGACTAGTTGGTGAGATGCATCGTTCATCCAATGGTGTCTTGGTCTTCATCCTCTTGATGGTGGGAGGAGGTTCAGGTGGCTGGTAGGGTGGAGATTTATGGGTTTATTAGTTTATTTTGGAGAAGCTGGACAGGACTCAGAGGCACAGTGTGCTTTGTGTGTGTCCAGCTCAACTCAGGAGTGTTACAGGTGCTTAGCTGTAAGAACACTTCCTTCCTTTGGATGTTTTCACTGCGTGTGTCCATGAGGTCAGGATTACCCCTAGCTTCTGACCGCCCGCATGTAAGGGTCTAAAAAATGACTTTAAATTATTGCTTTCAGGTTTCTTTCTTGTATGCAACTTTCACAGTGGAATAATCTCTTCTAATTTTAATCATAGAGCTGGGGTTCAGAAATAGTGCAGCCCTTAGAGCCACGACGATCCTTCTGCCTGTCTTCCACCGTCTCCCAGTTACCCCCCAACAGCGTTATTATAAAACTCAAACAAATAATTTTCTTGAAAGAAATGACATGCCAGAATGAACTCCCAGGGTGTCTGTCTGGGAAAGAGGTTGGCTCCCAGCAGTAAATTGCACTGTAGTAAATTAGAGAGGCATTTCATAACTTCAAAATTGATCATTTTATTAATAAATGTTAATATATTCAAAAGAAATTCTGTGATCCAACTGTGCCAGCCAATGCGAGCATTAAGGCAAAGAGTCAATCAAGACATAATTTTGTGATCATATAATTCAGAATGGCTGTGGATTCTTTTGAAGTCACTTATTTTTTATCACTGAGGTTCTATTATAGATAACCATAAAATGCTGTTTATGCCAATTCATTCATTGTCTTGACCCTTATTTAAAATATAGGTTTTTTACAATCCATTTTAAGCTGAAAACGTGTCAAACTCTGCAGGTAATGAGTGTTAATAGGAAAACACTCTTTTAACTGCAGGCTCTCTCAACGTGTTGCACACCAGTTGCTAATTGGACCTGGAGAAATTGCTGAAATATCTTTTGAGTGTTGGGTCTGATCCTTTTCTCTGGATCAGTGTCAGTATAATCACTTGCCTGACATCTGGTCCCTTTCCAATTCCTTAAGCCCAGGACAGCTTCCGTATAGTTTGGATTTGCAGAGCACAGAATTAAAAACTGGCTCAAAGTTGACATAAGTGACACAGGTCACAGCATGGACCAATTAATATTTTTAGCTTGGGTTCCTGAAGAAATGACTCTTGTGTTATGAGGCTGCCAGCACAGATGCTTGCATGAGGATGTAGCCTTTCTTCTTGCAACCTTTGAACCTGTTAACATATTTCAACCCTATTTTCCAATAACAGAGGCTTTGAAGTGATGATATTCCTACAAATTTAGCGACAACTGACAGCAGAGAAAATCCTTTGCGGAGCTTTAGACTATGGGAAAGGCTGAAGAGTTACCTCAACTCCTTAATAAGCACCAGGGAATCAGCAGAGGAGAGGGATCACCTTGCAGGGATGCTGCAGGGGAACAGAAATCTTCCCCAAAGCTTGGGATTTTGAAGGCAACCAGGAGCTGCGCTGGCTCTTGCAGAACTGCTTGTTTAAATGAAAAGGAGGAGAAGAGCTGGGTTTTTAACAGAACCATAAACCCTGTTGTTTGGGGGGTTTTTTAATTGCTATAAGACATCTTTTACTCTATTTTATCTTTGGATTCTTTGCCATGGAGTAAATCTGGAGATAAAAGAATCTGAAAGACTACATGTGGGCACAGATTTAATATTACTGGTCTGATGTGCAAGGTTATATTTCTGGATGTAATGGGCTACCGGGTACATATATTTTTCACCAATCCATCTGCACCCCTTGCAGGGGCTGTGCCAGGCAGTGTCTTGCCTTCCTGTTCATCTCTTGCATTTATTGTTACCGAGAATATACTTACAAAGCCACTGGTTGCTTTCATCTTGCCTCTTTACTGCCTTGCTAATTTTTATCTTCATCCTGTTGTCTCTAAAGAGGTCTTTATAAAACAGTGTCTATCCACTGTGTGCGTCTCTCTTCTATTAATAATTCATTAATCAATTTAAACTAGAGGAAGAAAAAAGCACCAAAACCAACAGCTAGAAGTGATTACAGCTCGGGAGCTGCGCTGTGCGTGCCTTGCACCTCGGGCTACGTCATTCGCTAGCGCTACCTGCAACGCTCCTGCCAGCGATACCTGGAGGTCTGTCTTTTTTGTTATGTCGAAAAACATTCCCTGGGAAATCGACTGATATTGAACAAAGACAGCATCGTGTTTCTAGAGCTGGTGTTTGATTTTTGCAGGGAAGCTGACTTTTGCACGTGTGCTTCCCGGAGTCTGCCGGGCCAAGCAATTACACGTTCATCAAGAATTAAAATTCAGCGGTGACTGCGCAGTCGTTTCACCAAAGCTTCTGGTAATAAAGTCAAAATTGTTTCGATGACATGTAGGAATTAATGCCTAATTCTGAGCAGGCAGCTTGTTCCTACAGCTGGCATCATTCACATATCATCGTATATTCACATATACCTCTTGGAGAGGGGAGATTTTGGATTTGTTTGTGTGTGGGCTTGAGGATATCCTGAGTGGACGCAGTCTGAAGAAGCTGTGTCCCGTGCCAGGGCAGGACCTGGGCACAGATCCCCTCAGTTTCCAGAGCTGGTGGCAGGAGCACCCAATAGATAGTGGCTGGGTGGCAGCTGGAGAAGAGCGTGAAGTGCTTGTATCTGATTCCTCCCAAATAAGCGCTGTCTAGGGCTTGGTGCTGCCTCTGATGCTCCTCAAGCAGCTTCCATGGGGCAGTTTGGTGATGCTCCTTCTCCCCAGCTTCAGTTGTGCTTGGGCTTCTCCCTGGTGTTTGCTGCTGAACTGTTTCCACAGCCCATCATTTTACCATAACCAAATTCACCCTGCGTGTCTCAAACTTTGTGTTAAGCTTCACCTTCTCTTCTCCAGACAGAAGCTATAAAGATTTGCTGGGTTTTCCTATAACCTTGGGTAGGTTTGGTGCTAATCCTGCAGTGTTAAGGCAGTTTAACACTCCATTAATTATTTTGGAGGCAGCCTGGGAACGGTGCATGGTAATGACTGCGCTGCTTATTCAATGACAAGTAAGTTCTCAACACAATACAAACTCCTGTTAATAAACACTGTCTGGTCACTAAGGGGAGACTCTTCTCTCTAAGGGAAGTTAAAGCCTTTTCTTAGGCTGCTTCTGACCCAGAGTTTCCCTCCGATAATCCCCTTTTCAGTAGGCACAAAGCAGCTCCCTGTGAATTAACGGAGCTTGAGCAACCCTCCGGAGCTAGATGAATCCCCAGATACGTAAGATGTTAAACAAGTTCCCATACTTCATCCAAGCTTCTGCCACTAAGTCGCAGGAAGGGATAACATTATGAGTTTGTAATTTATTTCCATATTCTTTAATCATATTTCAGTGGCTGTTTGGTTTATGACCTTTAAAACCACCTTAGATTTAGATTGATAAATGGGTGGCAAATAAATTTAGCAAAATAAGCAATTTCAGCCTATGGAAGGTCGGCAGAGGGCTGTGCAATCACGGCTTCCATTAATATATTATATTTCAGTCAAAAGCTTTTAAATGCTGAAGGTTTTCAGAGGGAAAACCTATAGCTTTGATGAATGAGTTTCTTCTAATAGCTGAATGGGAAATGAAAATCAAAGTAAGGGGAAAACCACTTTGTTTCCGAAGCAGAGATGAAGTTAGGCAGCAGTTTTTCCTTTGTCATAGGGGCAGGACAGTCGAGTGGGTTCAGTAAGGAGCAAATCATGTTTCGGCTTGTAAGGCCATTTCAACAGTCTTGTAAATTAGTTAATTGACAGAGCCTGTTCATAATAACTGTTTTATTATTGACATGGGGCTTGAGCGAGGAGAGCCACACAGGGTAAGGAAACTAAATAGGCATCTTTCTTAGCTGATCTTGACAGGGAGGGAGAGGAGAGAGCTCGATGATGTTTTTCCACTGGCAGCTCCTCTAGCAGTGTCAGCTGAGGTCCAGGCTGGCCAGGCAGGAGATTAGGCCTCTTGGAAGAGGACTAGTTTGTTTCATTAATTACTTGCAGCATATTAGCTTAGCTACTTTCACAACCATGCGCAGGGCTCCCTTGGTGCTGGGGTATAAGAAGTCAAATTAATGGAGAAAGCTATGCAAAAGCTTCTTATGGGACTGAGATGATTTTTTCTTCATGTTTTTGTGCAGAGTAAGAACTTGTACCTGTCGAAAGCAGCAGTGAGGGAGAATAATTACAGGAGAGATCCAGGAGATGCATGAAAGTAGCACATTAAAAGCCGAGTTAGAGCTTATTTCCGATTCTCACAAAAGAGTATTTTTGCCACATGTGAAGCTAAAAATAAATTGGAAAATCTTTGAGGTTTTTTTTAACAATGAAATAAAGGCAATTGTTGCCTCTAAGGGCTGTGGGTCAGATCACTGGCCGGGATAAAAATACCTTTGAATGGCTCCTGCAAGTCAAAGTTGCCTCAGAGGTGATGTGGCTTGCAGGGCTGAGGTTTGTGAGCACTGGAAGCTGGGATGGCTCCGTCCCCTGTGTGAGGGGTTGCGGGTGGGTTGTGGTTTGCCTCTAGGAGTCAATGGATGGAGGTGGCCTCAGTCTGCTCTGCCCTGAGGCTGTTGTGAGAAGGTTTGCAGCTCCTGACCCTGGGGAGGAGCAAGCAGAGATGTGCAGTGCCCCATGCCCCTGGTCCCATAGAGTCATGGCTCAGCTGCAGCCACCTCCCAACACTTATTGCTGGCCCAGGTAGAGACGTGGGGCAAAATATGATCGGGATAACAAGGATGGGTGCTGTTTGTTCTCCAGCACGGGTCCCACTACTACAAAATGCAACCTCCCCATTGCACAGAGACACTAACGTTAAAATGAATGTGACAGCTGAAGCAAAGATGTGTCAGTGGGCTGACATACACACAGCAGCAATGCGGGACAGGGTGGCAGGAGCAGGGCTGGCGCTGGCTTCGTGAGAAGCCGTGAGTTTTATGCCAGCAGAGGACCTGTTGTCTCCGGAGCAGGGAACAGGTTATTAATGCTTGAATTGCCAGTGGTGTTTACGTCTGATTTAGTATCACTTAAGTAAGTGATGTATGATTTCAATTAGGAAGCAAAGATGCTTACTGCATCTCCATGATGTGTTTGGATGGAGAAAAGTGCTTTGCACAGTCTTTCTCTTTCGGGGGAGGTAAATGGAGCACAGGGTGTCTGTGGGTTGCTGTCCGCAAAGTTATTTCAATGTCGGCTGGGAAAGCAAACTGCATCAAGTTCATCCCGTGTGTGCAAAGTCAGTGGAAAATCACTGGCATGGACTCGAGGGCTCTGGCTGGCACTGGAGCCAGGTGGGTGAGTGCAGTCAGGTGATGCTTTCTCTTGGGGTCAGTGCTCTGTTAAAAGCAGGATCCTTTTCCTTGTGCCACCTTCTCCCTTCTGCATGACCATTCCTGCTCTATCTGCACCGTCCATCATCACTTTGCTGCATCACTCTAGCACGCTTGTTCCACCTTCGTGAAGGGTTTTCTTCTTAATTGTGATTAATTTACATTGTGCTGAACACCAAAGGAATGTGAGTCCATCCCCCTGCGGCTGGGGTCAGCTCCTGGGCATGCTGTCCATCTTCAGCAAAGGTATCTATCAGGTCCAGATTCCAACAAGTCACATTTTCATGTTGAAGGTGAGGCTGACAGCAAGCTCTTCAGATTCATGCACTATTCATGCAGTCCTCTAGGCTTCAGTGAAGCCCTTATAAGATAATAAGAAATTAATGAAACGTGGCAGCCTACACCTCCACTACAGTTTTCATCTAGGGCTCTCTGCCTTTCGCTAATATTTATTAACTGAGTCTTGCAATAGTCCAGCAGGGTCTGAGATTAATTTTAGATCGAAGGAACTCCTTGCAGTGAGACCACGTCAGGGTTAGGAATAAACCTCAACTCCTGCTTCCATCTCCTTGATTGCTGTGTGCGGACGTGGCACCTCGTTTTGTACTCACCACTTCCCTTGCTCTCCCTAGGCTGCTGTGGGGTTTGCGTGTTTGGGGTACCTCTGCCTTCAGCACCGCAGGCATGAAAGGAAAACTTTGGATCCTGTGCCTAAGGAGGGTGAGGATGAGGGGTTTCAAAAATATTTAACACAGTTGTGAGTAGAGGTAGGTGCAGTGAAAGGATAAAATGAGTGCTGAAATGAAGGGTGAGGACAAAAATCATGTCCCACTTCTCAATTCTCCTGGGGCAGATGGAGAGAACTGAAGTATCTTGGGACAGAAAGTTATGGATGAGAAAGGGCAGGTCAACAAGCAGAAGAATTTAGGGAAGGACAGACCTGAGTGAGAAGAGACTGGCGAAGACAGGAGCTGGAAGTTGATAAGAAAAAAGCATTTGAAGAAGGACAAAAATAATAGGCTGAGAAACTGAGAAGGATTAGTGTCTGCTGGCGTCCACGCGCCCCTCTGTCTGTAGGATGGCTGTGACTGAGTCATTCCCTTGCCTATTTCATACTTTTGTAGTGGTGTAAGTATTTCTTGCCAGCTGGGTTAAGTGGGTGTTTGCTCTTATTTCCATTTGAATTTGACTGAGATCACCCAGCACCAGAAGCTATACTGCCCTGCTTCTGCACTTGGAGCTCCAGGCAGGACAACACCGTGACCCTAGCAGAGCTCCTCGTGGAGGAGGCAGACCCTGCTATTGTCCACCTGAAAAGATATGCTAAGGAAAATTACTGCTGAGATTGATGTGAGTGCATATCTGCCACGTATTGTATGGAGCGATGAATGAGAAGGAAAAAAGTCCATCACTTTTCAGGTTATTGAATCCGGCTGTGTAGCCCACAGATATGAGGCAGTTGACATTCTGTGTTTGCTTCAGAAATCGGAATAATCCCAACTCACAGGCTGGCTCCCTTTCACAGAGATTACATATCCTTTGCTTCTTTTTTAAAAAATCAGACAACTAGATTGAAAAGCACTTTTTCATTCTCTATGCTTCCTAAGCAATATTTGAAAGCAAGCTCCTTCTGAACTTGTACCAATTTAATTTAAATCTGCTTCTTTAGATCTGTGATATTAAGGAGCTACACAACTTTCACTTACAGTTAGTGGCGTCCCTGCAGAGGTAAGGGTGTTAAAAATTGCCTGAGTGACTCCACTCCAGCCCTTGTTGAGTCTGATGCCTGTTTCATGTGGTGATGGATACCAGATGCTCCAAGAACTCCATCATAGGCAGATTTGAGATAATCTACTTCTGCCTCTCAACATATGATCCTAATCCTTAACAGTCAGTGAGTGTCTTACTAGCAGAAATCCCAAGGTCTGATACCCTTTGCAGTGTTTTCTCCTACGGCTGATTATAAACCTCAGTCTATTTGTTAACGTTCAGTGAAATGTCTGCACCTTCAGCTGCAATCCCTGGAAAAATCCTTTTACCAGCAATTTAAACTGAGGCTGGAATTATAATTTCTTTTCTCCACCTACTAAAATTAGGTTTCCTATACATTATTTACAGTTGTTTACTGTCATCCTGCTGTGATAAAGACAAGAGCTTTGTGGCTTTTCTGCAAAAATCCATTGCTAGCTTGCCGTGACATCCCCTCACGCGACTCTGTGTCAGCACAAGGGTGTTTCTCACGCGGCACGTTGAAAGCCAGAAATGATTTACATCTGCAAAGTGTCACTTACCACTGAGGTTACTTTTATGAAGATCGGCACCTATAACAGCTGCTTCGTGGGAGTTGTTTGTGCTTTGATTTTTTCGCTGTATCTCCTCCTCTTCTGTTGGTTACTGCTGGGGGAGGCTGAGCCTCGTCGGAATGGAGAAGTTTGGGGTCATGTGGAGATATTCCTCTCCCTAGAGCAAGGTGAGTCCCTGTGATCAAATCAAGCAGTGATGGTGACAGAAGACTGCCTGGCCATACCTCTCCTTTCGTAGCCCCAGGGCGATAGCATCGCACACTGTGTTATTTCTCAACGACGCAGGAGAAGGAGGAATTTCAAAGCACCAAATGGGATCCTGCAATGAGAAGCCTAAGGGAGGATATACACCTAGAGTTACTGCAAAATTGCTCTTTCAAATAGATGTAGCGAGGGACGGAAGACGGTGTTTGGCTCCTGTAAAGGAAATCAGGTGTCTGAGCAAAATCAATTGCTCCTGAGGGTTAGGACTAGCCAAGCCTCTCCATCTTGGGGTACATTCATTATTCAATTCAGGACATTTGTGACACTGAAATCTTGCTGCTGTGTGTCTGAGGCACTGATGGTGACCCTAGCATAGAGCGGGGCTTGTGGCCAGGGCTGGCTCCCCTCTTTCCCACTGCAGACCAGGTAGGGGCTGTTTAGGACACATTTCATCATGGCTTTGAGTCACCAGGTGCTGTGCGTGTTACCTGAGATGCAGGCATATATCCCACCTGACGAGGGGCGCTGCCTTTACACCTCCACGTGTGAGAAGAGGATAATTTATTTAAATTTATGATGGCTAACAGGCTTATCTAACTACGGTTAAAATAACTTGCTGAATTATTCATGTGATATTTGGAATCATGATTGGGGGAACAAATTAGCTGACTGAAAACTGAAGACTGATGCTGGTCGTTAATAATGCATAGAGGGAGGCTGGGTGAGTGGGCGGGCTGGCCCCGAGCATACAAACGGGGGGGTTTCTGTGTTAGAATTGTTCTTACTGGGCAGTGGTTGTATGGAAAAGGATCACCAGCTCTGCTGCTGGCTGAGGGGTTGGATGTGACTGCAGAAGCAGGAGTCAGGTATTCCGTGCCAGGTGCTCAGGGTGCTTCTGGGCTGAAGGGCAAAGGGGTGGCCTTCCCAAGGAGGATTTATACTTTCTAAAAGGTCTCCAACAACAGGTCAAATGCTGCCAGCTTCATCTCTGCAAGCGATCCCAGCAAAGACCTTTTGATTCTGGAGAGTTTAATTTTAAAGAGAAAGCGGTACCCTAGATCATAGAACAGAATCATAGAATGGTTTGGATTGGAAGGGACCTCAAAGCCCATCCAGTTCCACCTCTGCCATGGGCAGGGACACCTCCCACTGGATCAGGGCCTCCAAACCCCATCCAACCTGGTCCTGAACACCTCCAGGGATGGGGCAGCCACAGCTTCCCTGGTCAATGTGGGCCAGGGCCTCTCCACCCTCACCATGAAGAATCACTGGATATTTAGCAGAACAATACTTTCCTTCTTTTAGATCGTGTTTGAAAAGTCAGATAACGGGGAGGATGCAAAAAGAAATCCATCTAATCACCTGGAGATTATCTGATAGGCATTGTTCTACATAGAAATCAGTTCTTTCAGCACCAAAGGACTGGAAAATATTTAAGGACTTAAGATCACATTAGCTCTGAGGATTTGCCAGACGGTTTGGTGTGCCATCAGATAGGGACGATATAATACAAACAGGGCACGACTCGGATAATGAGGGGCTATATGTGAAGTGACATGATTGCTTGATTAAGATAATAGTTGAAGCATGTGGAGAAGGAAATTATAATTTATATATTGCTGATTGTGAGGTTTATTTTAAGGGCATAATTTAAAGATTGTCAAAATCAAAAAGAAAGATCCTGAGCAAAAGGAAACAACCAAAAGAAAAAGAGAAATGCCTGAGGCGCAGGAGGAAGTGGGCAGCAAAGGACAGAGACACTGGAGAAGAAAAGGACAAGAGCTCCTGTTCTCAGCAAAGAGCAGAATGAGGAACCAAACATCTGTTAGGGTCAGGAAGGGCACTGGATGTTATCTACTAAACCTTTGTGGGTGGATTCTGCTGGAGTTCAGTATGAAAGCTCTGGCTGCCGGCTCTTCCAGCCACCCAGGTCCATGTTACTGGGGACCCCAGCGTGTAAGGTCTGAGCCAGCCAGTCCTGCCGCGTGTCTTAAGCCGTGTGCCCAACGCCACGTGTCTTCAGCGGTTGACAGATACCTGCAAAATTAATTGCTGCATGATCCGAGGGAAATCACTGTGTTTTCAAATCAGTCTGAAACATCAAGTGTGGGTGTAACCACAACCAGCCCTTAGCATCTGTGTGATGCTTTGGTGATGACGAATGTTGTTGGTGATGGTGAAACACTGCTGGGAGATAGGAGACTTGGGAAGGGGACAAGCGTGGAGGGCGAGGTTCTAGCATGGCCCACGGCACCCCCGTGTCTCCAGTGGCAGAAGCATGTGAGGTCTCTCTCCAAGGCAGCCAGTTTTCCACCTGCAGTGCTGATTTGTTCATCTGCAATGCCTTTAATATGATTAATGTAGAGGGTTTTGCAAGCTGATCAAGACAGACCTGGCCCGCCTGTAATTTCAGCCAAATTACAGTGATGTTCAATCTCGAACACACCTTTGATGTGGTAATAGAAAAAGCTAATTTAGCATATTGCTCTGACTTTGGGTAAAGTGAAGGCAATACTGAATATTGATCAACTACAAACACAGGTAGCAATGTTGGGGAATAGTGATAAATATTTCTGTAGAGACTAAGGAGATTTATTCCGTTATCCCTCTGCAAGCTTGTACCTTAACTCCTAATGCCTTTAATTAGAGCTGCTCAGGGCAGGCTTTCATCTTGCTTCCATTGTGTTCCCATTATGAATCAAAAGTTTATTTGCCTCTCTGGTTGATGTGTGGGAAATAATGATATGGCATATAAGCTCACAACTTGCACAGCCACCATCAAAATGCCACAGTGAATGAAACTACCCATGTGTTATGACCTTGATGTATAATTTAAAGAGATGATTTTTCAAGCCAAATAAAACCTTTCACATTAGGCAGTAGATGAGCCACTCGTATGTGCTACAAATGCAGCTCCCCCTTCTCCTAATTAATAATAGAAAATAGTGGTGGAATAGATTTATGCTTGTCAGCAGAGCAGTTAACTGTCAAGCCACTGATGAGTCAATGGCTTGTTGTATCATAAGTGCTGATAATACCCAGATCTGGGCTGGGCACTAAGCTGTGATATGGCAATTTAGTTTTCACACACCATTTACTTATGCTTTTATTTCAGATTAATCTCTGTTTTTTTCCCTTTTAATTTCAGTTTTAATGCAATAGGCTCAACAGTGACCCAGGTCACAGTGTGAGAACTTGCTGTCACAGGCTGAACTTCAGCCGTGGCTGTTTCTGTGGGTTTCGGAGAGAAGGATGCCTGGCAGAGCCAGAGGAACAACCAGCACCCAGTGACAAATGATGACCAAAGTCCATCCTAAAACCAAGACTTTGTGTCTAGAGTTCATGGTTTTTATGGTCAGTTCTGTGAATATCTCTCCCCACCAACGCTTTTTTTGGTTTTTTTTATCTTAAACATCTTAATTCAGAGTCCCTGTTCATGCAGTGTAAAGTAGGCCGTATGTCCCCTGGTGCTGGGAAGCCTGCCTTCCCAAAATTAGACTTTGACAGTACTACGATTATAGCCTAATGCAACTTTCTCTTAGGGCATGGCCTCAATTTAAGGATTTACTTTTACAAAGAAGCTAAGTGGGTTAAACTGGAAGCAACCCAAGTGCTCAAATGTCAACACACAGTGGAATTGAAGCACAATTAGTAATCGGTCGGTAGCTTATGGGCTATGGCATTGGGGAGGAGGATGTCAAAGGCTCTTCTTGTTTGTTTGTTTTGTTATTTTTGCGTACTGAAGTTTTTGGACATTTGTCTGCATGATTCCCGTTGAATTGTATGAATTATAGACTGGGTAAATTTATGAGTGTGCCACATAATGGACAGACAACCTCAAATAGACACACATTTCCCCGGTCATCCTGTTGTATTTGCATTTGCCACAAACTCCACAGTGGTGAAACACCCCCACCTGCCACCACGGCAAAGCTCAAGACTTTCATGTCATTTTTGCTCTTGCCAATGCACTGCAACTTGTTTGGGATAGAAAAGTTTGCAAAGGTATTTTCAGAACAGGTATTTCTGCTATATTTTCTGAAGATCTCTGGATAACTGCAAGAAGGCTACAATGAGAAAATACAATTAATAGTAACTAACTGAGCTACAAGACCTGGAATAGTTAAAAGTTTCTGTTAAGATGTCCAAAAGCAATTGAAATGCCACATACGTTTTGAAACAAGGAGGGTCAACAGATCTTTTAAAACTAACTGCAGCACGTCTGGACGGAGGGGGTGCTGGAAAAGCGAATACTGGAAGAGGAAATCTTGTGTATGTGAACGTAACTGCTAACGTTGCGATGCTCGGCCTGCTCCTCTAAAATCATAATGATTTATTCTACGTACAGTGGCAGCAGATGTTCCTGGAGATAGTTCTGACCATTTCCTTTATCTCGCTGCTGGAGCAAATGGCCTGTTCAGGGACGATGTCCCACCTGCTGCTGTTTCCTCTGCTGTGCCCAGTGCTCCACAGAGGGACCTGCAGTCTCAGCAGCAATAAGGAGATATTTTTTTTGGCCACTTCACATTCCTGTCTGGCAGCATCAGCTGTGGAGTACGGAGGGCAAAACATGTGCAGCGTTTATGTCTTAGCTGTGCTCCAGGACCAGCATGTGAATATATAGGTGCTTTGCCTAGGTGATAGTCACTAACATCAGTAACGTCTGCTTCTTAAAATGAGAATCGTGCAGAGGCCCCGAGCTTGGTCTTGGCAGAATAGCTGCAATATTGTCCTTGTTTAATGGGTGGAGAACTGAGATGCTGCAAAAAGCATGTAGGTGTCTGAAAGTACTAGCAAAGAGGTAAAACAAAACAGATTCTGATTTGTTTTAAGCATCAGGTTGTCCTTCCTTCAGGCACTGTGCTAAATTTGTGCCGTATACCCGATATTCTTTACTCTGAGGCTATTCTATGCGAGCTCTGGGGAGCTGAGCTTGACTTGCCCGTGGCCACTGGGGGCTGGTTCCTATTTCTACTACCTATCACCCTTTTATATTCTTTGTTCATATACGTAAGATAATAAGGCTGAAAGAGGAAAATGGGTATGGCGATAGAGAATGTATAAAGAGAGCAGGTGATGCTAAGTAATGACCATTAAACTACATAATAAATCCTTGGCGATGGTACAAACCCTTTGCATCTGCTCACCAGGTAGAATTATTTCATTGCTTCCAGGCCCCGTACGTGGATATATAAGTCAGTGCATCAGCATCTTCAGGGACACATCCATAATAAAGATAATACTAATTTTCATAGCAATGTTTTTTCCTGTCAGGCAAAGGTAATTAAGTGGTTAAAGGAGAACTCAGTTTGCTACCTAATGTGAAAAATAACTCATGCGTTTTATGTCTCCTAGACTTCTAACTTTCACCAGTGTCAGGCCACATTGGTTTTGCATTTACTGTAACAACCTTTCCGTAGATATGAGACACAGCACTCTAAGCGTGAGGTGTCTAATCACTTTACTTTTGTGTCTGGTGTCCCAGCACTTTAGGCATGATCGGATTGTGGCTGTGAACTAATCAGATTTAATGTAGAAATAGAAGAGTGGATACAAAATGAGGTGGAACTAACAAATGAAAATAAGAAAATTAGCTGGCAGTAATTGAAAAGATTTCTAATGTCTTAGATGAAGTATAATAACACTCCTTTACTACTTATCCAGCCTTGAGACCAGTTATTTGCTTCTGAAAAGTTTTGCAAAGGTATAGATGCTGATATAAAGCTGTATTTTCTGTACCTTCTCCACTTGGACTAATTGAAAAGCTATCATGGCAACTGGGTTGACATTGGGAGTTTGTGCTTGTGCTCTATCTTCAGGAAGCTGTATAAAATCTCTAGAAAATTAATTGTTTAGACTTGAAAGTGCTCTATTATACTGGAGTAAGAGGCAAATTCAGCACTCCTCAACAGAGATCTCAGGTTTCTTCCAAATCTTACTACACTAACCATTATTTCTGACCATATTTTCTTAGTTTGCAGAGCATATATTGCCAATTGTATATTATATAAGGTGGAAGCTTAATTTTTAATAGTGTTTGTGTGTGTATAAAAAGGAAATTTAAATCTTGTTTTCTGGCCAGGTCCCTGTGAAGTTTGTTCCTCTGTGGACCGCAGCCTTCCCTGCTGCAGGATCCCCCATCAGCCACTTGCAGCTCCCCGTCACCAGGGACATGGCCTGTGGTTTCACATCCCTTCCAACCTGCAGTGCCTTCCAAGTGCAGGAAATACTTTCTTTTCTTTTCTTTTCTTCTCTTCTCTTCTCTTCTCTTCTCTTCTCTTTGTTTGCTTTTTATGCTTTTCCTTTTAGCAGTGTATTAGTGGCAGAGGAGCCCATAGAAGTAAAAGCTCTCCACTAAAAGGCTACAACAAAATACTTGATACCGGGGAGGGATGAATGAGACCTTGAAATTACAGCCTGCGATATACGATTCGATCCTGCTTGTGGGTACTAAAGGCATTAATTTCTGAATACTGTCTGCTTTAGGAGGTAATTTTTGTTGAAACGCCTGGAGAAGCTGGTGCATCTCTCTGTAGACTATAATGAAGTATGGCAGACTTTAGGAAGATGAAGGACTTTGCAAAGGTGCAGCAGCCTGACACCGGGATTCATTTTGAGCATGAGCTGGCTCCTATTTTATCTAAGCCTGATTCCGTCATCCTTGGAAAGGAGGGTGCTTGCTTTTGATGGTGAATCTTGTTATAAGTACTCATTTGGCATGCCAGTGAATAAGAAAAGCTATCATGGTTTGACATGTGAAACGTGAAATCTCAATTACTTTTATGTTGTTTTTCCTTCTTGTAGATCGGGAGTGAAAAATATATTTTAATTAAAAAGTGAAATATGATATCCAGATCTCAGCATGCCTCATGGAGAACAATCTGAATTTTGGAGTGCTTCATAAGTCTTGGAGCAGAGCTTACACTGCACTTCACAGGCATGGGCAGCAGCCGCAGCCGATAACACTGACTGATTTATTTGGCCATTATCTGACAGTTCCTTTACTTAAGGGAAAAGGAGGCTGCGGATGATATTCTGCATATTCAGATAGCTGTTATTGTAATGGTCTTTTATGCATTTTATATTTTAATCTTTTTTTTTTTTTTTTTTCCTTGCAGGCCTCATATTTTAAAGGAAATGAGGGTAGTGAGATTGTGCTTTCTGCCTTTCTCCATCACCTCCTGCCCAGCCACTTTTGAATCCCTGGACCAGCCTTACCTGAAATGACGAAGAGGACGCTACAAGGATGATCTGAGGGCTGGAGCACCTCCTGTACGAGGACAGGCTGAGAGAGTTGGGGTTGTTCAGCCTGAAGAAAAGAAGGCTCTGAGGAGACCTTATAGTGACCTTCCAGTACCTGAAGGGGCTACAGGAAAGCTGGAGAGGGACTTTTTACAAAGGTTTGTAGTGATAGGACAAGGGGCAATGGGTATAAACTGGAGAAGGGCAGATTTAGACTAGACATAAGGAGGAATTTCTTCACTATAAGAGTGGTGAGGCACTGGCAGAGGTTTTCCAAGGAAGTTGTGGCTGCCCCATCCCTGGAAGTGTTCAAGGGCAGGTTGGAAGCGGCTTGGGTTGCCTGGAAAC
The DNA here is from genome assembly GCF_032191515.1 of Phaenicophaeus curvirostris. NCBI lineage: Eukaryota > Metazoa > Chordata > Aves > Cuculiformes > Cuculidae > Phaenicophaeus > Phaenicophaeus curvirostris. The sequence continues at coordinate 2,648,735 of NC_091406.1, read as the reverse complement.
TGTAGAAGGTGGGTTTTTTGCCTGCATTTCTTGATGGGCATTAAAAGCATTTCACTTAATAAATAGTAAAGCATCCCTTCCATCAGTCTGTTTAGGATACAGACCTTGGCTCCTCCTCCATTACCATAAGTGGACTAAAGCCAGTGCTTTTTGTGGAGCAACTTCTGATTTCCAGATGTGGACCACCACTACGCCAATAAAGTGCTATTTTTTTCTTAACAGAATATTCTATTTACCCAACAGTTTGCTAAGCTAGGTGTGTTGAAAGCTAATCATCTTTAATATCTACCCTATAATGAAACTTGCGCTTTCCATTGAATGCTCCAGCTGCTAAAGGCTGAGATAATTTCATATCGATGGCTACTTCAGCTGCTGTTTCCCCAAAGCAGCCTCACTAAGCAAGCTTAAATTTAGGCTATGCCTTACTGACTAACACCAGAATCATAAAATCCTACGCTATGAGATTGGCAATCACTATGCTTGGTGGTGCATGGTTTAAGCAGTATTCTGTGTATCTGAAACTGTCAACAACTCAAAAAGGAATAAAAATCAGTTCTGACTAGAATATGGATGGATAATTATGCAGTATTTTAATAGAATAATAAAAAATTAATTACATTATCTGCATATTTTGTCCTTAAAAAAAACCAAAACCAAAGATAAAAAGAAAAATGTGATTTAAAAGCCCTACCTCTGTTAAATTAGAAAGTGCCACGGAATTTTCTGTGCTTTGCTCCAGAAGTGACCTACTGGGATTTCATGGCATAATGACCCAAATTCCCAGTGACTTTAAGACTGCAGTAGGTGGGAAGATGAGGAGCAAGGAGCTGCCCCAGCTGCAGCTCACGTTAGGGTATCGGCACCCGTCCCGTGGGGGTAGCACGGCATGCCCTTTCCCTGCCAGTGCTGGAACTGGTGGAAGATGTGACGAAAGATTCCTCCTCCCACCCCTTGTAGGTATGGCTGGGGGCCTCCATCCTCTTCTCTGGGCACGTGGAGGAGGGCAGGACTTGCAGAGATGGGTGGCTGCTGTTTGTAAGCTTTCTGCTGAGTGCTCTTATGCAGATTTGGTGTAGGTAGCCCAGGCTTTTAATTAATTGGGTTAAGATGTCCATGAGTGAATAAACAGGGTCTTTCTACATTAGCCCTTTTGGTACTCTACGTTAGGCTAGAGCTCATAATAATTGTTTATTTAATACTTAGTTTATGTCACTAATCATCTTCACTTGCAAGGAACTGATTGTATTTAAACCCTGGGAAGTCAATGAGTATTTTATTACTGATTTCATTAAGGCCAGCATTTTAATCCTTGCCAGCTAAATCTCCGCAACGGAGTAGAAATTTCTTTAGAGCCCATTACTTCAAATATGAGAGCAATGGGTGAACCTCACCAATAACACCATTTATTATTGTATTTAGTACTGGGGTAGCTGCAATGCTAGAAGGACTCTTCAGATAAACAGTCATTAAGTATGACAGTGATAATAGAATGTGCACTGTGAAATTATTTAATTACTGACACTTTGAGCCTGTATCAATAGTTTGTTTTGAAATACAATATAATTAATTTTCTTTTTTATAGCTCCAGGTATATCCCAAAGAGCAATAAACTTTCAGATTTCAAAAATCAAAAAGCGATCAAAAGGTGCCATGTAAAAATTATTTTGACCATTTGGAGGATAATATTCTTGCAGAAAATGTACAACTACCATTCCTGGACCTGTTTGCTGGTATCTATTAAAACCTGTTGATGGTTGCGTAAAGGAAAAAGATATTCCTAAAGGAAAGGGAGAAGATGAGAATAGTAACAGATGCTACAGCACCCCAGAATGCTTTACTGTTGGCTGTGAAAGATATCTAGAGCCTGATTTGAACAGTAATTGCTTTACTGGGTCATAGCTTTGAAAAGGAATGCAGCAAAATGAACAGATGCATCTAATCTGTTATTCAGAATAAGAATGATCATGGATGCTTCTAAGTGTGGAAGGTCGTCATTGCAATTTGTTGATACCGATTGTGAAACAGAAATACGAGTCAGTGTGCTAAGCAATAATTAGAATTAACCGGACACTTGGAAAGGTGTCTGCAAACATGTTTGATCCAAATCTGTTAGTTCTCTCTAAATGTGAGCGTATGAGTATGGCAGGGAGCAGCTTGTCTTTGGCCAGCGTGGAAGCGGTAGGAGTGAGCCTGTGCTGCTGGCGCTGTGGAAGGGAGAAGGGGCTGGAGGGGAGCACTGAGCTGGGAGACCCCCTCTCGCCCGGCGTCCCTTCTGCAGAAGGTGCTGGGTCACAGCTGGAGACCCTGCCCCAGGCTAGAGGCCGCTCGCTGCCTGCTCAGGGGGCCAGTGACTGTGGCTGATCAAAGGTGTTGTGACCTTTTCCATCTCCTGATGCACAGGGAAGCGTGATGCTAGCTTTGCCAGGAGTCTCCAGAGGGGAAATAGGCCCTGGAAATAATTTGGGGGGGACTTTCTAGACCCTCACGCTTGTACTCTTGTCAAGAGTGAAAGTAAAATTCAGGAAAGAAAAGATGGCAAAGGAAAGAATAAATGTTTTCTGGATTACATTGCTTGTAGCTTGCTAGAGCTCCTCCCTGTTTACATATTTATCAAGAAATCTAGGTTGCAAGCATTTTTAAAAAAACATTGTTTTTCATCTACTAGCAAGAAAAATTGGGAGTAGCTTTCCTGTCTCATCATTATTTTTTTTTTTTAATTAATTAGAAAACATAAAACCCAGCAACAGAAACCAGCTGGGAATGTCATCTCTCAAGTATCACAGCTTTTAATAAAATTCAGAGTGGCACCATTCATGACCATCTGATGTTTACGGCTGCTGCTTCCAAAGTGCACTGTATTTCAGCGTCCACCTTGGCTCGTCTCCATTCTTGCTTTAACCTCGATGACTTTGGCGTAGTTACTTCATGCTGAACTTCGCCCATTTTGTCTTCCGCAGAATATGAAGTCTGCTGCTTGCTTATCAAATATGAAAGTGTGCACAACTGGGAAACCTAATGCTAATGGAATCAATACAGCAAAAGAGATCTCACAGCCCCTCTGTACTTTTTACAATTTACTTTGTTCGTCACCCATTAATTCTTATATTGATTTTACTATAAAACACAAACCGCATTCCTATCACAGCCCAAGAAAAAAAGCGCATTGATTATATTGGAACAAGGTATGTTGTAAAAGTGAAATGCCTAAAACATTTAAATGTAGTAAGCTCTGCTAAAGTACATAAATCACGTTGTTTAATGTTGTAAATGAGTGGTGCTGCCTTAAACAAGGGAAAAATATGGCGCCATAAAACAATTTTGACACAAAATAACAGTGTCGGTTTCCCTCTACCTGCCGTTTGAGAAATGCTATCAATAATGGTTACGGTTGTTTGCAGCCGGGAGGGGGGAAATGTTCTCAATATCCCCTTTAAAAAGTTCCTTCAAAGTCACTTTGTAAAATTGACAACAGCGGTGTTTTACCTGGCTATAAATAAAGACTGATTATTACCGTGTCCTGTTTACTTTTATCATTCGCTCACCAAAAACTTTTTGATGCATCGTTACTAATGATCGTTTCAGGAGCCAAAGTCAAGCCATGTGCTTGACAGTTATTGGTGGGGAGGGGACTGCAGCTGCGTCCTTTCACCTCAGTGACCATAGCATCTGCTCAAGAGCATGGACACCATTCCAGCAGCTCAAAGGGAAGGTGGTTCAAAGGGAATTCATCTTTCTGCACCACTTAGAGTTAAACTCTGAGCAGAGACGACTACTGATCATGTATAAAGCTGCACTGTGGGAGTGTCATGGCAGCGAAGAGTGAAAAAGGAGAATTTAAAGATCGTTATAGAGTGATAGAATGTGTTGGGTTGGAAGGAATCTTAAAGATTACCCTGTTCCATGGGCAGGGACACCTCCCACTGGATCAGGGGCTCCAAGCCCCATCCAGCCCGGCCTTGAGCCCCTCCAGGGATGGGGCAGCCACCTCTGCTCTGGGCAACCTGGGCCAGGGCCTCCCCACCCTCACAACAAAACATTTCTTCCTTAAAAATATAGGTGCTTTTTGTCACCCAAGTTATGATTGCAGAAATCTATTCTAGCTGAGATTCCCGTAGTGCTTTGGAGCCCTGGCCGCGATCCAAGACTCCCCTAAGCTCAGTACAGGCCCAAGAAAGTGGCTTTGGAGGCCCTGCAGCCAACAACAAGACACGTGGCAGCAGGGATGGGTTTGGGTGAAGGAGGAAAGAAAAGGAGGATAGGAGGAAGAGGGATTGGGAGTGATCTCAACAGCTTAAAATCTAAGCTGTTTCCAGGGTTTTCAGGATCCACAGAGACAGATTTGATGGGGAGGAAAAAAGAGAGGGAGGCAGGAAGAAAGAAAAAATGAGGGTGATTAAGGCGGGTATTGTGCATTTGCTTAACATTTAAGCTGGTCAGAGCTGGGCCCTTGGCTTCCCGCTCAGCGTTTGGTCTGTGCACGGCACCACAAAACCATCCCTTGTGCCAAAGTTTCTTCAATGAGCTTGGGAAGAGGGAGAAGAGGAATTAACTCATCTTGGATTAGAGATCATAAAGCAGGGATGGGACTGTTGTCTGCTGCCTAACCTCCGGATGTGTGCTTCTGTTCTTTTTGCCCTTCATCTTTTTTGATACATTTTCCTCTTTGATTCAACTCCTCTTGTCTGTTTTTCTCACCTGTGAATCAGAGCTGGTGCTGCAGACTCTGGGATGGCTCTGCCAAAGTTTGTTTATCTGGCAGCTGAGGCCTCTCTGCTTTCAGCTCCATCACTCTAACCCCCAGTAAAACTCAAGTGACTGTAAAGAGGTTGCCATAGACTTTACCCAGCAAAAGCAGAATTTGGCCTGTTCCTCTGGAAAGGAAAGAAGCAGAGAATTTGTTTTAGAGGATGTGAAAATTCACTAAAGCTGCTGAGATTCTTCACGCACATGGACTCCCCCAGGACAAAGCTGGTGGAAATGAAGGTGGGTAGTGACCCTCCATGCAGACCACAGCACAAAACAAGTGCTGGGGGAATCCAGCACACCTACAAGACGTGCTGGGTATGGTTCCTTTTTCTGGGGAAGGGAACATTACCTGGAGGGAGGTGGTAGCCCTGAGACTAACTTTGCCCAGCAGGAAATCTGCAGCTGCAAAATTCCAGGTAATTTCTGTGTGCTGTGTGGCTGGCAACCATTCTTTAGAGTTATGATGGGATCTTCTAATGGGAAGTTGCTCACATCCCTGTTGGGTCAGCAGTGTTTTTTCCAGTTCTTTGGGAAATTGCACCCTTGGCAGAGCAGAGCAGGTCTGTTCTTCGTGGGCTTGCAGGGCAAGTTCTTCCCTGCCCACCTTCACCTCCTCCCAAACATGGGGGAAAAAGTTTATACAATGACTTTAATGTTAAAACCCCGTGAAACTGATTCTCGCTCCTGCAGGAGGGAGCTCCAGGAGGACAGTGCTCATCGAAAAGGTCAGCTCCTAGGCTTTTCTGCATTAATGGTTAAATCATCTAAGATTTCTCATCAAGGAAGGCTTAATTTTTCCTGATTGAAGTTCTTAATTTTTTATTGCATGGATCAATTCTGGATGATCTTCAGGAGCTTAGGCAGGGCATTTTGCCCTAATGATAGCTCCTTCAGTCGTCTGCTGCAAATAAACGCAGCTGCAAAGCATCCCCCATCTCTACGTGGGTGGTGGAGGCTTCGTCCCCATCAACACAGTTGTGGAAACAGAAAATCTGCCGAACTGGATGGGAAAACGATAAAGGAAAGAGCCTAATTTATTTTTTTTTATGAGCGTTAAACCCAAATAGCCCTCATGCTCTGCCTGCAAGCAGCAAGCCTGGGAGAGCAGGTTGCTGCATCTCCTTGGAGAAGTGCCTTTAGATGGGCAATTTGGTGTAAGTTGCTTTTACAAAGGCACAAGTGCGAGGAATTAGAAGCAATCCTCTTGCAAACATCGGGGAGCTGAACGTCTGGAGCAGGCTTTTAGAGGCTCTGCTCAAAACCCAGCTGTAGCTGCTCCACAGTAACTGTTTCTTTACTGACCTGTTGGGGACACAGTAGAGACCAAGCTAGGATGTGGGGTTCTTTGTGGGACAAAATGAGGACTTTTGAGGCCAACAAGCAGAGTTACAAAAGGGCAAGTTCAAACGCCAGTCCCCAAGCTTCTCTTTTCTCTTTTGTGGAGCTTTTTAACGAGCAGCTACTGCAGTCCCTGATAACTCCTCCACAGCCCATTGTGTGCCTGCAGGAGGTTAATGAGGGAACCAGGCAAAGCTGGGGCTCCCTGCTCACACATTTGGAGTCACTAAGTGCTTTCTTCTACTAAAACTAATGTGCATTTACAAGCCTGCCTTGTATTTATCTAACGAGGATAATCATCCACCTCCAAAATGACATGATCCATTTGAGCCAAGGCAGCTCTTCTGGAGATGGGGAAGATGTTTTCCTGATGGTTTCTTTGGAATTGTCCCTGCAGAGCAGCCTGGTGATGAACTGTCCTGGGGCAGCTAAAGCACAGCTCAGAGCCTGCAGGGTGATGGTCCAGATCTGGGTGAGTTGAAAGGATTTTCTTTGTTTAAGCTGAGTTGAGCATGTTTCTTTCTCCCAAAGGGAAAACTGAGCTTGATGTGGTCCAATGCTGGGAGTCAGGGAAAGGTGCTGTGTGGTGCGGCAAGCCTCGTCTGCTCGTTTTCCTAGCATAGGTGTGGGTTTTTTTGGTTTTTTTTTGTATTGTATTTTTTTGGCTTGGTTTACTGTTTTCCAGATTTCTGTAGTTCCGTGTCATGGTATTAATTAAGCACTTAATAAATGCTATGGAAAGGATAAAGTAGCCCAACTGCTGATGGGCTTTAGAAAAGTGGTTACCAAACAGGTCTTGCTCTTTCTGCAGGGAGTTTCTCTTTTAAGCAAGTTAATTAGAAGTGCTGGTTTGTGATGGCCCAGTCTGGCTTCTACGAAGGTGTTGTGCCCTCGACTTAAGAGTGTTTTCTCTCTCTAACTATTCAGATTGTTATTTTCTGCCTTAGACATAGGTAATTGTTATTGCTGCAGAATGCTTTCTTGGATGATTATCAGTTCATTTCTATTAATATTTACAATAACTGTTTTGTTAGTATTTTTTTGCTACAACAGGAAATGAAATGCAAATTAACAACTGTAAAGATTAAAACATAATGAAATAGGACATGAACTCCAGAGAGCTAATGAATAAAGTGGCTCGAAGGCACAAAAATATGTCCTTCAAAAACAAACATAGAGATAAATAATAAGATAAATAATTTTGAGGCATTAAGCTGACAAAGAGAAAGAAATACCAAGTATGGGATAAATTGTTGCATGCCAAAGTTATAATTGTGTTTCTTGTTCTTAATAAAAAGATTATGTTTGTCCCTAAAGTTAACTAACAGTGTAGCTGCTGCATTGTAGATATTTGTTCTTAATTTACAAATCAGCACATCAAAATGTCTCTTTGTTTACCTCTACTGTCCTCATCTGGATATATAACAAAAGAATTGTTCTAATGGATGGAAAGAAATTGTTTCTAAATTGTATTTGCCTCCCATGCTTTCAGTTTTCTAAAGCAGAAATGCGCATCTGAAGCTGCTGGGTGCTTTTACAAGGTTTGCAAAGCTCATGCAGTTGACAGATATTAGTTCATTGTTTCAGCAATGTTCCCAACCCCTGACACCTCTTGTCCTTCCTGAGACTCACTTTTGTAGTTGGCTTTAAGACAGACATTGGTCATGGTGCAAACATATGTACACCTCAGGTGTTTTTTGGTATGAGTCTAAGATCCCCTTAAAATCAAGGGAGATATTCAAGATAACCAGGGCATTGATCATGGTTGGGTCAATCCTTTAGACTATAAATGTTGTCACGGCTGGGGTTCTCGCTTGTGGTCATGGTTAAACGGAGTACAGTTCTGGCATCTCAAAGGAGGTGGAGAGGACTTGGAAAGATCAGATCAGCATTGGCCATTGAGATTACCCACTTGTAGCCTGAGATGTTTCTCCTCTTGGTCTGCCTTCCATCACTACTGGTTCATTAGGGGTAAGGATGAAGATTTGGACTTCTGAAGTATCTGCATGCTCCCAGGTGAAGATGCGTACCTAGCTGGATTTTCAGGAGTGCTTGAACCTTCCTGGAAATAAATTGAAATTAACATTGAATCTGGTTGAATTCCCAGGCTTTAAAAATAATCTTTTTGCAATTTCTGTTCACCTGTCTTTTGTGAATTTCCATGACCCCCTTTGAAGACTCAGGTGGGACCTCACAGTGGGTTACTTGCTCAGTTGAAGTTTGTTCACATGTGAGAGTCGAGGCAGTCGGGCTCTCCACCAGCTTATTTCTGGAGCCTGTAAAGTTCTGTAAAGATTCAGTTCAGCTTTTACTCAGATACATTTTTTAGCATCTCTCTTCTTTGTTCTTGATGACAAGGGATAGTGTCATAAAAATAAGAGTCTCATATTTTTTAAGAGAATTCATGCAAACATAGTTTCTATTTATTCTCAGCCTGATGTCAGAATAATTCTGTGTATGATATCGCATTCATTATCATACATCTGCGAACTCTCAAAAAAGGAAAAAGGATCAGACCTCAAAAGTTAATTTTTAAAAAGAGCTAGCTGTACAAAACAGTGTTTTTCTCTTTTTTCTTTTGTCATTTGCACTTCAAATTCCCTTGGATGGCTAAGCCCTGGTGCAGTAGATGTAGTAAAAAACTCTCTCCTGAGTGAAATGTTTTCAGTTTTTTACCATGGAGTCTTTTTGCCTCTTAAACATCGTATTTAATCTCTAGTTCCAGCTTTGTATCATCTAGCAGTTTTTGGTGGCCTCAAGGCTGCAGCTTGATTGGCTGGAGTTAGTGCTTTCCAACTTGGTAGCACCTCATGATGTCTGAGCAATTAGACTGCACGTAAAAATGATATCTTGTGCCCTATTACCTGTAGAAGATGATCTACTCTAGTAAATATATCTGGGGGAAAAAAATCCTGTCAACATTGATATACATTCTCCTCTACCTTTCTGTAACCTTGGTGGCAAGTTATACAAATATTTCATCTGCTGAATGCAAGCTTGGCTTAAGAAATTGTGTATTTCAGCTCTCCATAAATAAAAATAATGGGCTTAATTTTCATTTCTTTTTGTGAGGGACCACTTGTATCTATTTGGGGATAGATCCTCAGTTAGTGTGAATGGTTACAGATAGAGGAGCTTGGATGCCTTGCACCTACAGAGCGTTTATTCCAGGGTATTTCATGGCCCCATGGAGTAAGTGCAAATTTATGCTGGAGTATTACATAGGGCTTGGACCGGCATGAGAAACAGGTCTAATAAAGTTTTGTAACTGAAATCATTATTAAGGTCTCGCTCATTTTCACTATACAAATATTCTAGTTGGAAAGATTGTATTTATTAGTGCCATTTATAATTAAGCATCTCACTTGATTTGCCCGCAAACAGAATGTAAATCATATTTTGCCCTGCTAAAAGGCGGGGTGAAGGGGAAAGTATCGCCATGTAATTTATATTGCATTTTGTAGTTAGTAAAACCACAAGTTTATGCAAATATGCATTTGTTAAAGCCTGCGTATTTTACATGTAAAGGTACTTTATTTCAAGCAGGTTCTGTTGGGTGGAGGAGAGAGGGGGGGAAAAAGATTGACTTGCTCATCCTTTGTGGCGCGGCTGAGCAAACTCTGGACATGCCTGGGCTCTCCAAACCAGGTTGGAGGGTGAATGTGTCCCCCCATCAGTGGTGCATCATGCAATAACATGGAAGTCTCTCTTCTGCAAAAGAGCAGCTCAGTGCCATTGATGGGTAAAACGCGGCATGGGGAAGGTTCAGACTCAAGCAAGGGCCAGGACGAGGTGTTTGCGGGAGTGTGACCCATGGGCTCCATCCCCATATGTCTCTGATTTGAGTGGTGCTGGAGCAACTGGTTTACCTGCTGTGCAAGAGAAAACATGTACAGGTGTTAGTTTTGGATAAACTCTTCCTGAATTCCATCTGTTTCTATCTGACACCAGCTAAATGGAGAAAGAAAAAACAACCCCCAAGCCAACACGTTTTGGAGCCTTGGCTCACTCTGCTTGTGTCTCCCTGGGCTGTGTTGCTCTTCCAGTTACATTGCTCTTTCCCAATTCCTCAGGCTGTCTGCTGTCCACTTGTTTTTTCAGTGCTTCAGCTTATGTGCAGCAAGGAATAGTAAAGCAAATTGGTGCTTTGGGGGAGAAGATGCTATATCCCTACGCCACAGTCTCTTCGTGAAGTTGTTTTCCCTCTTTTAATTGCACTTTGAGAGTGCTTACTAAGGTGATTAAGTTGGAAAGAAACAGAGACAGGTTCCCATTTCTGCAGTGATACCAACTGGGAATAATTCTGGGCTGAGCTGCGGTGTTCAGGTACAACCAGATCAGTGGGTTCAAGCCCACAGGGAGGTTGTGACTTGTTCAGCTGTAACCATTGTTAAATAGAGATGATGTGCCTCCTTGGCACTTTTGCTCTACATTCACTTAAGAAAATGAAGCTTAAAATAACTGTAGTGAATTGTGAGCAAATGTTGATGCCGTGTTTCCTTATGGGTATTTAGTATTTTCTGCCCAGTTGTTGTTGTCGAAGGCTACAACATATCGCACTCTGCAGTTCCTGAGAGGAGGTTGTTGCAAGGTGGGCATTAGTCTCTTCTTCTAAGTAACAAATAATAGCACAAAATGAAATGGTCTCCAGCTGCACCAGGGGAGGTTTAGATTGGGTAGTAGGAAAAATTTCTTTACCGAAGGAGTGGTGAAGCACTGGCAGAGGCTGCCCAGGGCAGTGGCTGTGTCTTTATCTCTGGAGGTGTTAAAAAAACATGTAGACATGGCACTTCAGGACATGGTTGAGTAGGCATGGTGGTGTTGGGCTGACAGGATGATCTTGGAGATCTTTTCCAGTGTCAGTGATTCTATGATTTGATGGGTGACTTTAAGCTGCTGGAAGGTGCTGCAGCTGGCAGAAAAGCTGTTTCTGACCTACCCCTTTGCCTCGCTCATTTTCTCTTGGAGCAAGGCAGGGGATCCCATCTAAAAATATTCATAAAGAGTTGGAAAAAAGGAAACAAAAGGAATTATTTCCAGTTGGATCTGTGAGCTTGAGCTATTCCATGGGCATGTGGTCAATAGAGCTGACAAAATGCAGGGTGTGTGGCTTCATTCAATAATTTAATTTTATTCAAAAGCTACAAGAGCATGTTGTGTTCAGCTAAAATGATATGCCTTTTTAACTGTATTTTTGCTATACTTTAGGTATTTATCCTTTCGTTATCCCAGTTAATTGAGAAATCACTCTACAAGTGAAAATGAAATATTTTCATTACCTTGATGATTAGGAGCTCCAGCCATGGGTTAGACTCTGCTTGTGTTAGATACCGTACAATCATAGCTCAAAAAGATGATACCTTCCTTAAATACCTCATAATCCAACAGGAAGACAAAGAAAATATATGTATCTAATTACAAGGGAAGGGTCTGATGAGCAGAGGCCCGGAAAAGCAATAACAAAGTGATGGCTCATGCACTGCTGTCGTCAAACCCTTCCCCACAGGGGGACGCGAGTCGTGGTACCAGTTCTGCCTGAGCAGATCTCCAAAATTAGGAAAATTTAAAGGCCATCTGCTGGTAGATTAGGTAAATAAAAATATAATGTAATTGGATTGGGTGCTCATTTCAGCCTTCTGGGTTATAAGAGATAGGGAAAAGGTCACATTTCTTCAGGCTATCTGAAGTTGAGTGGATTTATTGTCTCAGCTTTTCATAACCCCCAGTTTAAGATGTAATATCAATTCCATTGTTATCTTTTTTCAGCCGTGGAAAATCTCTCTTGCGATGCCGTGTGCAGCACGGCACCGTTGACGCCGACTGGACCCGTGCCAGTGGGTTGCGTGTTTATATCTCTCCTGACTGTGTTTGGAAACAAGCAGATTTTTTTAAATGACAGGACAAATCAGTTGGGCTGGAAGCTTCCAGCTCAAGTAATTACAGTTCTATAATCTCTTGCTTCAAAATTTGGTGATGTAACTACCAGCCTGCAGGCGTTACAGGAATAGCAGGAGCTCAGCTAGCACAGCCTGATCCTGACTGGAGAGACCCTACGGCACCTCCACAGCACGGGCAGCAGGATTGGAGGAGGAGGAAGGGCAAGTAGGAGGGGAACGCAGGACGGCATCCTCCCTGCATTCCGTGTTCCAGGCTGAGCAACTAGAGGATGAAATGGAAGCATAACACAATGATGATTAGCATTATTTTGATTTTAGTTCAATTAATTGGGAAGCCCCAGAGATGCATGGTGTAACTGAGGCAGAGATGAGACATGCAGTAAATTATTTTCAACTGTGAGAGCCCTAACATGGAATATTTATATCTACCTGTCAGGGTCACCAACAGGATACCTGGACTAACAAAGCACAAGTCAGGGGAACACAACTGATGTTTAAACCATACACGTTCAGTTTATAGAAACAAACAGATTTGGAATGTGAAATACCTGCTCACAAGCCGGTGTCTGTATTTTAAGACAGAGTAGTTCAGCAGCCAAGAGAGGGAGGTTGCTTTACTGTATCTACAGAAGTTCAGCCAAATGAAAACATGACTGGGTAGAAAACAAAGAAAACTGAGGATGTACCTTTAGAGCTTTCCTCTAGAAACATTTATTACTTTTTTTTTTTTTAGAAGTTTGAAATAATTACATTTTAAGTGTCCGAACAGTTAATTTCAGATCAGCTTTCTGTAGACACAGCCTCCCACAACACATAGCTATGAAAATGTCTTTTAAAAAAGGCCTTGCTGTTAAAAGGCATGAGGGCGAGGACAAGAGCTGCTGTGTGGTGCAACAGGTAAGAAGCCAGAGGAGGAGACCTCCTCCAAATTAAAATGTGGAGCCTACCACGCTGAAGATGACAGACTCAGCATGCAAGTGTTATTCAGGCAGTCAGGAGTGAATGTCAAATCTGAACAAGGCAAGGCTGTTCTCAGCCTCAGATTTGCTGGGCTGCCCTAGGATCTCTCTGGTCAGGATCCAGGGCAGACAAAGTGGAGAAGATGAAGATCAGGTTTAATAAAGTAGAATGAAAACAAGCAGTATGGGGTGTGGACGCACAAAAATGTAATTGAGGGGAAAAAATGAGCTCCTTGGGCCTTTTAATGGGGATGTTAAACAGCCCATTCTCTTTAGCCTGTTGGATTTTCCTCCTGCCAACCTCTGGCAATGGCTCATTCAGGCTGTGCCTGCAGATGGAAGAGGAACCCTGTGCCATGAGGCTTGGAGGGGTTGGAGCATTGAAGGGTTCTGGGGCAAAGCTGGTATCTCTGAGCTTGTCTTGCTATGGGATGTACATGTACTAGCTTGATTGTGGTGGGATTTTTCTTGGGTGCCCAAAGTACCCTGCTCGGGCAAGCATAATCATGCTTCTGGGCTGGGTGAAGCAAAGACGAGGCTTTTCCTTGTGCACCGAAACAAATCCATGCGAACTGAGCCTGTGTTCAAGGAAACAAAGCCCATGGAGATAAATAGGTCTAATCCCACCGCAGCCTGCAAACAAACATTGCTGTTCAAACCCAAGACAGATAACACAAACAAACCTAGGAAAGCAGTTTGGAGAGTGTCAAATCACATGACAAAGCCAATATATTGCTCTGTGACTTCCAATTAGAGACTTGCTGCTGTATAATTAAGTTTCTGACGACACTGTATTTAAAGTCTTGTCAGTGCTTTCATTTATAAATACTGCTCCGCAGGTGCCTGAGCTCCCAGCTGGAATCTGGCATTTGGGATCTAATCCTAGCAATGATTTTTATTTTTTATTTTTTTTCCCCTCTCATTTCAATTTTGAATGGAAAAAAATCCCTCTGTGCAGTTGAGGTACAGGAGGGAAAAGAATTAAGTATTTTCTGTATGTTTTAATTCTGATTAAGGTCTCGGCTGTGGATATATATGTTCTATTATTGGCATAGAAGAGTGTGTGTGCCTGTGTTTGCACATTTTTGTAAATTAACTGTAATCAGAGCAGAAACCTGTGCTCTCTGGCGTATTTTATGTTTTACATAAATTGCAAAAGGCATTAGTTCATCTATTATGTTTTTCTTCTTTATTTTTACTCTTTCCTTTGTAAGATTCATGCATGCAGGACAAAATGTCATTGTTTTTCCTGTACCATTTGAGGAATCATAGAATGGCTTGAACTGGGAGGGACCTCAAAGCCCATCTAGTTCCACCCCTGCCATGGGCAGGGACACATCCTACTGGATCCGGTTGCTCCAAGCCCCATCCAACCTGGCCCTGAACACCTCCAGGGATGGGGCATCACCAACTTCTCTGGGCAACCTGGGCCAGGGTGTCCCCACCCTCACAGGAAAACATTTCCACCTAGGATCTCATCCCAATCTCCCCTCTTTCAGTTTAAAGCCATCCCCCCTCGACCTGTCCCTGCTCTCCCTGATCCAGAGCCCCTCCCCAGCTTTCCCAGAGCCCCTTTCAGTGCTGGAAGCTGCTCCAAGGTCTCCCCACAGCCTTCTCTTCTCCAGGGTGAACAACTCCAACTTTCTTGTGTTGCATCCCCCAAACCCAGTACGATCGCTGCTCTCATCAGGCTCCTTGGCTCAGCACTGGCTCTGCAGGCACGAGTGGTAGTGGCATGGTGTGATGTGGATAACTCTGTCCCTACTCCATCTCCTCCTGGGCAGTTGCTGCTTGTGGCAGGGAAAACAGTCTAATGAGTTGATTTTCTTTTTGAATATCTTGAAAAAACACTGAAACTGTTGGTCATTACAGTACATTTAAAGCCAGACGCAGACACCCTCTGGTCCTTTTGAATACTAATATTCCTGTCCTCATTGAAATGATGTGGAGCCCTGGTGGATGGGGAGTCTGCAGAGTCCCTTGGCGTGAAGAGGGCTGTCAGTGCCTTTCTGCCAGAGGGGTGGGGAAGGCAGGTGCTCCTTTGTTTCAAAAGGCGTTTGCTCCATCAAATTCCACAGACGTAAATAATGATACCCACAGAGCTACGAAACCGTGTGTGTGCACTTCCTGAGGACGAAACCATTTGATTCGGTCTCGCTTAAAGGTCTGAAATTCCCTAATGGACAACTGAATTCCTGAGTCCATTAAGCAAGCCAATTTACAGTGTTCTCAAGCTTTGCCCATGGAAGCACATTAACGTAGTTTCCTGTTCAGCTTGTTGAGAAGCCATTATTCTAAATACAAAAAGGAGAAGAAAAATAATTTAGCTTTTTCAAAGTTTATTTGTTGTGTTTGCATCAGCACAGCAGTGTTGAGTGGTGCAGCCCGCATCTACCCAGGTAACACCTGCTGCTGCCATAGAAATCTACATTTTTCTGCTTTAGATGTGATCCAGCAAATGAAGAGTGAAAGCAGTCCTTGGAGTGGATCAGAAAGATGTATCTTGGTGTACTTAACCACTTCTGAAATCACCAAAATATGAATGAGAGAAATGGTAAATTGTCCCTGGTGCCATTTCTGACAATGTAGCACCTCCAAAACCATCTTTAAGGTGATCGATCGATTGTGATAAGAGAAGTTGTTTTGGGGGGGTTCGGTTTTGTTGTTTTGTTCTTATCTTCTTGATATTCTGTCTCCTCCTTTTCACTGAAGAAGTATATTTGTCCATTAAGTGTGAAAAGAGGGATGTATTTAAGGGAAATAGGTGATGTGAAAAGAGGTTTCTTGGCTGAGATTGGAAGTACTTTGTCTCCCCGAGTCTCTGCTTCCCTTCTGTAAGTCAAACAGCTGCTCGTGACATCTAGTTTCTTGCTTGCATTTTTGGTTCTCAATGGCATCTGTGGACAAAGCACGAGTACTGGATAGTTCTAGGGATGTAATTTGTTTTCTGCAGGTATTGGCTGGTGACTTTTTAATTCTAATTTTGAAGAGAAGTGGAATTTATCAGTATTTAATACACTTTGTCTTAGAGAGGCAACCCATATAATCTTGCTATTCAATTTAACACATTAACACTGTTTTCCTTTCTGTCAGGATGATGCCGCCGAAGGCAAGGACGGTTGTGGAAAGGGATACCAAAGTAAACGGTACACATTATTCAAGTAGATGGGTAACTTTAGTCTTACGCTTCTCCCTTCTGTTTCCAGCAGAAAATACTTTCAGCATGTCAGTATTGGGAATTAGCAGCAAATCTTGCTTATCTGTTGAAAGCTGGCTAAGTAAACATCATGTATTATTCCAAGCCACCTTTGAAAAAGTCACTTGATGATGACAAAATTAGTAGGACCTTTTACCTCTTGGTGGTGACAGTATCTACAGGAAGATCTGCATTAAGTCACTGTTGTATAAAAACAGCTAAGTTGGGCAGTAAAGAGGGTCTCCTTTAGATGGAGTTAATTGCTGCTGGTCTCTGAATTCCTTGTGCTCATCTGTCTCTGGCATTTTTATTTATTAGTTAGTAACATGCCTTTAAGGGGGAAATATGGGTTTGCCTGAGTAACTATCTTCCCTTGTTGACTTGGGAAGATGCTTCAAAGATGCCTTTGATCAGAGTTCACATCTTGCTAATAGAAAGCCGTTCTTTCTGTTGACTCCAGTGGTCAATTGCTTCTTCAGTTTGCTGCTTTATCAGTCAGATAGCAATAATCTGCCCAGTTACTTTTGCTTTACATAATAGTCTCTAGAAATTTGCTCTATCTGCAACTTGTAAGCCTTAAGGGTGGTCAGTAAGAGGGCAGTCTCACAGCTTTCACTGAAAATGGTCTTATAAATATATATTTTAAATATCAGCTTCACTTAAAGTATCTTTCTATTGACTTTCCTGCCTATGGCACAGCATCAAGCACTGGTAGTTTATTTTGCTTTTGTGTTCTAATTGCTATCTGCTGGCTGAAATTTTGGCAGGCAGTTTATTTGAATAAGATGATGAGCGCAAGAGTTGGAAAAAAGGAGAATACAGATAGGATGTTGCTGTGAATAGAGATGCATTTGTGGGAGAAACTCACTTCAAGCCTCTTTAGAGGGATGACAGTTAAAAGATGACATATTCATACACATAGAGGAAGAAATGGCATTGAGGAGGTAAGTGGGGACTCTTTATTATTATTACTGCTGTCAATACAGGTGAAAGAAAAACTTCCTTTAAAGGTATTTCTGCAGCACCTGGGTAACAGGAGCTCAGTACCAGGAGGGAGAGTTGTAGTCAAATGCTTGAGAACGCTTAAGATTACGCAGGAAAGAAAACTGCAAAGCAACAGAAAAGAGAACTGCAGAAGATCTGGAGATGCTAGTAAATTGTATTGTGAAAGACGAAGCATAGAAACAAGCCAGTTATTTCAAACCAGAATGCCCAGACCAGGTATTTCATCATCTCTAATAAACTATCACTGTGTGGGCATGGGTGTGCTCACACTCATCTACGTATGTGTGATCTTTGTGCTGACGGGGATAATTTAAGCAGAAGTACCTCAATGTATGGTTTTTCCTTCTTCTTTAATTCTTTCTGTCACGCTTTTTCAACTCTTAAAAGACCCAGGTTTTAGAAAGGTGGGAAACGGAGATCCTTCATGTTGTTTACCTTGCCCCAAGGTGCACTCTCAGAATAATCAGTGGTGGTGCTTCAGGCTCAATCTGGATCTTAGTAGACTTGCAAACTTGATAGAATTGTCCATTTTTACCTATTGGTGAAGAGGTAGACGTGAGGTAGTATGAAAAACCCTCGCTCTCAAATTACTTCACTGTACAGACTTCCCTGGAGTCCCTCTTTGGGACTGAATTTCCCCTGGCTTCCTGATGAGGTTTAGTTTCCCAGTTGCAAGGCTCACGATTCATCGTGGGCTTAGTAGTGCTTTCAGGCTTGCAATGCAAGGTGAAGCTTGCAAGATCACCCTCTCCAGAGGTCACAGCTTGAAGGTCTGGCAAGGTCCTTGCTGTGCTGTGCTTTAAATAAAGCAGGATGTTATTTTCTAGATTATCTTGTAAGACTTGCTACCGGGCTGCGGAGTTTGTCCATGGTTGAACCGCTGCAGCATGCTATAACTGGTGTGATGTGAAGGCTCTACAATTCCAGCTGATGATTCACAGCAGATCATTTGATATTTAGGGCTCTGTTCATTAATAAGTTATGCTCCATTTACCTTGTTTTCTGTGGAATTTATGAGTCGAAAGTGCAGAGTGCACCAAAAATGATCCATTCATCACATTCCTCTTCTCTCTGTATAATTGGCTAACCCATCATTGCAGCCCCCAGGGGCACATTGCACAAAAAGGTGTGTCCCGCATGAGAGAGCAAGGCAGCCGTAGGAGGGGAAAACAAGGATTCAGCTTTTGTTTGAGTCTGCAGGTTGCTCCAGTTGGTGTCTTTGAGCTGTGTAGGCAAGAACCTTCCCGAACAGATTTGTTTCCTTGTTTGTTCTGTGCAGAGCCCAGGAGCGGTGACAGCAAAGGAGACGTCCTGCTTCTCCATGGGTCCCACCAAGTGCTTGGAGGCCAACTTTGCAACTGCCAGGGGCAGAGCGGGAGTGGAAGAGGAAAACTCTGTTTTGATAAACTAGATCCATCTGCAGTTTGCTTGCGTGTATGTTAGTGTAACCAGACCCATGACACAGAATATAGATAAAATTCTTGAGCAACAGAAAATCCCCAACGAGCCAGAAGTCCTAGCAATAAGGGACTGTCAGTTGTGGGAACACAGGGAATGGGTGCGAGGGGCAGGCTGTTTAAAAAGCAGAAGAAACGAGGTGCTTCTGCTTTTAAATAGCAGGAAGATGTCTGCAGAGCACAGTGTCTCTAGCTGGACAATAAATAACCAGTATTGTTTCTTTTTAAAATATTATTTTTAGTTAAAAACATGAATACTTACAAGTTGGCACAATTACCTAGACACTGGCCATATGCTAGAGAAGCAATTTGGTAGCAGTGGTGATGAAAGAACAGGTATTGCGTATATTCTTTTGACTTTCCAGTGCTTAATGGGTAAAGCCCTAAACAGAAGACAAAGCAAATAATAATTAGAACATGCTGCTTTACAGGATGAATTGTGAAAATGTCTCTGCTGTTGTCTGCAGTGTAGCATAAAGATATTTGCAACAGCTTTAATTGACCTGTCTAGCTGGTAACGCAGGGAGACTTACATAGATTAATTCACCATTTCTCGCACTTGGTATCTTGTTTAAAGCTGTTTTGGACAACTACAGCATCTTGCAATAAACACCCCCCCAGTGTTGAATGGTTAATCATCAAGTAACCCTGGGAAGGAAGGGAGTTGGGCAGGGTATCTGGAACATGATCTTGGCTGACTCCAGGAGAATGGAGATGGAGGAAAAAGGGGTTTAGAAATGCAGAACAAAATTTAATTTCCTATGCAAAAGCTGAATAATTCTGCATTGCTGGCTAGCTGATTTTCGTTCTTTTCCAGATCTAATCTTCTTAGTGTGGGTCGGATGTAAACTCAGAATAACAGACCAGAGGCTTTGTTTTATAGTAAAATGAGTTACTGCTGCTTTCCAGGAGGGTCTAGGATTCATCTACAGGTAACAGTTCTTGAGGAAAACATTTGCATTTAAAAAATACTTCACCCAAACCTACTTGCTCCCTACCCTGAGATGGATGGGTTAGTGCTTTACCAGGCAGAATTGGAGAGATGGGAGATGATCCTGGAAGATCCTGGTCGTGATTCCTGGCTTCCTCTGTTGGAAAAACCTATTGTTCCACCCAAGTAAATACATTTCTAAGTGTCTTTCAGCTTTGAAGCTCAGTCAGGAGAGGCTAGATGTGCTCCTTGGTCTTCCACAACCTGTGTGTATTTGGCTTCAAAAGAAAGCTTCTTGTGCTGATGATGAGGTGTATATTGGATGGTGGCTTAGACAGAAGGTACTGTGGGTGGCTGTTGCCCTGGACAAGTCCTGGCTGCCATGTTCAAAGTGTTTGATCTTGTGTGGTTTATATGATGTAGAAGCTCACACTGATTTATAGGTGGCCTCAAACCCCATGTTTGCTCAAGCTCTGGCTTCCCACGCTACCTGCAATTGGGGTGCAGCCAAGGCAGGGGGTTGGGGATGGGAAATTTGGTCTTCCTGGCATGTAGGCAGAACTGAAGTATAATTTATTATTAACTTCAGCTGTGTGCACAAAGCACACTTTTTAGTGCTTCTCATGAAGCAGGAGCTAACTTCACTTGATATCAAGCCAGCTGACGATGTGCTCAGCACCTTCCAAGAAGAGAGGCTGCAGGCTGAATCTGGCCTTTCCAGTCCATCTCTGGGATTGGTGGGCTGATGTATCCATGCTCCTTACTTGTACCAGGGCTTATGTCTGGAGATGCCAAGTCTGGAAAGATCAAAGATTCGCTTTTAAAATAGACCTGCTGTATGCAACTTGATGTAAGCCTATGAGAAGAAAAATTAATCTCAATTTGTCTTAATTGCTAGAGCACTTAAGAGGAAAAAATACCTCTGTACGTGTGAGTGGAAACAAGAAGAAAATATTTGGAAGTGTTTTGGAGGTCACGAGTATTGGATTGGAGCTTGCATGAATGTAATTTCTATTGGGAATCCAGTCTAATAGCAATGTAATTTATATGAAATATATAGCCGGGGGCTATGTCTCAGTTCCACGGAAGTTAATGGTAAAACTCCAGTGTCCTCAACAGGGGCAACATTTGATGCCTAGAGAAACGTTTTATTATAAAAAGTTTATTAACACTTCATATGGAAGGGCCAACTTCCCTTGCTGTATTATTTCTTCTGTGTAGGCGTAAGAATTGAAGAACTGCACAATAGAAATAGTCCACAAACCTTCCTTTTGGTCTGAAATTCTCAGCACAACATTGTATTAAAGGACTGTATTGAAAACAGTTGGCAATTAGATTAAAATATGGTTTCGTCAGATGGGGAATCCTTGGAGCAGGCTATTCAGAAGAGCTGTAACGGATTTTTATTCCCTCAAATTTTGCAGTAGAATAACTCACTCTATTACAACAGGCAACCTACACAAACAATGAGCAGTTTAGTGTGTTAATATTTTCTGGGCTTCTGTTGCTGCTCCTGTAGGATTAGCTCTTCACACCTGATAAGTCCATCCCTTTTCTTGGTTCTACCTGCCTGGGATTAATCTCCCAGCTTTTTGCTTTTTTTTTTTTGTTTGTTTTTTGTAGTACACATTTTGCAATACCTCTTATTTTGCATCTTAAGGGAAGTTTTTGATCCATACAAAGTGCTTGATGGCTGTCTTGTTCCAGGAGTGTCATGTGTGATTTTATTTTCGTTCATATGTACTTGAATAGCACCTTTTTATGACCTTACAGTCCTCTCAAACTCGTACTGCAGTTATGGGTATTGCTCTGTCATATCACTTTAGGGGATTGTTAATCTTATAATTAATTCCCACCATAATCTCAATTAAATGTGCCGACACCTTAGCTTTGTGCTCTTGTCTATGGAAAATGGATGGTCTCTATTATTGCATGCTGATGACTGAAGGTGCGTTGCCTGCATATGGAGCTGCTGGCTGCTTTTTTAACCTTGAAGAAAGGTGCCCTGCAGTACAAAGGTAACGCTTTGCACAAATAGAAATGTTCTTTCTTTGCTCGGTTTTCAGATCAGCTCCATCACTAGATGCACAGGGTTTGGGGGGGGCTTATGCACGCAGACAACAGAGTGAATTGGAGTTAGTCGCTTAAGGATTTCAGCTGCTCTCCCTGGGTGCTTTTCTGCATCTTTAGGCAGCTAAATACATTTATCAGCCTGATTGCTCATCTTTGAGAAGTGGCTTACTGCTTAAACCAAAGCTAGGATATCCCTGGCTACTGGGATGGAGGATGTGACTCGTGATGACTGCGGGGCTCTGGTCATCCTGTTGCCTCCAGTGATGGGGCCAGTGGCTTGTGGATGATGCTGTTTCCAACCAACATCTCATAGACCTGCGGGACGAAAAGAACTTGGAAAATTTGCTGTACAGCTCTTCATCTCTGATAGCGGCTGGAGAGAGACAAATTTATTAGTACTCCGTAACATTTTTTCCTGTTAATATTTCATACAAGTAAGTGCCTGAAAGGCTTGAAAAGAGGTCTGAAATATTACTGAGTATTAGTTGTTAACAGTATTGATAGCAGTGGAAAATTCAGACTGCTGAGCATTTGGGTAGGACCTGCCAAGATAAAAAGGCTGTGATTATAGGGGTGGATTTTTTGGATGTATCTCCAGAGCTACCCAAAGGGTTGTAAGGCTGTATGGCTTGTAAGAAAGCGTTTCTCCTTATAAGCATTTGCAGAAGCAAAGCCTGTTCCTAATCAGTTTTGAATTCTGAAAGCAGATATTACAAAATCAAATCCAAAATGACAGCTGTATCCACAGGTTGTAACCTTTGCTGATGTCTTGAGAAAACAGACCAGGAGCTGATTCTTAGCTGTCAGTTCTGCTTTTCTCCTTATGGCTGCACTTTGAGATTTCCATTGACGGTGCTATTTTCCTTTCAAAACAGCCGAAGTGGAAGATGTCTTATTCTGAGTTTCTACTGTTGTGTTATCGGCCCCAGCAGTGAAGCTCTGCTGAAATAATTTTAATTGGAAACCATACTCATTAACTTGACGTCTGATAGAGCACACAGGATCTGGGCCAGGGAAGATGATTTACCTTCTTGGGCTTTGTGGGGCACCACAAGCGTGAAGGTGAAGACCAGACAGGGCTGGTTCTTGGGAGCAGTGCTGCAGCTCCCAGCCTGAGCATCACTTATCTCCAAGAAAAGCAAGCTGGAGCTGCTAAATCAGCTGCCACCGGAAAGGGACAAGCATTTAGGAAGATTTGGGGAGAGAACATTTGGAGCCTAGAAATCACTTGAGGTCTGCTCCATCCATAGTTAAGTGTCTTAAACATTTGCATTTGAAAAAGCAGCCATCCCAGGTAAGGCCTTTAGCCAGAGTCTGTTTTTAACAGCTTTGAAGTGCAATTCATATTTTCTTTTGCAAATTTTCCTTTTTTTTTTTCTCCTGAGCTCCATTGTGAAGGCCTCAAAGCAAACAAATATCATCTGCAATGTTTCATTTTAATTCAAATTAGTCCAAAAGCCTTCATGCTCTAATAGCTACAAACTGAGTGTTACTGGCAAGTCCAATAAATAAATAATTTTAAAAAATGGGAAAGTGTCCGAGTGTTTAAAACCAAAAAAAGCCAACCCAACCTAATTAAGAATAACCCAACCACTCTTTCTATCCCCCCTCCAAAAATTCCAAAACCCAAAGCTCAACAACAATAAAAAAGGTAAACCAAACCCAGTGGAGGTGTTGAAGGACAGACTGGATGGGGCATTGGGCAGCCTGATCTAGTGGGAGGTGTCCTTGCCCGTCGCAGAGGGGTTGGAACTGGATGGGCTTAAAGGTCCCTTCCAACCCATTCCATGATTCTATGATCTAGAGATTCACTCCAGGTATTAAAGGTGGGTGAGGATCAGGCTGCCCCAACAGCATTTCTGCTGTTGAAGAAGTCTCTGAATTGTTGTGTCCAGCAGAGACTTGCAATTTGGAATACCGGCCACATGGACGTAGTAAGATTTTTGTTCCCCAATTTCACATTTAAATAAAACCTATAAACTTTATAGCTTTACCCAGCATTTAATGAGCTTGGCTGGAACAATAAACTGTGGCTTATGAGACATCATAAATTAAACCTGTTTTCCTTATTTTGATCCTTTCCTTCCTACAGTACCGCTTAAGAAGGAGCAATTCTCGATGGCAAGAGAGAATTGCATATAAATTGTGAGGTTTAAAGTAGCAGCAGTAGATAGCTATTTATTAATCAAGCATTAGTTATGGTAGTTAAGCATTTAGGGGTAATAAAATGTAAATGTGCTT
This sequence comes from Phaenicophaeus curvirostris, assembly GCF_032191515.1. NCBI lineage: Eukaryota > Metazoa > Chordata > Aves > Cuculiformes > Cuculidae > Phaenicophaeus > Phaenicophaeus curvirostris. Next base: position 2,624,892 of record NC_091406.1, on the reverse strand, counting down.
TCAGCACAAGTTGTGGTTCTTAAAAAAAAAAAATTCCTTAAGAAAAATTATTGCAGTAAGGTTATGGCTAATATTAATTGCTGAATTTACTTGCTGTACCAGACACTTCTTATTCTAAACAGCAACTTAAGGAATTGCTTTTATTAACATATACAACATGACTTAAATTGCCAGATCTTCTGCAAGGTGAGACATGAAGATTCTCATTTTAGCCTCCTTGCTAGTGCACCTGTTTTAAAAGGTGGTAGAACAAGTTGACCCTATTCTTCATCTGGAGAATAGATGAGCACAGAATATGCTTTGCAGGGCTCTAAAGATTGCTCTGCTGTGAAATGGGAAGTCGGATCACAAACATGCCCTTTGGGTCGAGATTTGGTGTCTGTCTTTCACCAGGAACTATATGCCATCTGTTAGCATTAGCAGGCTTTGTGGATGTAGGAGGTGATTTGTGAAATATTGATGTAGGTGAGTTAACCCTCACCTGTTCTCCCATCTATCTCTCTTGCATGCTTAATGCGTGTTGGTGTTCCTTCTAGTTAAAGCAAAAATGTAATTATATTTTTGTAGGTAAACTTAAGTAAATAAAATTGAATTAAGAAATATTGTAAATAAAAATGTCAGGCATGGTGGATGAGCATGAAGAACTTCTACGAAAAGCAGAAGCTGAGCATATGTGATCTCGGTTGGTTAAGTAGGAATGGCTGTTTAGGAAAGTGGAGTCCCTTGGCTGTCTGTTGTGGAGAACATGAGAAGCAGCTGCTTTCCCCCCAGCTGGTAAAGATTTTTGCTGAAGGGATGCTTTATCATGAGAAGTTTGCTTTCTGTGTCCAAGTGACTTGGGATTAACAGACCTGCCACGGTGGATCTGAGCTTTTTGGGAGCCTATGGCAAAACTATAGCCACGATGGACAGCTACACCCCTCCTTGTGGAGGGGCTACCACGTGAAAAATTGCACTGATAACACAAGCTGTGGAAGCAAATATCTAAGGTGGAGATGCTGAAACCCCAGCGTTGCTGCTGAGTGCCTGCATCTGCATGCTGGCTGGGGTTGCTCTTCCTGTGTATCAGAATATTGGAGACATTAAAGAGATTTTTATGGGCTAATCCATACTTTTGATTGGCTTTAATGATCTTTGCAGTCTGTTATTTATACATGGCATTATTACACAGCAGGCTTTAATGCATTAGGTCATTAATGCATTCGCTTTACAGCTTGTTGGTTTTGCTGCTGAGCTAACCCGTCATGGGTGTTCCTGGGTATGTGCTTTGCTTCTAGATGAGTTTCCTTTATTGATAAAGGAATAAAAGGTAATAAAATGAGAAATCTGAAATGGCTTAGAGGGTGGTGGCTGTCTGATGCAGCTCTTTCCTTGGGACCTGCTGAGGTGGGATCTCGTTTGTCCCAGTCCTGGCAAAGTTGGAGCTTTATTGACTTGCTACTTGAGAGGATCGATTTCCTTGCACTGCATAACAGGACCAGACAAAAGGAATTTCTCAGTTTTACCTCTAATTACTAAATAATATAATTCATGTAACATATAATTCATGGTAATGCATGTAGCAAAAAATTGTCCGAATTGTGTTTTATCATTCATTTTTGCAAGAAAGGTACAATTTGGAGGCTCCTACTTTGTCTTATGCTGCAGAAAACCTCATAAATGTAAATAATCACTTGCTTGCGCCCTGCTTCTATTTTTCCCCTTGTCTTATAAACTATCACAAGTTGAATTTTCCTGTCAAGGACTGGAACCAGTCAGAAGCTGAAGTTTTCTTTCAGTGGAAAATTCTGTTATTTCAAGGCTTTTCACCTAGCATTGGAATGAAAAGATAAAATTACGAGAAGAAAGAAAATTACTAAAGAAAACACGTGAATTATTCACAACCTTTTTATTATTCCAATAAGACCGAATTACTGCCTTCCTATAATTCTGAAGTTTTAATATGATAAAATACCTTATTTCAATTACTTGAAAACATTATAGTAGAATAAACATATATAAGTGGAACACCATTACTATTTCAGCATGAGATAAAAATTGTAATGAAATTAATTGAAATAATGGGTAAAATACAAGTTATTGCATTTCAGAACACAGCAAGAATTGTCTGTCTTTGATTTTTTTTTTTTTCTTCTCTTTGTACAGGCGGGATGTATTGCTACAGATGCTTTTAGTTTTATGGGCACGAGTCTTCTCCAGGAGAACAACTCCACCAGAGCGTGGCCAGCAGCCCTGGGGGTGCCTACATCCCCAACCTGTACAAAATGGGGTGGGAAACCAGTATGTGAAGAGACGTCCATTCCTAGCTGGACGTTGACTGGCTGATATATTACAACTCTGAATATATCAGATATTAGCGATCAAAACCAGCCGGGATGTTCCTGCATGTTCTCCATCAACAGCTTGTAGGAATTTCATTAGTGGGTTCCAGGACTGTGCTATTAGCTGTGTGTTGCTGCTCCACAGAATCCCAGGGTGATTTCTGCAGTCTTTAATAGTAATTCAGAGTATTCAGGGAAGCTCTGGTTGTGACTGGCAGAGTCGCAGTGTTGTATGTGGTACCACAACACTGCATTTGGGTTCCAAACGTGTCTCCCTTCCTTTGAAGCAAGGGCTGCTCCAGGGATGCCTTGCAAACGTTTTATTCAGTTCACATATAGAGCAGCACCAGAATAAATGGAAACGCTTTAACTCCTCAGTCAGCTTTTCGGTCTATGCTGAGAAGAATAAAAAGGTTTTGCCCTGCCCTCGCAGGGCAACTCTCCAGTCCCAGTGACCCTAAGCACTGGGGTACTCACATTGCTTGCTCTTTGGAGCAAAGAAAGATGGAGCAGCTTGAATTTGAGGCAGGGGCTGCCTGTCGTCTGGGCTGTGACATGCTGAGGTTTAAGATCTTGCTCTGAATTGTGTCTGGAGAAGAGCTCAGTGTGGGGGGTGAAAGCGGAGGGAAGGAGCTGTTCTTGCTGGCTTGAAAATTTGTCCTTTCTGATAACATTTCCATCAGAATAAATAAGCTTCAAAGAAAGCAAAGAGGCTTTCTCCCTCCTCTGTGTCTCCTTGTAGATAATGATGGTAGTTGTACTCAGCTGGGATGCTTTTGACAGCTCTCCTTGCCTTTGAATGTCTGGCAAACGGAGGCAAAGAATTCTTAATGGACAGCTGTTGGCTGTGGCATCGGCTGCCTGAGAGATCCAGGTTTTATTGGCCTTCGAGCCCTTGGTGAATGGCTCATCTATGTTGTCAGGACTCTGTCTGGGGATGGAAATGGGGAAAATGCACAGTATTTCCTTTTGAGGCAAGAGTCTTCTGGACTTATGGTATTTTTTTAACCATGTACCAACGGTTTAATGTGTCATGTGGCATCTGCAGTGATGATGTTAGTACCAAATGAGCTTCCTGATACAGAGCTTGTTCCTCGTCGGGTATAATTGATGCAATGGGCACACACCAGCTGAACCATCTCTTTTAGAGAGGTCTTCTAACCTTCTTCATGCCAAGCTGAAAGCAAATCTTGCAGCTCCTGGCTCGATGGGCTGGTACCTGCAGTGAAGGAGGATGCTGGGGTCTGTGCTGAGCCCATTAAGGGGCAGCTCCTTCATGCTGGTGTTTACTGGGGCTCTTCCCTGGGTGAGCCCCTTCCCAGGGGCTCCTCCTGCCCAGAGGTGTTGTCTGTTTGCAAAAAAACCTCACAGTATATTAAGGAAATGCTTGTTGTAGTTGAAGTCGTGTGCTACTCCAGCAGCCCCTGGGGCTTCCTGGAGGAATGGCCCCCGTCCCACCAGCAGCAGAGCCTCAGCATCGGTGCTCACCGATACAGCAGAGAAACAGAGGAGGCACAGCTTCTGTGCTTGTGGATGAAATAAGGAGGGGAGATGGCTGGCATCTGACCGGCATGTAAAGCCTCAGAAAAGCCAGATGATTTAAGGAATCTCATGGCAGACACTTTGTTCAGCCAATCCTAGGTTTGTTGTTTTGTCAGTAAACCTCTTGCTTGGGCCTCTAATTCTTGCTAAGACTGACAAATCCAGAACAGCAGAGCTATTGTGAGTTTAGTGCTGTTGAATATCTCTGCAGCATGAAGAACAGGGTGATGGGGTCCTTATTCCACTTCCTCTGGGCGTAGGGGGTGTGGACTGATGCTTCTGGCTGGCAGCAAGGAGGCAACCCAGGCTCCTGTGTGCTACTTTTATTTACACTCCCTTCTTGCTAAAGCCTGTTGTGCACAGCTAATAAAACATTCATAAGCTCCATGTGGAGTTCTGCACGTCTCTTTGGTTAGGTCTTTGGTAACAGAGGCTTTGTGTCCTCACACTTGCTGTGCCGGTGTTATTCAAGAGGATCTCGGGGTGGGATTGTTGCTGTGCTCTTAAGCTGCTCTGCAAAGAGATCATTAGGCTCCACGCTGTGTCTGTGCTGGGGATCTTGCTGGCCCTGCAGGGATGAAAGAGATATGGAGCTAGGGCAGGAGTTGCAGGAGCTCTGCACTGGTCTGTGTCTGCTCACTGTTGCTGCACTCCCAGATCTCCATGGAGGGTGGTGTGACTGGAATGGGGTGATGCTCTGTCCGCCTGTGCGATGCTGCAGACCTCTGTGTCTCGCTTCTCGCCTGTGACGAATGGTAATGATAAACCATCTGTGAAATGAGAGATTTGTAAGGTTTACATCTATAAAAGTTTGTAAAGCATTTTTTGCTGCTGCAGATGGATGCTGGTGCTGCTACACGAGATTGTTTTACTTCTGCACTGCTTGGGAGAGCTGCTGTGATTTGCTCTACTCTGGGCTCCTGGGGAATCTGTGAGGACTCTTGACTGCTTTGCTGTCCCAAATGAGATTTTTCTGCATCCTTAATGTATTGAACTTACTGTAATATAAAGAACATCATGACACCCAGGAGGCTTTATATCAGATTTCATATGAATAGCATTATGGCCAAGCTCAACTTTTTGATAAGGAACTGCAATCCCTGGCTCTTGGCTCTGTCAGTGTTTGGGTTTTATTGTTTTTATAATGAAGAGAAATAGGTTGGCACAAATGCACACTGCACGTGATCACTAGCAGGAAAAATATTGCCCTTTATCTCAAGTTTTGTCCAAGTTCTCTGGTCTAAACGTGGCTGTATTCAGATTTTGGTTCCTCAATGGGACCCAGAGAGGAAGGAAGAGAAATCTGAGGTCTGACCGAATATAGACCCAGGACCAAATGTTTACAACCTTTACTGGTCCCAGCTGGGGCGGTGCCTGCAGTTGCAGCAAGCAAAAGGTGAGCATCGCTGCCCTTCAGGCTTTTGTCTGGAGGGAGGCGTGAGGTCAGGAATCTTTAAAAGTTTCTGTCGTAGATTATTATGATTTTCCACTTGCTGGCTGTTTCTAGAAAACTTCATTTGTCTTAGTTACCAACGGTGATCACATAGAGTTCATGAAACCTTTGGACTTTCAATTTTAGATACAGGGAATAACATCAAAATGGGACAGTATTATGTCTCATGTAAATGGAAACAGAAACTACAGTGCTTTAGAAAATGAAAAAAGTCATACACTGGACTGAACCAGTGTCTACCAAGACAACTTGAAAGACGGCAGCAGGAGGAGAAGCGCTGCTCCACGTACAGCTAATGACTTGGCCAAATTGCTCGGAATTGCCATGCATGTGACCCAGAGCAGAATAAAGCCCAGATGTAAGCTGCTTAATTCAGGCCAGAAAGGTTGCAGGATGTTTTCTTTGGAACGAAGCTTTCATCTCTGGTGCGGCGTTTTCTTTTTTGCACAGCAGCTTTGATGTTCAATTGCGAGCCTGAGCGGCGCTGGGCAGAGCCTGCCCATGCCAGGACAGCAGATCGGGTGGGCTGGAGCTCCCTCCCCACCGGCCTGGTGAAGAGAAGCTCGCTTTATTTATTTATTTGGGTTTTGCAGAATCTGCATTTTCTGTGGAAATGAGCTGAAATCTGCTGAGATAATTCCGTGCTTGGCAATTGATGAAGCCCATCCTGTTCCTCAGCAGGCGTTTGTTGTCCAAATGCTCCTTTTCTTCTCTCCTTGCTGATTATAATGGTGGAAATGTAATCCGTGCCCTTATCAGAAAAGAAAGGGCACTTCTTTATCTAGCCATTGATTTGAGACACAGAGCTCTGTTCCAGCTGTGCCCTTCTTCCAACAGCTGCTGGTGGGTGCCCAGGATGGACACCACAGGCAGACGCGGAGGCTTGGTAGCAGCTGAGCGGTGGTTTGAATTTGTTTGTTGCTAATGAGCACATTTCTGAGCTGATTGAAACGGGTGTTAATATTGAAAGAGGTGCTGCGACGCTGATCTGTGTGCAGACAGGTTGTATAGATCTCTGCTATGCTGTTCCAGAGTGGAGTTCGTCTGGGATGGTATTATGAATTAATGCCGAAGTGGGGGGTATTGGAATATTAAATACATAGTTTATATGTATCATTACAACAGTATAGGTCTAATTTTGATGTTTCCATAATGAAGTGTTTCTCTTTTTGGCTCTAAAAGTACTACTTGAGAACAAAGTTAGTCAGCATATAGATTTTTGTTTTAAATCAGAGGAACTAAAAGAGGCATTCTGACTGCAAACATTTTTGTTTGTCCTCTGATGGAAGCGAAATCTGATAGATTATCATGAGGATGAAAAGTAAATATGTTTTTCAATCACATTAGGGTGTTTCTGCCTGAAAGCCTGCTTTTGCAGGTCTACTTGGTCCCTGTTTCCTGAGCGGCCAGGGAAAGGTGCTGCAGCTAGGGAGAAGATGGAATAGGAAAGGTCTCATCTTTTTCTGGGGTGCAGCAGTGGAGGCGAGAGGTCCTTAACAGGACCACTTTAAAATGCTGTCAAATTAATTTTCTCCCTGTTGTTAAAATGCCAACCTCTGGCAATGCGATTGACTTGAAAGGCAATAAACAGGGAAATTGCATATTCTATTGCCAGAGTATTAATTTCATCGTTTGGAACATGAACTCATTTTCTGCTGTTGCCCAGGGTGGTGTCTCTGGGAGCGTATGTGCAGGTACCTGGTGCCCAGGAAGATTGATTCCTCAACCCTCCAGAGAAGAGAAGACAACAGAGAGATTTGCTCGCTGGCATTTTGGCTGGAGACCATCGCTGGCCCCTCGGCAGGGCATGAGGCGTGCGGCTTGGTGCAACAGGGTCCCACACTGGAGAGGGCGGGAGGTGTCTGCACTTAGAGCCTCCTGCGATTTTCATATAAACAATCTATCCAAAGTTTCTGACCTTAACCTGCTGGCTGCTCTATGATTGACAGCTTAGATTTTTATTGCAAGCTCTTGGTTGAAAATGTCCTTTTCAGAAAGATAATCGCACCCAGGTGCAGGATTGTTTTTGCAGTGTTATCCCACCGAATTATCATTCATGAAAGAGACCGGAGATGGTTTTCAGGCTGAAATTTAAAAGTGTCTGAATTAGAATAGAGGTTAAAAAGTATTCCTTGTAATACATGTTTAGTTTCACTGGAGAGCCAATTTCCTTCAGGTTTAATCAAGGTCGTTAGAACTACACTGGGGCTGAATTTATTCATAATTTCTGTGTCTGGAAGCAGAAATTGCTGCAGGGTTCTTCACATGAATGTGCAGTATGTGCTGAGTATCTGGGCTGACACGTCGCGGAGGTTAACTGATCTACTGCAATATAATAAACAACTAACTTTCTGTAAGCACCTGGAAAACTCTGGCTCTGGACTGTAGCTGTGTTTGTGGGTAGAGTGACTGTAATTTGGTACAAATCAACCTATTGTGGGATTCTTTCCCTCCTGCCCCTTTTATTTTCCTGAACTGACTTATCTTTTTCCCCACATTTCATTATTGTGGTGTGTTGGTGCACAGCTGTTTCTGTGCTGGAACTTAGATCCTGATCAAATGTATGTTTCAGAAATATCTATAAAAACAAAATTCCTGGCTGATTGTAAGAGTGCATCTTCAGTGAACTTATTTGGTATAGGAGAGATGCTGCTTGCTGAAGAGTAATAAAGAAAACGTAATTTCATGAGCAGCTGGATCAGTCCCACCTGTTTAACTCAAACCGATTCTCGTGTTCTTTAAAAAACCAATTTTGTATTGGCTTAACTATTGGGATGCTGCAATATTGAAACAGGGGAGGGGATAAAATGCTCCCCGTTTGGATGTTCAAGAAGCCAGATGATGATTTCATGTGCTCCTGAATCCAGTACTCCTTCAAGTTACATTTGGAACTGATGATTAAGCTTCTTTTAACTTTTTAATCTTGAACTGATATTGAGAAGTCTTTAAAAAGATGTTTGAGTAAAACAACGGACTTTCTAATCAATCACACAAAATTATAATATATTGGAAACTTATTATTAATAATGGACTATTATTCTTTATGTATCACGTCTTACTATCTAATCTATCTATATTAGTTACTTTTAAAAGGAATCGGGTGATAAATTACTCCATTAAAACAGGACGAAGAGACTTAAGTTCTTCAAAGGGGGAAATTAAAAAGTTTTTTTTTTTACAGGACCTTACTGGTTTTGCTAAGGATGTGTCTTGGGCTGAGGCATGTGCATTTGTTTAAACGCTGTGTGGTGGCGAAGGGGTGAGCAACATGAAGTCCACCTCTGCTTGGTGCAGTGTGTGTGTGTGCTATGCAGATTTAGTTCTGGTTTTCCACTTGGTGATGATAAAATATGAGCTTAAGAAGTGTTGTTTAGCTTAGGCTTCTATCAGCTTCCATTGGGTGTCTGCTGTGTTCAGCAAGAGCCTGTACAGACCTTAAGTTATGGAAACTTTTCTGCTGAATCCACATAGGAGCTGGTAAAAAGAAAAGAAAACAGCAGCCCTTTCAGTAAGTTCTTCTGAGGCTGCAGAGAAAATATATAGGAGAATTTGGGCAAAGGACTGAGCCAGGACATTTATGTTCCACATTTTGCTTTGTAATTTGCCCATTTCTCTCTCATTTTCTATCACTTTGGGGTGACTTTTGAAAGACTGACTGAAACAGTCTGCTCCAGTGCAGTTTGTTTCTGTGGGCACCTTTCCCTGACAGGTGTGGATTTATTACACCGCTTCCTTAATGCACTTATTTTTTCCCCCTCCAGCATGTCATGCAAGTCTCTCTAGTCATCATCTCTTGGGTACCTGCCAGGCCTGCAGAGATGAAAGTAGAGAGATAAGCACACATGTTTGCATTGGTAATGGTGGAGAAAAAGGCTGCAAAATAACATTTTGTTATTTTCCCACAGGCTGATAAAGAACAGATTTTGCGGGCTTGGGGGAGAATTCCTTTCAACTTTTGGGGTAAATTCATACCAAGGTGTGGAAGACCAGGACTGGGGATGCTGCTAGGGGCACGGTCTGTGTTGGGGCTATTTGAACTCCGTGGGTACCCCAGATAGAGTCGTAATGCTGGAGCTGTTGTGTTCAGGTTTAAGTTCATCCACCTTCTCTGTGCCTACAACTTATTTGCCCAGAGCAGTGGTGTCTGCCCCATCCCTGGAGGGGTTCAAGGCCAGCTTGGATGAGGCTTAGAGCCCCTGATCCAGTGGGAGGTGTCCCGGCCCATGGCAGGGGTGGAACTGGGTGGGCTGTAAGCTCCCTTCCAACCCAAACCATTCGAGGATTCCATGATTGCTATTAGAATAACACCTAAAAGAGTGGATTGGCATTGCACAGCACCGGGCACTGTACACATCCTGCACACGCCCTCTGGAGCAGAGCTGAAGAGCTGCCAGGTGCAGAGCGAGAATATAGAAACTCGAGTGGGGAGAGAAAATCAAACAAATGAGTAGAATGGGATTCATCTATTTGAATGTTTTAGCTGTGCAGTGAACACATAAGGGAAAAATCAGTTTACTGAAATCCTAAAGAAATAACTGATAAAAGAATACATTCATCTCAAACTGAAAACAAAAAATGGAAATGGTAAATAAATGATTGTCTGAATGGGTAAAAGTGTTAAAAGCAGCAGTAGCAGAGTTACAGGGCTAAAGGCACTACATTTTCATATAAAAGCAGCATAAATTGAGGATAAAGGCCTACTAGTAAGAGGCCTTTGTTTGTTTACTTGATGCTTTAAAGAGCTCATTTTTTCTCGTTATTTTGATTTAAAATAATCTAAAATGGTGGGGAGGCATTTTCTGGGAAGAAGCACAGTATGCAGCCTAATCTCCCATCCCACAGACTTACTAGCATTATCATAAAAATGCTGGAGGTTTTCTTGGTTTTGAACTCATTTTTGTGAAATTCTTGACAAATAAGCCCAAGTGCATTAATAATGGGACTGGAGTGATTTTCATGTGTGTAGGGAAACAGGCAGTCTACTTGAATTTTGTATTTTCATTGTCTTTGACGGCCTTTGTAATGTCCTACTGGCAATAACAAACCCTTCTTCTGGGGTTTGGTTTGGCTGGGCTGGGATTTCCCAGTACGCTGCATCATCCCATTTCCAGCTGGCCTGGATTTAAACTTTGGTATTGGTGGCTGCAAACTTCCCTGCTGACTTTTGTGAGGAGTAAGCTGGGAATAAATGACAGCACAGCTGCTATTTGTATGACCCTCTGCACGGAGATATCCCATCTGATTCCTGAATGCAGTATCTCGGATTGATTCAGCTGTGTTAGTCATAACTGGCAGTAGTAAATCCATTGATCTGGGGGGTGTCGATGGATTTACCTACTGCTGCTGCTAAATAACACAGTGTGATGCCTCAGCTGAGGATGCAGTTGCCTCGAGTTAAGCTGGATCTTCACACCGCCACATCCTGAATGCCAAGGATGCTGCAGCTGCAAGAGCCCTGGGTTCAGTGCTTCGAGTCCTCCCAGTGTTCCCCAGTGCTCCCCAGTGCATGTGCAGCCTCAAATGTCATTGTAATTGATACCTGGGCTGATAAGTTAAAGTAAAACCTGTTATGCCTACCGCTGCTGTCCTCCTTTGGCAGTGAGGTGTGTAGATTTGGACACCACCCTTGATAATACGCTTTAATTTGGTCAACCCAGAATCGTTGAGGCATTTGGAACAGATGATTGCTGTAGGTCCCTTCCAAATGAAATAGCCTACTCTGTTCAAGATAGGCTTGGGTTGTACTTGGACGTCGTACCAGTAATGCTACAGTTGGTAGGTTAAAGTCTTAATACAGATAAAGTTAACCTGCCACAAGAGGTGGATTATTCCATTACTGTTATTGCTCACTGCAGTATCTGAGCATGAACGCATTTAGAGATGTGGCAAGAAATAAACTCATTTCCCTTCTTCGGTCGCCAATTAAATGTGCTGTTGTATATCTTGTGGCTAAGTTAGTTAGTTAGAGTTTTCACTGCAATGTTGTTTCATGGAGAAAGAGAGAAAATAGTAAAAGAAAGTGAAATTCCTGGGACAAAACGCTGATTGAGTTGTGGTATTTCACGTTACCCTATTCTTAAATATTGGAGTAGTGCTAGTAGTAGCTGTACTTGAAGAAGATTAAATGCAACAGTTGTTCTGGGTTGTGGCTGTGCAGATGTCACATAGCAGCTGCCGTTCTCTCCTCCACTGAAGTGGTGGCCCCCAAATCCTGGGTTGTCACCACTGACGGCACCTCCAGAGGCAGTGCTGCAGCTGGGGTCTTGGTGTTTGACTGGATGTGGCTGTGGCTTTGCTGGCCACAAGTGATATAAGTGATAGATGTGTTTGATCTACTTAATGATTCTAATTTCCGTTTGATGTATCATGAGATACCTATGTCTGGTTTTTAGGAGTTGCTGAGCATCTGAGAAGTTGGAATAAGGTGGTCCATGGACCTCCCTAAGCAGGACCAAAAGGCTTTTTGCTCTTGGTTGTTTTGGTTGTTTTTTTATTATATTTTTTTTTTACCAGCACTTTAAAAGTGTTGTTGTGTTCCTCCATCCAGTGTCATCCTGACTCCCTAAAGGGTTAGAGGGTTCATGGGGTGCTTCAGAGCAGGAAAATGAAGATGAGGTTCACAGCCTCTCTTTGTGTGTGTGCTGGTGCTGTTGGTGCTGTGCTCCATGATCCCACTTGCTCTGCCAAATCTCTTGGAGGCTGGATGACTGGGAGGCACATGCCTTTTCACTCGTGGGGTATCGTTGAGCTCTGCAGTGAAATAATGCTTTTGGTCTCTCTCTTCTTTCTCCCTTCTCTCTTGTCTGTTAATCTGTAGCTCTTGTACAGAGGGGCTTATTTTAATGCTTTTGTTTCCTTTTGAACTACTTTTATTTAATTATAATCCAGGAACACATCCAAACACTTCAAAGAAAGAAATGCTTCATTACAGTAAAACATCAGACACTTGTTTTGGTAAGTTATGCACTATTTCAGACCTAAAGCACAAAGACATTTTTAATTTCCTGTGGCATTGAGAGCTATAGGAAGGATGAACAGCAAACTTGTGAATACCCCAGTGGAAAGTTTTGAATTTGGAGGTAACTGTTCATAGAATTGTAGAATTGCTTGGTTGGAAAAGATCTTTGAGATCATAGAGTCAAATTGTTACCTCAGTACCTGCCTGTTCTCCTCCCTAGCAATGGATCTCAAGCAAACTGGTGCTGCTGTGAGATGGAAAGTAACAGATTATGCAGTTTACAGTAGCTCTCTCTTTCTCAAGATGGAACTGAGATCTGTAAAATACCTTAACTGCTACATATTTAAGAGTTGGTGCACTATGACCTGCCTTGCTTCTTAACCATGTTTCGCAGTCCAGTTTTAAGAGCGCAGTGCTTAAAGTCAGGGAAGTCAGAAGAAGCCTCAAATGTTTGTTTTGTATTTTGCCCTGCAAATGAAGCAGGAGGCTGGAGCTTCCAAGTTTTCAGAGATACTGCTTGTTACTAGGATAAAAACCGTTGTGCTGAATCTTCCTGATGCCACAGCTTCCAGTTAAACAGGGTGCAAGAGCCCTGTAAACCGGTTAATCGTACATCTTTTTAATGGAGTAGTTTGGCATCATTAGGAGAACACGAAGGGGAGTTCATACCCAGCCAGTGACATTGGGAAGGAAGCTGTTTACTTAAAGACTGTGTCCAGAGGGAGAGAAGGAAAATGTAGTCTAGAGAAAAATGTGTTTTTTAGGTCAGGTGAGTTCATTTTGACACTGTGTGATACTTGCCTTCCCTAACACCATATTCAGTACTATAGGAAAGCCGACATTTCTCCTCATTTTGCTAGATAAAGCAGAACCTCTTTGTCTCACTTGGCTTTTAACAATAACTGTATGTTGCAGTGGATTTCGCCCTCTAGAACAATAAATATCTTGCAGGACAGGTGGAATTTTAAGACCTTATTTTGCTGCTACTGCATGTTTGAAAGTTCTATTGAAATTAATGGTGACTGCACTCTTGTAACCGTGTTAGGAGAGAACCCGTGACCTTATAAATGCAGGCAATATTGTGAAGCAGCTAGCTGCCTTCAGGTGGTGAAAAGCAAACAAAACTGCACTTTATATTAGACATCACTCATTTGTCCTTTCTCTTCTTCTCTTGCACCCCGGGTCCTGATCCTATTAGCCACTGTGTCCTCCTGTAATTTACAAAAGTAATGCTTTGTGCGGGGATGTGGGAGGTGATTTCTTGCATTGCCTCCATCAGCATCACTCTTTTAACAGAGCCAGTGCGTCTGCCAATAGTCGAGCTGGGGAAAGCTTTTGCAGTTCCAGTGCATGCCAGGGAGTCTATTTTATTTGCTGGCTCAGATATAAATCTGTTTTCAGTGGCCTCTCTCGCTTTCTCCAGCTCTGCAGATGCAAACTGCTGATGTTTGAGGAAGGAGGAGGTGCTGAGGGTGGCCAGAGGGCAGGAAACTGGATAAATGGTCACGTAATTTATCCCCAGTTCTTCCCAGTTATTCTCCTCTTACCTGTTGTCGTGGTTAATTGAGGTTTTGCCCAAATGTGACCTCTCCACCTAATTCCCTTGTGCGTTATTTACAGAATGACCATTTACCTTCATTCCCTACAGTCTCCAATGTGTGTCTAAAATCAAAAGGGTTAGGGCAGAATGGTGAGCATCACAGTGTTTCCTGAAGGCATCGCATCAGAGGCTGTTCATTTTGGCATGTGATTTTTCTGAAATTCAGATATTTCTTGGCTTTTGCTAAAGGATCTGATTGCTTTTAACCCAAACACTGTGACTCATGCTCTGAAGTCAATTACTTGGTTGTTGTGTTTGGTTTTTTTTAAAGGCAGTTTTGTAGCATTTTCAATTTCTGTAAGACTTAAAACCTTGATATTCTGCATTACTGATAACGATGAAAATTTTGTGTCACTGAAAATTTCTTTGGAGACTCTCTCTTTTCCTAAGCAGAACAAGCAGCCTATATTTCCTTCCATCAACTTTAAGATTTATTTGAGTATTAGTTATTTTCCCCCTTAAATGCATGTTAATCCAAATATTACAGCAAAGCATGCAACTTCTGAAAAACATAGAACTTGTTGGTTGCTTTAAAAAGGTTTGAGCACTAACGGTGCTCTCCATCCTCAGGCCCCCCACCCCGGCCGTGGAGAAATCAAAGGATATATGGGGTGAGCTGACCTTGCCCAGCCAGCACAGAAAGCTGGATTAGATTCCTGCAGCAGCTTCCCAACCCTGGCTTCATCGCAGGCAATATTTCTGGAAAACAAAACAGTCAACACGTTTATAGCTCAGGTTCAAAACACTTGAAAAAAGAGAACCCAAATAGAAATGCTGATTTGTTTCCTCTCTGCGTGCCCCTTCAATCACGGTATGTCAAAGATGCTGTTGCTGGAGTAGCTCTTCTCTTCCCAGCTACCGAGAGGGACGTTGAATCTTACTGTAGCACTAATTACTGAAAATGTCTTGGTGTCCTTTATCTGAATCTTCAAAGGGTGAAACTATTATTACAGAGAAATATCATATCACATGAAATATCGCAATCGAGAGTGTGAGGCCATGGATCAGGAAGATTGCCTGAATTAACTCGACTCGGTGATGAATGGGAAGGGTAATAACTTCTTAGAAGAGCCATAGGAGGCAGGCAGCAGCTTGATTAGCAGTGATATATCATGGGTAAGGATCATGGGAAACATGGATCCGGAAAAAGATGTCAAAATTTGACTGCTTGGGGCTGTGGTCTGAGGAAGGAAGCGGCAGTGAAGGTAGGGGAGATGGAGCTTCACAGAAGGTGAGGTGTTTAGATGCCAGGATCAGCAGCGTGCACACGTGGGGAGAACGTGCACCTGGCAAAGGAAGAGTCGGAGTAGGCGAGAGTCACCTGTTCTCTGCAGATCATGTTAAAATCTCCATCCTGGGCATAGCTTATTATGAATTACAAGGCAGTGATAATCCCTCTGAAAGAGAGTTCCCAGCTTTCCTCTAGCTTACCCAAAGGCAGATCAGTGACTCCACAGAAATCAGTGGAGTTTATTTTGATTTACTGACTTTAAATGAAAGGATTATGCCAAAAGGCCCAGAGTCTTTAAGCTGCTGTACTTTATTGAAATCAATGAGACGGCATCACATTATGCCAGCTAAGGACATGGCCTGATTTATTTTGTTTCTGGGATGCAAATACAAAATCTCTTAATGGGGACAGATATTTCAAGATCCTTCTCCATTTGCTCTAAGTTATCTCTGTCCTAATTACTTAGTCCAGGAAGAAAATTCAGCTGTTGATTGCTGGATTTGGATCTCTATATATTTATTCATGATATAGTTTCAAAGAGCTGGGATTCTTGAGATATTGTAATGTGTATTAACAAACAAATATTGGTCTGTTAAGTATTGTTAATTCATTGCTTCCTTTCCCTGTTCTTCTTTAAAAACAGCTTTATCTCATTTTATTTTATTTTTATTTTAAACGTAGTTAAGTCTCAAGACCCTTGGGGCTGAGTTTCTGTATTTTCTTATAGTACCATGTATGCTTACTGCAAACTCACTGAAGTTGACGGGAAGTTTTTAGTAGATGTCAGATGTGTCCATAGCACGTTTGGTGCTTTCTGGGACGTCCAAGATGATCTTGCCCTGATTAAGTTCTTATTTCTCAAGTTCTTATAAAATGCTGTCAAATTAAAACTTCGGTGTTTTTAGAGATTATAATAATGAGTTTTAGATCTTTTTCCAGTTTATAGATAATATAGAAGCTGTATTAAGTGTAAGCGGTATTATGTTAGGTTATGCAATTCTGGAGAGCTTTCACTCAAAGATAAATCAAAGTAGACTAAAGGAGTATTTTTTGTAATGTAGATTTATGGCAGCGTACAATAAAGTGCTGCTTCTCAGTTGCAGATATTTTTGGCATTGTACTTAAAAATGTCAAAATAAATGATTAAATTTAAATTACCCAGTAGCAGCTCTGCTACCCCCATACCAGTGTAATAAAGGAAATACTAAAACCGTAAGAGACAAATCCAACAGCATCCTCCTGCTGTGTCATTAACTTTCTCCGAATTGCTCAGATATTTGCAAGTCTTGCTCCGTGTCTGCAATACAGAGGAGGAAAAACAAGGATGTTTTTAGGCTGAGAGCAGCAGCAGGAGACAATGTGGGTTGCCCCACCAGGGGAGAAGCAGGGAAGTCACAAGGTAAGGATTTAACTACATCTGTGTTGTCCCCCGGGTGTCGGCAGAGACCCTCTGCTGCTTGCCATCTCCCTACAAGGGAAAGGAGACCTGGAATGACTCTGGGGGTTAAGTCTGCATTGAATTAGCATCTCTGCTCTTACTTATATGCTCAGTTATAGTTCTGTGTCTGAGGGGGAGCTTCAGCCAGCAGGAGGAGGTGTAGAATAGCATTGCCCATTTTGTAGGGGGCCACTGAGTGGGAAGACCATCACTGGAACATGCTCACAATTAATGGCCTTCATGGACAAAGCCTGTCCAGCTGCAAATATTGAGTCCTTTGTCTTTGGTTTGATGTGGAGATCCTGGGTATGAGGAGAGGAACCCGTGGTTTGTTCCTATTTACAGTCTTTTGAGCATAGCAGAAAGAGCACTGTGTAAGTTCCAAAGAGCAAACAGAAGAAAAATAATTTGAATTTTAAGGCAGTAACATAATTTTGAGGCCCTAACCTGCAATTTTTAATAATTTATTTATTTATTTTTAAACACCCCCCCACACACACATTAATCCAAAAACCTTGGCAATACTGACTATGCAAACCGACGCTGGGATATATAGAAACTAGTTCTCCAGAGAAAGATTGTGACAAAGCTAAATCTGCAGCGAGAATTGCCAGATACCCAGGCTGGCAAATGAACAGAGATGAAGTTCTTCTGTTTGACGTCCGCACAGATGCAGAGCGTGCGGTTCAGCTGCGATGTCGCATCGTCTGCAGTGGCAGCCGGCTTCCCGTGCAGTCCAGGTGTGGAGGGGTGATCTCCTCTGCATTTTAAACTTGACACCAGAGAAAAACACGTCTCAGGTTTCAATTGCATGTGTGGAATGTAGAAGTTGATGATATTCTATGAAAATTCAATAAACCTTGAGAACAGCATCAGGGCTGATATCTGTAATTTAAAATAATGGATATCAAGAAATTGTTTCTCATTTATCTTTACTGCTGAGTTTCAGAGGCACCAAAGAGACTTCATTAGGCTTCTTTTTTTTTTTTTTTTTTCTAAAATAGCTTCATTTATCTCAATCAGTGATAGGTTCTAGAGGTGGCTGACTATTATGTTTAATAATACACAGCACACAAAAAAAATCCCTATCCTTTCACAATTTTTGACATATGTGGAAAGGATGTGTGAAATCTCTTCTCAGTGGGAGATAGAAATAGATTTTTTTAAAAAGCTTCATTATGCAAGATAAATGTGTTTTTGTTGCACAATGTGATCCATAGTCAGAATATTTAAATAATTTTACACAGATTGAAGTTTCATTAAAAGGAATTACTTTAGAAACTCAGGTTTAAGTAAATATTGCCACCTGAACAGGACTTGGTTTAATCCTGTGAACACCACCCCTGAGAGATCTCCTCAGGAGATTCAGTTTAGCTGGAACCCTTAAACAGAAGTTTTATGGAACCCTGAAAATTGAAAGTAACTGTTTTCAATCCCTCTTATTCCTTTCCATCCCTTGGTGGATGCCAGTTGCCTCAGCTGGGTGTTGCTTAAGGAATACCCTGGAGGTGTTCAAGGCCAGGTTGGATGGGGCTTGGAGCCCCTGATCCAGTGGGAGGGCAGGGAGGTTGGAATTGGATGAACTTTGAGGTCCCTTCCGACCCAAACCGTTCCATGATTCCGTGTAAGCTGAGTTTTGAACCTACTTATCTCCCTGCAGTACCATCTCCTGTTTCCCTCCTGGGCCTGTCATTACTTACTTTACCTCTTTAGCATCCTTTGAAACTTTGTAAAACTGTTGAGAGGTGATTTTTCACAGGTTACCAAATGCAAATTGCTTGTTGAGTCTGACCAAAGGATCGTTGCACCAGGAATGAGGTGAGGTGCAAACAAAGTGCTCACCTAATGGAAAGCAGTAAAGAAAAATGATGTCCAGGAAATGAAGAAATCCAATAGATCTTACTGCTGTGGGCTCGCAGCCAGAGCTACAATACGAAATGCTGCTCTGTGAGTTCAGAAGAATTAAAGGAGGTGAGATTTAAAAACAAGACAAAACAAAACAACCAGAAAAATAGTAATAAAAACCCCCAAACTTGACACCAAATATGGGTGACTAGGTCACAGCTCACATCTGTGACATTGGATGGCAGTTCGAAGAGGACAGGTCCTCTGACTATATCAAGTTTTCTTTGTCTAAATAAAATGCTAACCTGGTCCTGTGTGCTCCAAATCCTGAAGGCCAGGATCTGAGCAGCCTAAAAAAAGAGTTTCTTTGAAAGGTGTTTCTAAAAGGGATTATCCTTCATCGTGATAAAGGAAGCTCTACCTGGCAGATTTGAGTACCAGACTCTGCCAAACAAGATGCCTTCCTGTGTTTATTAATAAGAAGACCATTTGTGGCCTAAACTTATTTTTTTTAGGATTTGGCAGGGAAGAAAGGCTTGGTCTGGATATTTAATGCTTCTGGGGAATGGCTTGGTGGCATAAGCTCTGTTTTGAAATAACTCGGATGGCATGTGACATGTAGTGACGTGTATAGGCAACAGATGCAAAATATGTCTTTATTTAACTTTGACAAGTCGTAGGTGAAAAAATAGAGGAGCTGTGTAATTGTCAAGAGATAAAAGAGAATTCCTAAGGAGAGCTTTTGCAATAACTTATCCTGGGAAGGGTTGTGCTGGTAATTTTCATGTGCAGGTTTTTGATTTTGTATGGGTATGGTGGTTTTATGTTTGTTTTGTTTGGGGTTTTCCCCTCGCCCTCTTCCCGCAGAATCCGAATGTTTGGTATTTGGGAGCCCAGGTTTGAACCCCAGAAACATAAGTTTTGTTAATTTAAACTTTTTGGATCATTTCCATGGAATTTTCTGCTTGAGGGGTTCATTTTTTCAAAGAGTGAGGAACAGAGGAAGAAAAAAAAACCTTC
Source organism: Phaenicophaeus curvirostris (assembly GCF_032191515.1). Taxonomy (NCBI): domain Eukaryota; kingdom Metazoa; phylum Chordata; class Aves; order Cuculiformes; family Cuculidae; genus Phaenicophaeus; species Phaenicophaeus curvirostris. Next base: position 2,605,484 of record NC_091406.1, on the reverse strand, counting down.
AAAATCATAAATGAGGGAAAGCAGGCCTTCAACTTCCATTCAGAGACATTAGGAAATTTGCTTCCTTTCTCTGTGATTGCAGTGGTCCCAGCCTTGATATCAGCAGAGGATGAAGTTGGGAGATGTTAACCCGTACTAATTCTGGGTGATCTGGGTATGCCGAAGAGGTTGCAGAAGTAGGGAAGCAGGCAGAGTGGGTGGGTGACAGTGAGACTGTGGCATGTAATGCTGCTGATTCCAGCTACAGTAAATACAAGTATGAAGATTATTCAAATGCTTAGAGTATAAATATCCAGATCAAAAATAAGTCTGTGCTTTTAAGAGGTGGCCATGTGCCTTGAGGCTTCCTGCAAAACATCCTTAACTATCAGCAAAACCAATTTGAAGAGGGAAGAGGTTTAAGCTAGTGCGTAAATAAGATTAAATCAGACGGGTAATGTGTTAAAATGGGGATCCTTGGAGGTTTTGGTGTATCATCTGGTGCAAATATCAAGGCTGCCAGTTTATCTTTGCATTAAGAGACTGTGTTGTCGCAAGCGTTATTCTGAAGCCATAGAAGTAGGGAGAGAATGGTTAGTGTGATGGCAATTAATGAGTTACCTGGAGTGCAGAATTGAGATGATGTGTGTTGCTTTGTGAGGTCTCATCAAGCGTTAACACAGTTAACATCCAGGAGTCAAGTTCTCCAGATAAATGCAAAAGATGAGACCCTTCTCATAGCTCACACTAACAGTTTACCTGAAATGGAACAATCGGACAGGATCTTTCTTTGCGAGTTACAACTTACTGAAATCGAATGTGATAATCCTTTCTATTTTTTTCTGTTCTTAACACAAATAAGTAAGAAACCCCAGAGAATCTGTTTTAAAGGGGTCTGAGATACAGAGTTTTCTATCAGAGTTTATTTCTTTTAATTCACTCCTAAGGAAAAAACCCATCGATTTTGGTTACGTAGTTATTTCATCTCCTCATTGTGGCTCGAACGCGGATCTGTACTGACAGTGTTTTTGACAGGCTATGTGTAGTGTCATGCACAACTAGAGGTTTTTCACATCGTATGTTGTGGAAGTGTCTAATTTAACTTTCTGAGTGTAAAATACATCTTCTGTTCTTCTGCTTTGTTAAAAATGGGAGACTGATTCTACCTGATACACATACAAAAAATTATTCCTTTTGATTAATAGTTACAGTTTGGAAATGAAATTCAGAGAGGAGCAGTCAGGGCTCTCCCACTCCCCACTCCTGTGCTGTGACTCGCAGTGTTTTTTCGGAACAGGACCACGGAGTCCTGTTAAGGGAACAGGACGTATTTTAAGACCTGTAGTAACTCATCTGTGGCTCTGGCAGAACATCCATCTCTGCTGAGCTTTCTCCTCCATCTGCATTGGCAATGGGAGTTCAGCTAAAATAATAGGCTTGAAAGGTCTCTGCTATGAACCCTGTCAGTATAAAATTTCTTCTCTCTCAATTTAGGATTTTTCCTTGTTGGTTTTCCTTGAGATTTTTCTAATATATTTGAATTATTTCCTCCTCTAATTTTATAAGATTACTTCAATGTGAATAAATTTTAACTAATTTTAACTAATTAAGACTGCAGCAATTCATAATGACTGTAAATCGCAAGGAAGCTCAAGAGAAAAACACCAAGCTCTGAACACACTTGCTGCTTTACTTTATTTTCTCTTGTTATGTTTGTGTCACGTCCAGTGGCTGTGATTGCAGCTGCCTATGTGATGTTGTCATGTAGTCAGAATAAAAGGGACTTTTAATACTACAGTTACATGAAAGTTAACCTGGAATACAGCTACTTGAAGCCTAGACTTTCTTCCCACTCATTTGGGTGTGAAATTTGGTGTGCTTGCTACAGAGGATTTTCTGTTGGGGATCTATTCTTGAACAGTTTTCATGGCCACATATCTGGAGGGCTGATGGTGCATGTCCCTGTTCTGCTAATTAAACAGGAATTCAAGCATGTATTTATGGTATTCAAGTAAGTAAGGGCTGATCTTTCTGATGGCAAGAATGATCTATACGCGAAGCAGTGAGGTGTTATATCTGCAATGACCAGCAGCCTATCAATTTCACTGGAAGAAAGTTAAAACAAATTATTTTGGTTGTTGATTTTTCAGTATTTTTTTGTGTTTGGGACAATTTCCACTGGTGCCACAGGGGCAATATAATATACTGAGTATGCAAAATTCATTTAAACGAATACAGCATCTCAGAGATACTCAAAACTGGCATCTCGGTCAAAGAGCCATCTTTGTTCTCTGTGTTTTGGAGAATGCTGCAGCTTTCATGATCTCCTGTTCATCAAGCATTCTTATCTTGGCACTGAGCCATGTGCCTTTCAATGGAATTTAAGATATGAAGTTTAGGTACATTACAGATATTTTATTTAAAACATGCAGTATCTACAGCTGCTGGTGTGGTTATCTTTATCTGCACATATCCAGTTTCCCAAAGGTCTCGAAGACTGTTGCTAAAGAGTTTGATGTGTTTGAAGGGAAGCACTTAGTTTGAGTTATTGCTGTTGTCCAGTAGTTCAAATACATCATGGGTTATCAAATCGAAGTTTTATTCCAAGAAATGTCTGGGTGATGCTGGTTTACAGGGATCACGGTCTGCAGTGGGATGGAGTCATGTTCAGTGAGGTTCACTGAGCTCTTCTAGAAGTGAAAGGATAAAAAAGTGGGGAAAAGCAGAATTAAAAGCCACAAATGTTAACTTGATCAGTACAGGAATTCTTAAAGTACTGCTTCAATATGGGGTGGGACAGAGGAAGTAAAAAGCCAGAAGAGATTGCAGGCTTGTTACTACTTTTTGGAACCAGGTGGGACCAGTCTCTGTCCTCTGTTTGTACTCCTTGAGACATTTACTCAAGTTTTACTTAGCTGTCTAATTGTTTTATTTTCCTATTTCACCTCAGGCTTCCTGGGAAACCTTGGTTCTCTATCCCCTAAAGGTCACAAACTCTACAGCTCAGTAAGGCTGATTTTGTTAAACGGACTCTCGCTCCATTAACAAAGTCCATAAGTTATTTCTAATCCCCAGAATTGATTTATTTAATCCTTGTAGATGCCATTTGTTACACATTATTCTCAGTGTTTATTCACAGCACAAACAGATGGTCAACGAAACCAATTAACCTTTCCCAATCTCCCTTTCGGGCTTTCCACATTTTTTTGAGTCTATGGACAAATGAACAAAAACTATCAGGAGACTTCATGCCAGAGTGTGATGAATAGAAGGGCTGACTGCCTTGCGTGCTGTGCTCAAATAAACCTCAGCTTCCCCAGGTTTATGTGCTGGAGGACTGTCGCTGACAAAACAGGTAGAAGTAAAGAGTTGCCAAGAAGTGAAGTGACCTAAGTTGGGCTGTCTGCTTGTTGAATGATATGGAGGGTAGGGAAAAAGGACAGCTTAACCCTTATTCTTAGATTGTTGGGGTTGTTTTGTTTGGGTTTTTTTTTGATTATGGTTTTCAAGATATGAGGAATGTGTATTTTGAGGTGAAATTACTGGTTGTTATAAAAGATTCTTTCAGTCATCAAGACCTCCACTAAGTGCCATGTGGGGGGAAAAAAATGCAACCTGTTTTACTGGCAATGAATGCAATATATGAGTAATTATAAATTGCATCCTTGCCCTTCACTGATAAACTGGAAGACACACCATGTAAATTTAGAACAGTATTCATTGTTAACTTTTATGATAAAACTGTAAATAAGTATTGAGGTGGATTCTATCTCAATCTGTTTATCTGTGCAATAAAAGCACAACCTCATTTGTGTTATACAAGCCATCCTTTGATTGTTCCATGGTTGATTAATTTATTATGAGAGCTTGTGGCATGTCGGGTGGACAAATCCTGAAGGAAACAGAGTGAAGGGACGTGGCAGGGCTCAGAGTGGGATTTTTGAGAGTTTCTTTAGTCCCCACAGGGCTTCCTGGCCCTACCTAGCAGACACTACGTTGTGTGGAGAGCTGCAGTTATTTTATCTGTAAGAGCTATGTCTGTGTAGCAACCAGTGATGATGTTTCTTACCTGCCTGATGCTATGTCCTGTGCAGATTTTGTATGTGGTAAGAGGAGCTAGGACTGGACAAACCTACCAAAAAGTCTCGCTAAAAACCATACTACTGGTTTTAGTGAAGGCAACATAGTCTGTCCCAGCTGGTATAACACCCCACACGAGTCCCTCGCTGCTGGATAGCCTTAGCCTGTCAGAAAGGTTTACTTGGGGTCTAAGGTGATGACTCATTGCCAGTAGAAGTCACGTGCTTATTTCTATAGAGATAGTTGCCATTCATCCTCCTTTTGCTCAGGATGTCAGGGTTATTTAAGCTAGGAAGTAGAAAGCCATAGTTTTTTCTTTTTTGATTACACTGAGTGTGCCAAAATAAGTGTCTCTGCTTATCTTCTCGAAAGAGCGCAGACTTTGTTATTGATCCAGTCCACTATCTGGTCAAATTGTGCTCTGCTAGCAGGCAAGGGACAGAGGGCTGCAATTACTCATTTGGGTTAATCCTCTTCTCATATTAGTGCTGAGACAAGTGCACAGGCCTGGGGCTGTGCCTCTCTGCATCACGACACCCACTGAAGATCTGCCCCTGCTTCCTCCTCTTGGATGAGGTGGGAAGTTGCATTTATTAATTTCTCAGATTGTTTTCCCTTCTTTTCCTCCCTGTGGTAGAAAAGCTGGGTCTGCACAGGGGCAGCTGATACAGATATTCTCTTCCTCCACTGGCCCCGTGTTTTGATGCCTGGATGCATGTTGGTGCTCTGTGGCTTGGGCTCTGTCTGCAGCAGGTCTGACCCAGGAGGCAGAATCCCTCTCTGCTGGAATGCATGGCATAATAATTCATATGAAACCTCTGCATCCTTCGTCCCTCTCCAGTTATGGCAGGAAAGAGGCAAAGATTAAAGCAGAAGTGACTCTATTCTGCAAATCTGAGTTTGATCTTTTCTGTTTTGCTGATTCCACTCTTGAAAATCCAGGATTTTGGTTTTTTTTTTTTAAGTGGAATTGGGACTCTCGTATGTCAGGCTGGATCTTAGCATTGCTATGTGGAAAGAATCTGTATAACAGAAGCAAATATTTGAGGACTTCTTGTAGTGCACATTTGAATCCCTTAATGCTCTGCATACCTCACAGGTGGGCAGCCTCTTTGGAAAAGCTTGTACTGCAGACCCTTGTATTCCTGGGAGGGCATTTTCCTGAGTCTTCAAAAATTGGCACCTTCTGAAGTGAAGTTTTATTCCAGTTTCAATATCCGTGCTTCGCTTTTATGTTCAATTACAGAGAGTCCTATGCTCTTTCACAAATATGAGAATTATTGTCTGAGAGGGAATTCTTAAAATCCCATTATCATACGTAATAAAAATAGATGAAGGAGCCCTACCTAGGGCATCAAGGGCTAAAGATGCTTATAAACCAAGCTATAAACGCATGCGGGGGTGGGGGGTGGGGGGGGCACAGCAGGTTTTCAGTCTCCATCCTCATCTTCCCAAAGCATGGGAATGCTGAGTACATCAGGAGATGCTAATCTCATTGCCACCTGCCCATTCCTCTAACTGCAACCCCCAAAATCCAGGACATGCTGGGTTTAGCTCAGGATCTGCCCCGTGCTCTTATCCAGCTGTGGTGGTGGGGGGGCTGTAATTATGTCACAGTAACTGGAGGGTAAAGGCTGATATGAAATTGGAGGAGATATTGGAAATCCAAGGGTCTCATGGGGTGGGGGTCTGAGTAGAGCATTTCTCTTGTCTTGCATTATGCGAGAGCACCATAGTGTTCACAGTAAAGACTTGCCAGCAGCAGAAAGATTGGTTTGAGTTACACTTGTTATTGCCAAGGTTTTGCATATAAAAGCCTTGAGTATAGTGGCTTTTTTATTTTTATTTTCCTTTACTTTTGAAAACCATGGAGTTGGCTTGGCTGTGTGATATCCTGCTTTGACTCTTGCATGTGAAACTCCTGTGTTTTTTTGAGGGATAAAGGGGGAACAACTTGCCTATGTGCCTGTTTTTTCAAACAGGAATAATGCTCTTTCTCCTTCAAAAAAAGGGCATTTATGGCTGATAATATATTTCATCCACCAAACCTTTAAAATCAGAAGCTTAAGTCTAATTTTGAACTTGACATTCTCTGATTAAAATTTAAAATTTAATAGAGCTCTGTATGTGTCCAGCTATCGGGAAAGGAGTATCGAACTTCCAGCTGCTTGCTCCATCTGTTAAGGCATCTCTGTGTAACTGGTGTCGCTGTTCATAAACTAACACAGAAAATGGTGAGGCTGGGTTTAGTTTTTTTTGTCAAAGGGGGTACTGAGAACCCTCCCCACTGGGTTTTTCCAGACCTCCTTTGTCCATTGCATGTGGCTGAAACCAGAGTTGCTGCTCTTTGCCTGAAACTTCTTCTCATCAGCATCAGCCTCGCTGGGGCAAAGAATATCATAGAATCATAGAATCGTTCAGTTGGAAAAGACCTTTGAGATAATCAAGTCCAATTGTCCCTGTCCACTACTAAACCATATCTCTAAGCACTTCACCTGCCCGTCTTTCAAATCCCTGCAGGGATGGTGTGTCGAGCACCATCCTGGGCAGCCTCTGCCAGCGCTTGAGAACCCTTTTATTGAAGAAACGTTTCCTGATGTCCAATCTGAACCTGCCCTGGTGCAACTTGAGGCCGTTCCCTCTTGTCCTGTCCCCTGTCACTTTGGAGAAGAGACCATCCTGTCGTGACATGGCTGTGCAGGTAAATGAGAGCAAAGAAAGCTTTCTGTGAGCCTCTGCCTTGACAGAAACTCTTTAAGGCAGTTATTTTTAATTGTTATTTTTCTTCAATGCGGAGGCTACTTCTGGCTCAGAGAATGCTGAAAGGCAGTAATGTTTATTTGCCATCTTCTTTGCTGGTTCTCTCCCTCGGTTTTATTGTTATTTGCATGGTAAATGCCACAGTTCAGGCAGCTGCGAAACAACACTCGTGTTCAAAGCATATATCAAGGGCATTTTTAAGACTTCTTTAATAAAATCAAACAACTGGTGAATATTTATCTTTTAATTCCCATTTAAATCATATGTCAGAGCATAATGGAAGTTGACAAGGATGCTGTCTGGTGGAAAAGAACTTCTTGTTGTGATTTATGTACCTGATTTGTCATGGACTTTATTTCTCTGAAAAAAACCCCAGACTGAACTGGGCCTCTGAGTTGGGTTTAGGAATCTGTGTATTTTGAACTTGATAAAGAATGAAGTTTGAACCCACTCACATGTAAAAAGATGATATTCATTGCAAATAGATAAGCCAGCTTGGTGTTTTATCACTGAGGATGGGAAATGATTCCCAGTTTTCTGACTGGAAGCTGCGGTGCTTCAGGAATGTGACGCAGGCAAAGGCTTTGTCAGTGAGGGCTTGATGGGGAGTGTGTGCAAGCGCTGAGCCAGAAGACACGCTGCTGTATTAAGCAAAGATGAAATCTGTCTCTTCGCCAGCACCTTCATTACTGAGTTAAATTTATCCTCCTCTTTTAATTTTAGACGATCTTTGCAGAATGTGTACTGTAAAAATCACTAAAAACTGCAGAGAATAGAGACCATCTGCCTTCACCCCCTCTCCTTCCCCCAGGAAGCCCCTGTCCAACCCTAAAACCCAATAATATCCCACCAAATGTCTTTCCTCCCGTCCTGTTTTCCCTGCTAAGGTTTGGTTCTCTCCAGTGTTCTCTGCTAAGGTCCAAATCCATCCAGTGTTCCCAGCTAAGGTCCAGTTCTCCCTGTCCTCGGCAGAGGCGTAACCTGAGCAACACTGGCAGAGCTAGAAGACAATGTGCTACTACTGGAATATTTCTCTAAGTAGAAGAAATCAATAAGTAACCCCAAATTTAGCTTCAGACAGTAAATTTCTTAATTCCCTTCATGAACAGTTTCTTGCAGGAGTTAATTACATTTTAAAGTGGTGATTGATTATCCTGATATGATTGAAGCTACTGCAATTAAATGTAAGAGCAGTCGGAACGGTAAGAGCAGTATTAATATGCAAAATGCTCACATAACTTTTTTCCCATCTTCGTCTTGAAGTGTTTCCACACCTACCTGTGCTTAGCTCTGGTTTTTAATTTTTTTTTTTATAGTAGCTAATTAGCAAGAAAGTTAACTTGACAAACACAGTCACTATTTTATACGATGGCAGTTGTGTCCTATTTCAGTACTGATGTATTTCTGCTTGCAGTTAATGTTTTTGGATTACATCTGCACAACTCAAGTGTTTCAGTGGCTCTAAAGCAAACTACTACTTCTTCTGTAGTTTTATCCATTTGGATTCGTGGTTCTGTAGCTATTGATTTGTTGGGGAAAAAAAATATTTCAGGAAGTACCTCCTTAAATTGAGAGTTAGGTGTCCCAGTTCTCTCTGCTTTAAATCAGGCTTTGGCACCTTTGTGGAATGTTCTCTGCTCGCTCTCCTGATTCACAACTGAAAGAGGCTTAAAATCTTATGAAAGGTTGAAACCAGTTCATCTTTTGGCACAAGCGATCTATTCATAAACAAATATGGTTTGTAGCATTAAGGATGAGAAAGGATAAATTGTCCCAGCCCCACTGAGCTCCATTAGTTTCTTCCAGCTGGGAATACAACTGGGATGTTTGGCAAAATCCTATGTAAAACTCAATTAAGGCATGTGAGAGGGGTTTTTTTTGAGGTAAAATCCAGCAGTGTGACCACAAACTCTTCTATTTTTATGTGTTGAAAGACTTGCTAATTGTTCTGCCTAATGGGGCTTTGTAGAGTCTGGAAAAGTAGCTTAATTTCCTGCTTCACATGGGTTTTCAGGTTTATTTTTTTTTCTTTGCTGTCAAAACCTCCCCAAACCTCCATTAGTTTCATTTGTTATATAGACAATGAATTAATTCCCTATTTTTTTCCTGTCATTGTTCTCACTGCAGATTTAATTAACAATAAGTAATCTCTCTGAATTCTTGCTGTCTTTTACTTCTGTTTTTTTTTTAATTTATTTTATTATTATTATTTTTCTCGCAGAGGATGCGTCCCTTAAATCCTTTATTTGGTCCCCAAATGACCTTTGAGATTAACAGACCTTCACTACTGTTTCTCTGTCCCTTGGGAACAGGCTATATGTACTGTGGGACGCTCTAGCTGGATCGATAGTCGTTGCACCTACTGACTGGAGACTCTCAAAAGCACCAGTGCCAAGCGTGTGGCTCTGTTAGTTAACAGCTACTCCCATAAGCACTGCCTCACAAGAAAACTGTATAACTGCCAGGATGATTTATGGATTTCTGTTGCTAAGCTCCCAGTTAGATAATTTTTCAGTGTCCACTTTCCTGCAGTACTGCATAAAATAGAATTAAAATTTAGAATTCGGTTAGAGGGAAACAACTAATTTTGGGGAATTACTGCTTTCTGAGAAGTGGGTGGTGGAGGGGTGGCAGCCCTTGGATAGTCCATGCTTTGCAGCTCATGGACCCTGCGGCAGGTGTTGGGTCTGGTGGGTTTTAGGGTGCTGTTCCTTATGCATCCAGCTCTTGCTGGGGCTAAGATGTTGCAGGGAGCTGTGAAGTGGAGGCATGTGTCACGTAATTAAACTGGAAATCTGTCCAGAGCATCACAAGGGGTCTGGGAAGAGAAGACCCTTGAAGCTTAAGTGTGAATGGAGAAGCTTTTTTTGCTGGAAAGCTTTTATGGGAATTCTGGGCTGGCAGAATTATCCAGTTAGTCTGACAATTAACATTTTAAACAAAGTTGGGGATGTGGCAGAGGGGATAGCTCACCTTTAAAACAGGAACAATTCCAGAGAACTGCCCTGCACCTGCTAAATGTGAGCATGTAATTTCTCTGTCTTTGTCCTGACTGTCCTCTGCTGCCAGAGGAAGCTCTAGAAATGAAAAAGCACAAATCAAATGGTGTGGACATATTTAATAAATACAATAAATTGTCAATGCAGGAGCAGATGTTGACACAACTTGGTTCCTCCAGGCTGGCAGCTGGGGGATGAGCCAGGTCCTCTCCTGGTAAGGCTCGGTGCCTTTGGAAGCCTGGAAGCATTTGTAACTACTTCTCAATCCCTTGACTGTTGCAAGGTGGGATTAAACTATGCTTACAAAGCTAAAAGCATAATTTGCTGCATCTCTTAAGCTACTTTTCTGCAGTGAGTGACTGCAACATCTCACCCCCTCGGTGGACTAGTATTGCACTGTGCAGCGCTAAGTGTACTGCAACTATTCCTATGCAATATTTTAGAGTTCCTGCTGCCAGCAGATAAGGGAGGATGTGTTTTGCTAGAGAGAAACAGATACTTACTGCTATTTATTTGTGATAAAAATGCAGAGCATCTGCCAGCAGCCGGAGCTGGTTGATGGCTGTTCTGAAGTGAAGTGCTGAGATTTTCCTGGTGTGAACTTTTCCAGCATGTCATGTGGTGATACTCTATCTTGTGTGTTTCTCCTCACACTCTGGTTCCTGAGCTTTTATTATAATACAGCCCTGACTTTTCTGAATATTTGATTGAGGAATATTGGCCTTTTGCATGGCTGCATAGTGCAATATTTTATGTTTCATATTAGGTGCTGTAGTGAACCCAGCAATTCTGCAGAGATAGAGATTATGCAGCACAATGATGAAGTATGAAAGGTGATGTGAAGTTCACAAGAGAGGCAGGAACTAAAAAAAAATAGAAACCATAGGCAATGTGCCTGCGTTTTAGAGTTTCTTCATGCCACAGCTGCATTGCAATTCTGATATACAAGTGCGGTAGGAGGACTGAAACATCAGATTGAATGAGACAAATTTGCCCTTAGGATAGATCTCCAATTTATTTATATTTGTATAAGCACGTGGTGATCTACAGATAAAAAAAACCCTGGAGAGCTGTCTGGTGTTACTGAAATGGGTGAGCAGAAAGTTCCTAAGGCAGCAGCAGCTGGGACAGATGAGTATCCTTTCGCTATCCTTCTCTCTCCTTAGAAAGCGAGGAATGCCTGGCTTAGATAAAATAAGTGTATAAATCACCGCAAATGTGTGTAGTATTTATGGTGCTAATTTGTAATGTTGGATTTATCTCCTGCCTGGTGAGAGAGGGAGAGTTTTTTTCTGATGCCCTCAATGTCTGCTGCTTCCCAGTTTATATCACTTGTCATTTTTTATATCACTTGAAAGGCTACGTGTGAAAGTGGAATTTGTACCAACATGTTACAGTGCTGTTAAAAATAACTTTGGTGGTTGTCCAGGTTTCCTCCTGTTCACTGGGGGAACAGAGGGCTTTCTCTCGGAGGACTGCTTAATTGGGACTCTGTTGAAAGGTATAAGTTTATTTCAAGATTTAAAATGAATGTTGTGAAGGACTCGGCAAGGCAGAAGATGAAACAGGATAAAACGTAATCCCAAAATTTGAAACTGTGCCCAGTTTTGAAACTGGGTTCTTCATGAGCTTGCTGAGATAAATAACCTTCCCGTAAGAAATGTGTTTTCCTTTGTGCTTTGGAGAATTGTGATGAAAACTCCTCCAATTTGTTTGTTCACCTTTGTGAGGATTTGTGGTCTGGGTTCTCTCTGAAGCAGAATGCCAAAAAGTTATGCTGGTGCAAGCAATGATGGGCACAGGGCAAGGTTGGAGGGCTGGGGTTGAAGGAAAGCCACCAGACCTACAGTGCTTGCACTGCAGTTTTTAGACAACTGCGAGCGAGCTTTGATTTTTAACTACCCTGGACAAATTAACATCTAAAACCTGGGTTATGTTCAGATCTTGTTCTTTGAGATAATATTCCTGAGGCCAGCAAGACAGCGCAGCTCCTGAGGTATCAGGTTAAACTGTTTTACCTTGAACCCCCAGTATGAATTATTCAAAGTGTTCTCATTAGTATTCATTCATATAACCTCACTTGTCACTCATCAAAGGTTACATTTTCCATCTATGCCCAATTCTTCTTGTCCCTGTCTAGACTTCCCAAACCTTATATTTTTTAATAAGCACTGAATTACAGGGACTCAGCTGATAGTACCTCTTTCCCCTCTCTAACTTCTGCCAGTGCTGGAGCTTTTTATTTTCATCCAGGCCTCCTAAATGCCTCCAGAGGCAACACAGTATTTTGTAAAGCAAACCCATGAAGAACATGGACAAGCACTTTGCTGGTAAGTGCTTGTCTTTTCCAAGGTTAGGCACTGCGACAGACAATGTTAGAAGGCAAACGGTGCAGGCTGGAGAGCCTTGGTCCCATCAGGTCTGGCGCGAGAAGAATCAGTGAGGGACAGGCTGGTGGCAAGTGATTGAAGCAGGAGGTGATCTGCAAAGGTAGGGACAGATGGAGTGTGCAGGTGTTCAGCTGCTGAGGGTTTGGCAGGGAGGTGGGAAGACTTGAGACTGTTTTACTAAGAAGTTGCATGTATTCAGACACAGCACATTTTACTAGGTTGGATTTTTTTCCTTCATTATTTGGAAGCTGCGTTTCTATATATGCTTTATTGGATGCATTGAGAGCCCCTTCTTGCAAAGCCATCAAGTGATAAAAAGGATGCTGCTGGGCTCAACGGGTGCCTCCCAGGACTCCAGCTTGATGGTCGCTGGTGTTGGCAGTGATGGATGGTGCCTGTCTGCCTTCTTTGCTCTTCGTTTGTGTATTGCATTCAGGAAAGAGGGACTTCTGCACAGTCTCCCCAGAGACTCACCAAGGTTCCTAATGCAGTGGAGAAGGCAGCAGGGAAGGGAGAGAGTTTCAGGGATGAGCAGGGAGACCCAGCATGGTGCAGAGAGCTCACCAACGGGAGTAAGAAGGAATCTGTGCAGTGATGAGCAGCAAGTTTTCATCATACCCTATAAGCTTGATTATAACCCACCCTAAGGATACGTCTCGGTGAGGGAGCAGGTGATGGATGGGAATGGTGCCCTGGGCAGCTGAAATGGGACTTTCAGTTTGCTCTGCTGGGGATACTAATGGTGTTTGGTGGATCCACAAAAGGCCCTCAGGAAGACTAAGAAAAGCAAATTCAGACTCTTATCTGCTAGTCTGCCTCCACTTCCCCAGCAGCTCTTGAACCTGTTTCAAGTGCATCCTCACAGAGAACTGGAGGACTTAATATTCCTGGGCAAATTTTGTCAGAAGAAGCAGTTGGCTGAAAAAGAGAGACCTACAAACCTTCAAAAATTCCTATAGAAAAGTGCCACAGGCAATCGGGTGTCATAAACTTTTGTTTTTCCTGGAACACATTTTCTCTGCTGGTACTAGGAGGTGAAAATTTGTGCAGATGTTTTGCCTAGCAGTCGTGCCTTTAGCACAGCTGGGAGCATGTTGTGATGGAGGGAAGTGTTGTTAAGCCAGGTTGGGTCATGCTCTGGCATGGCAGAGGCAGAAGGACTGCGGGCAGTGGGAATTTTTTGGCAGTTGCAGGCACCTGGAGAAAACCCTTCTGTCTCATATAGAGCCAAAATGATAAAGTGAGAAAACCAGTGTTCTCCACCCACAATATTTCCTTCAGTCCTGGTAAAACCACCACGCAGTTTCATTCTGAATCTAGATTAATGCAAGTAGTGCATTCAAGTTAATTATAAAATTAAAACATTTTAGGAAATAATGAATTTACACATGATAGCTACAACTTGTTTAAAGGTCACTGGGTAAGGACCATTTAAAAATCTATTAAACATCTTGCATCCACAAGACTGATCAAATTGTTTGCTTATTTGATAACTGGCTTCTCTGAGTTATTCAGATTTATTCTTGGGTAAAAGGAGAAGGAAAGGGCCTTTTCAATTATTTCTATTTTAACATTTCATTTCACTTCTAAGGTAATGTGGAAGCTGGTGATTCAACCTTGATTGCTATTGCGATAGTGACACTGAATTTCTCCATTGGATGTTAGGGCTATATAACACTATATATAACTATATATAACACTAGTGGAATTTAGAGCCGGGCTGGAGTGGAGAAGGGGAGTTTGTTCTTTTTAACTTTAGGACCAGCACCTCTATAGCAGAGAGAATGGAGAAAGCAGCAGTTGGACATTAGGTGCCTGAAGTGGTGCTTGCTGGGATTGGTTCCAAGATGTGGATGCTCTTAATTTAATGGTATTGGGACAAGGGGGTTCCTGATAACAGCAACTAGTGGAGAGTTTAATATCCCTATCGCAATCTGCTGATTACCTGCCTGGGGCCACTGTTTTTTTCCCTCTCCCTCCATTGGTGCATCAGATGGGGAGGAGAAGGCAGGGACCAGATGAAAGCTGGGCACTGCTGCTCCCATTATAAGAAGTTCGAACCCACGACATCTGATGACTTCCAATTTGGGGGGGGGAATCGGCTGCTATTGTCCTTACTTCTCTGGCTGAATGAACCAACACAATTTTATTAAATTAGCCATTTGTTATGTCTCTTGTACACCATGGAAAGCAATTTCAGAGACTAATGACTGCAAGGCCCTTCACAATAGCTGCTCTGAACTCTCCTTGCTGCAGCCAGTCTTGCTGAGGACAGTGTCACCAGTGCTGGCATTGAGTGGGTGGAGGTGACAGAGCACTGGTGGCAGGCAGCATGTGCCCTTCAGACAGAAAGCACCTGAACCCCACTCACACGTTAGTGGTAAGATGTCCCTTTCCTTAAGATCAGATGCTGAAAGATATCATGGTATTTTTCTCCATCTCTCACCACAGTGCAGCGTCACTGAGCCAGCTGTGACTATTACAGCAGATAAATGCACGCCTTCTACTAGCTTCCAGAAACCATGCCCATTCCAAAGGTAAAACGGGCTGGGTTTGAGGAAAGTTCTCCCTGTCTACTCCTGTTATGAGAGAAAGATGCCCTTGAAGACAAGAAATTAGATATTAAAAATAGGAAAATACCATTTCATAAAAGCAATCCGTGGGAGGAAGGATGGCAAATGATCTAGCGGAGTCAGAACACATTGTCTTCCCTTGAAGGAGATAAGTACACGCAGGTCTGGAAGAGCTGGCAGTAGATAGGCAGCACTTGTGCTACTGAATCTCATTTGCTTTAATGTGGAGCTTTGCTCCTCCCTGCTGCAGCAACCACCCCTTTGCCCAGCTCTTCAGAGCCAGAAGGAAGGAGGTGGAAGAGCTATGTGGCTGCCAGCTGCTGTGCTGTGCTATTATCCTTCTCCCAGAAAGCCACCAGTTGTCATCCTTCTTCTGCAGCACCCATGAATCAGCTTTTGTATTCCCAGAAGTCTCCAGAGATGGTGGCTCTAAAAATGATGCCTTATCTTGGGTCCTATCTCTGCAAGTAGGAGGAGTTATGAATTGCACCCCTTCCAGAAGGTCACAGAGTTCCCCATCTACAGAATCACCAGGATATTTATGGGGCACCTCGCAGCATTTCTGTCAGGATCCTTTCTCCTAATATATGCATTAGAGGTTTTGAGCTCGGTGTGCAAGAAAGATTATAAAGCCTGCACAATAAATCTGCTCGTATTAATTCAATGGCTCTCTTGTGCAAAGCCTTTTTTACTGCTACCACTACCAAATAAACACAAAGCAAAGTCAAAGCACGATGATATTTTGGAACAACTTGTGGGTGATGCATAATGCTGAGGAAGCTCACGCAGACAACATCAGCCAAATCGCATGAGATGTTAAGCCCTAACAAATGTCTGGGTTTTTGCCTGTGAGCTAAGGCAGAGGATGTCTAGCAGTGCTTCAGGTGGTCTAGTTAGCTGTTTCCAATAGAGGACAGTGTTGCGCAGTCATGCTGGCTGCTTATTAATTAGGATTCAGAATCCAAAGTTATAAAATTATCCAGTTGAAAAATCCTGGCCCAATTTCTTAATGGGCTTAGCTGTCCTGGTTTTGAAATTCTTGCTGTTGCAGTGGTTGACCCCAAACCTTGCCTGCAGTGGAACCACACTGTGCTGGGCTTTCTAGCATCCCTGCTTGAGGCTGGTTCTTCGCCTTTTCTGATGGGTCCCATCAAATCTCACTCTCTGATATGGAGAGAGACCAAACTGAAAAGAAAGAGTCGGAGGAGGTGATGCTGCCCATGGAGCTGCAAGTGCCTGAGCAGGAATACCTGCCTGAACCCTCGAGCAGGGTGATAGGCAAGGTTCATCAACAGCAAAGCCTGGTGAGAAGCTCAGGTTAAATGATTAAGTTCCTTGAGGTTACTTGGGCTGAAATCCTTGTGTTTCCTGCTAGCATGGATCACTGTCTGCTCCTTTGGATCGTCCAAATACTTTGCTTAACAGATTCTTTGTTGTTGAAATAACCTGAAGCACTGATGCATTCTCTTTTTCTTTAGTTTTTTTTTTCTTTTCTTCTTCAGGGGCGTTTTGACTGGTCTCTTCATTAAAGTCTTAGGTGTTTTTATAGACTGTGCAGAAATGTTTTGCATCCTTGCCCAGGGAGGCAAGCTGTAGAATTCAAGTGGTTTTTTCCGTTTCAAACACCCTTTACAAGGCTATGTGCGATTGCCACAAATAGTATTTAGGAAGGAAGGCTCTTCTCCACTTCTTGCTCCCATAGAACAGTCTGAGGAGTTAATAAATTAGCACTAGGTTACTAATTGAGAAGCTAAATTATGTGTTTGTGACTCTGTGGCATGAACAGAACCTCTATCCCTAGTGCTGGGGTTTCACACCTTTTAGGAGCACAGATTAATCCTGGTGTTGGGAGATTGCTTGTCCCTCGGAAAGTGCAGTGTTCTGAATTTTAAACAGAAACTAGCTGGTTTTCCTTCTGGAAAGAGATTCTTGCAGCATCCACTCACCCCTAACCTGGAAGGAAGGACACTTGTCAGTGCCCATCAGTCACTGCCAGGTACCCGTGGAGAAACCAGTGACATCTGGCATGGGATCACATGCTGCTTTCTCATCCTGTTTCCATACCAAAGTGTTTTTGGCTGTAGCATCAGAAAACTAAGGAAAGCCACTTGACAAACTGGGCAAACAGGGGCTGCCAATAAACCCCATAAGCAACAAAGCCTTTTTTATTGTGTTGTGAGGCCACATTTTATTGGTGAATTAATAGGAACAACCAAACTATTTTAGTGGCTAACTGGGAATGGTATATTGATAGCAGGATTAATAAGTGTGGAGTGACAGGAGACTTGTAAGAGTGGAAAAATGAGATACAGTATTTATCCCTTGTGCAAAATCTCTTTTATTATTAAAGATACTGGGTTAACTAGGGATAGATTTAACACTTCAACTGTATTTTTATTGGATAATTAGTAGTGAGCAATCCCAACCCTGGGACAAGGACAGAAGAAATCTGAAAATGAAGGTAGTCACGAAAGGAGGAGAAAGAAAAAGAAAATAGAGAGCAGGTTTGGGTTTTGCCCTGTATCTTTTACACAGGCAGTGACACTGTAAAACATATTCCAACGTGGGAAAATTATGGAACTGTTGGAACAGGTCCAGATTAGGGCTAAAAAGACGATCCGAGGGCTGCAGCACCTCTGCTATGAGGGCAGATTGAGAGAGTTGGGAGTTGTTCAGCCAGGAGAAGAGAGAGCTGTGAGAAGACCTTATAGTGACCTTGAGCAGCCTGGTTTAGTGGGAGGCGTCCCTTGCCGTGGCAGGGCTGGAACTGGATGACCTTTAAGGTCCCTTTCAACCCAAACCATTCCATGATTCTATGTAAAACTTGACTGGCAAAGAGGCAGCTCCTCACTCCAGAGACAGACACAGGGAGGAAGGATGTGGGTGCCCCTGTGCAACCCCTGGTGCTCTGCCTGTCCATGAGATAACGCCTTGCAGGAGGGTTTGACTTTCCATTAAACATCTTGCCACCCACCAGGTTGTGCACTGCCACATTTGTTACAAGGAAGAATAAAAATATGCATCAGTTGTGTAATGGTAAAGGTCTCACTTAATTCTAGCTTCCCAGATAAAAGCGCATACCAAGAATAATAAACGTAAGACATGATTTTTGAAGAATTACAATCAGATTGAAAAGCTGGGAGCTGAAGTTTTGAAAGGCTCTGGAGACATTAAGTGTTGCTGAAGAGCACGTGAAATGCCAGTGTTTTGGGGGGCTTGGAATGTAAACCACACTTCTTTAGGTTAATTGTGCAGAAAAAAAGCCGAGTGCTGCAGTTTTCTCTGCAAAACGGTGCGATTGTGCAGCAGTGTTAACATTTACTGACTATGGAGTCGGCTTATTTCCCCCATTTTTTATTATCAGCAAAACTTTAATTACAGCTTACCTACCACCTTCTGCCTACGTTTACAATGCAATAAATTTTCAGTCTCCCTATGCAATCTGCATCTCAAACAGTGCAGTGCTCCAGCAATGGACGTTATTGATTCCTTGAAGAAATTATAACAGCATTTGTTCCAAGGAAAACAGGAACACAGTGGCATACACACATGCATGCCAGATATCAAACTGTCCCCTGTCTCCACCAGCACTCGCTTGTCTGTGCTTTATTGAGCAACACAACTCCAGGTTAGAAACCCAGAATGGTTATTTTAAGGTGACTGATGGGAGTCAGGAGGAGCAGGAACAGGAATTTGGACTGAATTTGATTCCTGATTTTCCAAAAACAGAGGTAGTTTTTATATGGTTTTCTCCCACCCTGGGTTGTAGGACTATTTAAAACTGGTGGGAAAAAAATAAAATTCTTGCTTAATGATTTAAAAAGTAAATATGAAATTACTTTGTGGTGTTTACCTGATTTTTCTGTTTGGAACAGATGTGGTTGTGAACAGTAATTAAAAGTGGAATCCATGAGTTCTTAGCTGATGTGAAGGAATAAATAGCTAGAAAAGGAGTAAATGAAATATTTGTAAAATATGCTTTGGCAGATTACTGCTGGCTTGAAAATGCATACACTGGAATTAATTGAAGGAGTCTGAAGGTGAATGTTTGCTTCTTGTCTATAGTTTGTGCTAATTTGTCATTAATATTCAATGACTTGATGAATGCTGTAACAGCTGCAGCATCTGGCTGACCTCAGACGAAGCTTTGTGTGCTGCAATGAACTTTGTCGAGAAGCCTTCCTACATACTTTCATGTAATGAATGTACCGTCTGTATTCTTATCTGATGTAAATTAGTTTACAGTGAAATCACTGATTAACATCTCGTGGCAATTACCGCGCGTTGGAAGTTGCTCAGTCCTAAGGCGTAACCCAGCGGGTGTGTGAGCGCACTGCTGCATAGGGGAGCTTTCTGCTACTGTCCAGGAGCAAAATAGCTAAAACGCTGCTAACGGGAGAAAAACTGAGCTATTCGGGTGACAAGTGAAGTGAAAAGCCTGCGATTTTGCTATTCTTAGCGCACAGATGAAGAGATCAGTCAGGAGGGTGATGTGATGCGTTCCATCACCCAGTGCCAAAAGCTGCGCCGCAGCTGTCTTGTGGCTCCTGCTGCTTCAAAAAGGGAGTGGGACTCTGCACACGTGTAGAGTGAGGTGTAAAACCACAGCGATATGCGGCTGCATGCCAGGGATCACAGAGCAACTCTCCAGTGCTCATCCTAAGCAAGAAAAATGTCCCTGTTCTTTTGTAGTGCCAGCTATTGAATGTCAATAACGATGATTTATCTCTAGAGTTAAGCTGGAGGAATATTAAAAGGTTGTAATTGTTGAAGAATATCTGATTTTAAACATGCTGCATCTGACTCCCCTCTGTAAAAAGGAGAGGAAGAGAACCTACTCCTTTCTGAATCTCCTGTGTTTTGGTCATGCTGTAATCTGTCCCAAAGTGTCATCCAGCAAACTTATAAGACAGCTTTGAAAAACTTTAAAGGAAACAAAAAAAACCCCCATGAATAGGGGAGTGTTGATTTCTTATATAAAAATATCTCTTAAAATGAGGGTAATATTGGTTAAGCTGCCTCCACCTCCCTGACCAGAGCAGTGCTGTGCGCACGGGGGCTGCAGGAGGGCTAGTGTGATGCTGACAGGGAAAGCCAGATCAGGGAGTGCAGGGATAGGATGAAGGCTAACGGTTTTAAGCTGAAAGAGGGAAGACCAAGATGAGATATTGGGAAGAAATATTTTCCTGTGAGGGTGGGGAGGCCCTGGCCCAGGTTGCCCAGAGCAGTGGTGGCTGCCCCATCCTTGGAGCTGTTGAGTCCAGGTTGGATGGGGCTTGGAGCCCCTGATCCAGTGGGAGGTGTCGCTGCCCATGGCAGGCGCATTGGAACTGGATGATCTTTAAGGTCCCTTCCAACTCAAACCATTCTGTGATGCTTATCTGCTCTCCCTATGGATGAGCATCGCATGCGGGCTGTGCCTGTTACGCCCTATCAACTGCTGCTTCTATGGATGAGAACATTATTGAATATTTACAGATACTCCTGCCTGGCCTTGTTGGCTGAAGGGGATTGAAAGCAGGAGCTGGAGAATGGTTTTGGATGAAGATGTGCCCTAGTTTACAGAGAAATTAATTCCATTTCCCTTCAACCTATGATTCTTTATTTTTTCCCCTTACTTCATGCAGGATCTTCTGCTTCAGTTCTTAGCCTGACTGGCACCGTGAGGGTCAAATTTAAGGCTTTATCAGAAATCAGGAACTGCTGATATAAGAAAGGCTATGTGTTTTGATTTTGGATTTTTTTGTTTGTTGATATAAGTTGTGATTCTTGGTTGTGACACTAGATGGTGTTTAACCAAGCAGGAGTGAGGAGATAAACTGGAATCCCAAGCAGAAACTTGGTGGGGTTGAATAAAAAAGAATTATGGTTCAGGTGTTACCCAGGTGAACGAGCACTGCATTCTTGACTCCAAAATTTAAAAAAAAAATCAAGTTTCAGCATCCGTTTTATTTTTATATCAACATCACTGCCATGTAACCTGCCATTAAAAAAAAAAGGAAAAAATACAGAGGAAAAAAGTTTAGATTCCCACCCAGCACCATCTCCCTTGTGTAATCAATAAATAATATAAATAAATAATAATTAAGGAATATATCTAACAATAAACTGTATGGATTCCAAGAAAATGGAAAATACCATGTGTTGTTCCCTTGAGGAATTTCAGTTTACACTGACTTATAAACAGGAGGAAGATGTTTCTCAAAATGAATTATACTGTCCTTGTCCAAAAGGTTCCCCTCAGCGCGCATGGTATATATGTGAGTATAAACCCAGCTATAAACAAGTGCCAGGTGGAGTGCAATTACGCCAGCCAGGCTTTCTAGGGCAGTCTCTTATCTTCTAGGTGAGACAGAAATTGGATGCTGTGTTTTTATAGCAATAACAGGACATGGGAGGCCGCCAGATGAGCAGACTTGGGGGGAAAAGAATAAAACAATAACAACAAAAAAAGAAAGCAGAAACCTCCCTGTTAACAGTCCCCAGAGTGCTTCAGGACATTGAGGCAAATTGAGTGGCGTTAGCGCAACACACTTTGTATACTCACTTGGTGTATAATATAAAATTAACCACCACAAGGTCTTATCTAGAAAAGCCATTTACAAAAATCACACAAGAAGTATTTAGTTTGGCAAGCTACTTGTTTTCCCATGTGTTGATGCTGTTTAATACCTTGTGTTACACCATAAGCCCCAGAAAACTCTGGATTTCAACAATCACAAATTAAGCTCCAAAGCTCTGATAAACAAAGCATGCACTGTATTAATAAAAGGTTAGAAACAGATGAAGTGGTCCTCCTCAGCTACATCTCAGTTCTAAAATATGTTTATAGTGATAGAATTACCAGCTGTTTTATTTCCATTTGGGTTTAGCATTACTAAATGTTTTCTAAGCCCAGCATACAGGGATATGTGCACAGCTGAGATAAGTCATCTCAGTACCTAGAAGTAAGGTGATTCACCCCCACTCATTGTGATAGAGAAGTGCTTTCAGCACTTGACACATCCCATTTTCCTTGTCATACTGTGAAACAACAGCAAATAGCTGAAAACAGCGATATTTAAAAAAAAAAAATTGAACAATATCAATAGCAGTGAAGCCCGGGTGGCAGCTTGTGGTGCTGGAGTTGTGGGGCCAACAACCCCCGTGTTGTCTTTGGGATGTCTGCTCCGAACGTGCCACCACGACTGCGAGGAAGAGCTGCAACCCGATGGGTGCAGTGTCCAAAGCAGATTTGGTAATTCCCAGCCCCTTTCCACATAAACAGCAAATGCTGGTGGCCGTGGGTTGGACACAGGCTGGTTCTAACATCAGCCAGCCAGGGTCACTGGGCGTGTAGGGCAGGCAGCCAGCATCACTACCATCTCTAGCATCCATTCTTTCACCTACATGCTTGTTTTGCCTCCGCATCCTCATGGAGGGATGCTGTGTCCCACCTCCTGGCACGAGGAAGGAGCAGGGTCCCCAAGCTTGAGGCTCCCTTGGGCTGGAACAAGAGCAAGCAAGTCTTCCCATGGACCAGGGCTTCTGGTTTCGTGTCCCACGTGTTTGTACCCCTGCAAAGAGGGTCGATGTAGGGTTGTGTATGCCCCAAATTAACTACTCTGAGCCGTTTTTTTTCCTTAATAGTGTTCTTATAAATACATTGCCCTTACATTAAGCTTTTTCTCTCTAGCTCTCCTAGTGCTCCACATACGTGAATTACACCTGAGGTCGCTTCTGTGGGGTGCATCACCAGGTCCCTCAGACACAAAGCCGGGAGCAGAGTACAGAGCTTCCAAGCCCAGTCCATGGCCTGGCAGCCTTTGATGTGGCCAGTGGTTTGGGAAGATGCTACTGAGCTCTGGGACCGAAAAAAAACCGTGATGTACAAGGTCATATGGGATCAGATCTTAGCATCGGTGGGGTTTTTGAATAGCCTAACTACTTTTGTGCTAGAACAAAAGCTGAGTCCCGGCTTCAAAAGCTCCTCTGTTTAATCAGCTGAATTCCTCTTCTTTATTTCATTATTGGTTTACACATTTCTGTATGTTGTTTTGCATTACTTCTATCAAACCAGCATTTCTTCCCCTACAGCTAGGGCAATCAAGTGATGTATGAAATACATAATGCTCTTTGATTAATATTAAATGTGGAGAACAAATACATTTGGAAGATCTTTGTCTCCTGACAGACTTGGTTGTTTGCAGTGCTGAGGCTGGGGCTTGTGACAACTCCTTGGGAACATGTGGAGCATCTTCCTTGTTTTCCAAGCGTTATTGTGATTGTACAAAACTTAGACCTTCTCTTAGTATTGCTTTTTTTGTTGCATTTCTAATATTTTAGGTATTTCTTGTTTCTTTAATATATCACATTTATATTAAGTTTTGTAATTGCTGCTTTCAGTTTACTTATAAGAGGTAACAATTTCCAGTTATTAAGGTTCCATCCACTGTTGCTCTGTCCTGCCTGATATAGCAGAAAAAAGGCTCCTTTATGCTTTAGAAATCAAGATTTTCTTTATGTGCAATATTGGATTAGGTGAATTTTGGTCAAACCAGACATGTGTAACAGCTCTGCCTTATTGCATTCTTTGTGGATAACAAATGATAAGGGGGAAAAAGTATTTTTGTGAATGAAAGATATATTAAGTATTTATGAAAAATAAATGTAATGCTTACCCAAAGTTCCTCAAATCTGTGTTTTTGCTGGCCAGAAATAGCTTTCTCCTGCCTACAAATTGCTTTGAATGTGATCAGTGGTATTAGTACCAGTCGTTACATATTTCTCTTAAGCCTGTTCTGTCTTTCGTGGCTTTTCTTGGCATTTTGTGTCCAGCTGTTTGCTTAGTGAGGTGAGGAATGTGCCATAGCTGTGAGTAAATACTCCAAACTTTCAGGAAACCCTGAAGAATGACACTGTGGGGAGTCTGGGAATATAACACACTTCTGCCAGCGCTGACCAGGGTCAGGGGTTATCAGAAAGGAAAGAGAGGACACTCAGCAGTGATAAGTACTAATGCTTTCAATACATTTTGACCTTCGAGTCAGTGATGTTGGCTGTGGTGAATCAATGGTGTCTCCGAGGTGAGACTGATATTGGACAAGTTCATGTGGCATTTGGTGCGTAACCGTATTCAAGGCAGGCGAGTGGGTTCATGCATCACCAGCTTATGCTTCCACTAAGCTGCGTTAGCAGTTAAAACCAAACAAAACTAAAGACTGAGATACAATTTACATGTGTCAGAGGGATTTGGGGAGAGAAGACCTCATGCCGTAGGAAAGAGCTGAAGGCAAGAATGAAAGGCAGCGATGCTCCCACCTATAGATTCATCTAACATCCTATGTTGGACACCAGATTGATGGAGCTTTCACTAGGGCATCATAAGGCGAGTGGTATTATTTATTGCAGCAAATCTTCTCTCGTTGGTCACCTTTAGAAATTTTTTTGTAAATAAAAGATTTCTTTTTGCCTATAATAGAATTACACAGATAAACTTTCAGCTCCTTCCCTTTGCTTGTAGCTTCCTGCAATTTTCTCTGTGAAGTTTTCACATTGGATGGCCTCTCCAGAGGCTTAAAATGAATCACAGAACAAAATGAAACCTGACCTGATGCTGTATGTATTTTTTATGACTAGAGCTTATCTTATCAGATGCAGTTGCTTACCTTGCACCGGAAAGAAATTCTGGCTGATGTTTCCTAGCAGAAAGAAAGAGATTTTGATTCTTCAAGGGATACCATCAACCTTGTATATACGATTCACCCAAGGATGACCTTGATTAAGAATAAAGCAGTTTGAGCTCTGTTTTAAGTGTGGCCTAACAGAAGCCCGATTGCTCGGTGCCAGTTGAATGTGGAGCAAAAGGGTGTTGGGATGGGGATGTTGTTTCTGCTTGGCATTGATGGTAATCGGGTTGGGCAGATGTCTCCAGCAGCTGCAGCTAATGGGCTGCCGCGCTGGGCAGGGACCAGACCTCAAAACGCTTTCTGCTCCACAGCAAATGTACGGGTCTGAGTGCACAGAAAAATAAAACCTGTTCTGCACTTAGCATTATTATAAAATTCTGCCCTCGCTACTAAGTCAACAAATTGTTAGTGCTTTACACTTGCGGGTTGGCCTTTCCTGCCTAAGGTTGGGGATTTAGTGCGTGTTTGTTTGTTTTCTATCTTATTTGTTTGAAATGGCTCTTTAAATTATTGATAAGATATTAAAAGTGAGCTAATTCACTTCAATTTATCCAATAGACAAAACTATCTATAATTAACAGAGAAGCAGAGGTCACTTCGATGCGTAATAGCTGCCAACCCAAATGAATAACAATTAGGCAGTTTTTTTATGCTAGGCTAAAAATTATGCAAGGACTACCTTCTGAATAGCCTTGGAATGATTAGCAGGAGATTCAGGTGGCAGGCTCTGTGGAAGGAGAAAAGAAATCTGGGGGGGGTCTCAAAACTGTGCACTTATTTATCTGGTTAGAGTAGCTGTGTTGGCACTGGAAACAAATGCTCTTTTAGAAGAAACCTTATCTTTAAATCATAGTGACAGCAGAAGCTATTGTAAGAACATGACCATGCATAATTGAAAAGGACACAGGGTGAGGGTTTTACATAAAAAGAATGGGATCTGAGTGGTGGCTGCTTCATCTGTCAGGATTTGCCTGGGCAATTCTTAGGACCACAGGTATGCTTCTCACAGGTGAAAACCATTGTTATCAGTTGCATAACCTTTAGGGTTTTTTAACATTAAGGCAGGGAGAAAATGTCCCCAAAATGTCCCCATCACCTTGCTACAGGTTCCTCTGAGGCTTGCCTGCTATTTGAGGAAGCAAGACACAAAGGGACAGATTTGCTCATGCACTGTCTGGGTAATGTGCTTTTGTGTTTGTATGGCACATTTTATTGCTGGGAGATAATGAATGGTTAAAAGAAAAAAAAGAAATTAATGTAGGCTACAATGCAGAGTTATTGCACCAAAGGTGAAACAAGTGTGAAAAGTAGCAACAATTGCATAATGGAACGATAAAAAGAGACTCCTTACCTTTGCTTGCAGGACATAATACCAGTTCACAACACAATATAATTAGATTGCCACATTGCCCCTTGTAAAACTAGAAAAGAAATGTAGGGGTGCATTAAAACTCCTTTCATTTTCTAATGCCTTTGGAGAGCTATTGGACATAGAGGACTTGCTCTGGCAAAAAGCTCTAGTGAGCTGTTAGGTTTTTAACTATTTTATAGGGTTTTTATTGTTGCCAGGCCTAGTTTTTCAGTACAATGACTTTGTTCTCTCTCCCCTTTCCAGCCTGTCACACATTTATCAATCTTACAGATAACGTTCGTATAAAGATAAGGCCAGGTTCTTGTGAAGCGCTGTGTCCCGCTGACATATCCTTCCTTCCCCCTCCTTTTTTTTTTAGTGAGTCTCACATGACTTCTTTTATCTGATGATCTTCTGATACAAATTTCTTGTGTCAGCTCCAGATCCCACAGACAACAGGAATAAAACCCTGTCATGCAAGGAAGCGGACACCGTCCCCTCTGGTCCAGCTTTAAGTGGAACATAGCAGAGGCGAGCAGAGACCCTTCTGGGTCAGAAGTTGATCTTTCTGAAACAGTTACCCATGAGAAAGCCCCTCACTCTTGTTCCCCATTAATTAATGTAATTTTTTTTGCCCCCCATTCAGACTGTAAGGCAAAAACTCAAACGATCAGAAAAGACAAACTGAATGTGGAAAAGCAACTTCATTCCCTTGGTGGAGCTGATGAAATTTCCTTCTAGAAAAAGCCAGCTCTTGCCAAGGACAAATGGATGCAAAAAGCACTATGTTGCCGTGGGTTGATTAGAACTGGGCCTTTTCAAAGAAAAACAATATTACTTATTAGTGGCCCTGCCAAATTTTATCCCGACTCAAATTTTTTAAATTCTGTGGAAATGTCAGAGCCGCTCTAAGCGTGCACGGCTGACAATGATAAGTTGTGTGTATCCCTAACCATGAGTTTTAAAATGATGCATAGGGAGAGCAGCTGAAAGAAAACTTGCAAACTGATACGAGCAAGAAAAATGTTCCTGATTAATGCAGTGGAAAACAAGAAAGTTGAAACTTCCTTGCGTTTATTGTTTTTATGGCAGTGGGAGATGTAGGCTTAGCTGGGAGTTAGGAATTGATCATGATTATCACCATCCATGCCGAGCCCTTTGAGGCTTCCCAGGCAGCTTGGGAGTGTGCTCCCCAAAAGCCCCCTGAGAAATAGATTGGATGCTGACCTAGTAAGTGAATGTATTTTAATATGTCCTGGTTCACCTCTTTCACCTATTTCACGTTTAATAGGCTGTGACTGGTCTCCAGAGTTCTTGGTTCAATGATAAACAAGTTCATATTGCCGTAGAAAGACCAGGACAAGCCTGTCTGCTTTCTTCCTTATCCAGCAATCCCTTCTGAAAGCTGGCCCTTGGGAGCTGGGATGGGTTTGCTTCCAAGCTGCTGCTGGGGCTGAGGGTGGGCTGCCGTGTCGGCCAGCTGCTCAGAGAAGTTCCCCTCACTTTTTCTTGGTCATTGTTTTGGCACTAATGGAGACCTCAGCTGAGCATTTCGGTTTAGATCTGCATTGTGCAGTGAAAAGGAGATCAAGAGGAATCTGTTCTTCACTCCATAAACTGAATTTCCTATCTGAGTTACAGGACTTTTAGCAGGTTAAGTGTGCTGTGCTGAGGGAATAAGGCTGGACCCCATGGTTCCAGAGGCAAGGTGCTTCCAGCTGGCCCAGGCTGACATCATCTATACATTGAATTGAGTTGAATTCAATACTATCTGACAAAACAGTGCAAAGCACCTCTGGTAGGCTTCTTAAGCTTATGCAAGTCCTACATGTGTATGAGTGTACATGCACTTCTACGCCATAGTTTTTATTTATTTACATGTGCAATATTTCTATGTTGTTCAGTTATCTCTGCTATTGTTAAATTTTGTTTCAGTGTATTGTTTCTCACTGCCTGCAGTGCAGCAATTGAACGGCGTATTTTTAAGCACATAGAAGATAACAAGAAGAAAAAATAATTAACAAGAAGTCATTGCAAACCTATGCAGTTCTCATCTATAGCAGCAACAACCCTTGTGGATAGTGAGCCTGTTTCCATAACGTTACCATAAGCAAATGTTTGCAGGGGAAGTACAAAACTGGCTGGAAAATCGTACTCCAGGACTAGAATAAACCCTGCAAGCATAGCCTGCTCCACACAGAGAGAAGTGGTTGAGGGGAGAGCCAGGAGGGCAGTTCCTGAGCACAAAAAATCCTATCACAAACAAAAACTGAGCAATGGGGTCTTAGAATAGAATAGAATATTTCAGTTGGAAGAGACCTTGCAACTGCACAGTCTTCATGCGGATAAGAATAGAAAGCATAGGAATAAATTGAAATAAAGACAAATCAGGCTGGATATGTAAGGAAAAAAACCCAAACAACAAACCAGAAGAGCAAAAGCTGTTGCACATGAGAGTAGATTGTCTAGGAAGGTGGGGACAGGTAATGAGGGCAGGTGAAGAAGACACTTGTTCTTTTCTTTCTACAGGGAGAAACCACATTGTTGCCCAACAAGTGGCTGGGGTCTTGCTGCCTTTTTTCTCTCTTTATCTCTTCTTTTCACTTGCTGAGGCCACCAGGGCCCCAGAGTGACCAAGCAGCATGACCCGAGAGTGGCAGCAAGGTGCTGGCAGCTTGGTAGGCAGGAGATGTGGGATTTGCCCTGGCTGCCTGCTGGTTCTGTCCAGCCAGTGAGGTGATGTGTTAAGATGTAACCTACTGACCGTGTAAATGCCTGGGAATGGGGCCAGTATTTCTAGACACTTGACACAAGAGGAAATACCAGAGAAAATCCAATGAAACTTTAAAAGTGAAATGGCTCTTAATTGTTCAGTGGTCACAACCTCTCTCCATCAAACTCCTGAACAACGAGTTTCCTTTCAGCCCTATTTGGCATTGTCTTTCTGAGGTAAAGATCTGAGCTTTCAAGCATGAGTGATAAAATTGTCAGTGTATTCTAGAGTTGTGAGAAAGGACAGGCTTTTGGTGCACGCAGCAGCTCCTCCTGAAATGGTCTAAGGAAAACAACTTTAAAACCAGGCATTAACATGTTAATTCTTACAGTGTTTCTATACTAAATCACAGAAGTTTACACAGAACATAAAGCCTATTGTTCAAGCACTGCTGGGTGATCAGCTTCCAGAAACAACCAAAGATGACTTTTTTATTTATGTTTGATGTTTCTTGCTAATTTAAATGTCACAGCTCATATCTATGTCTCTGTTACCTCAAGGGTAGGCTACTCAAGTGTGAACTATAATAGAGCTGCATCTCAAACAGACTTGAAAAGGTACTTCAATGTGGAATGCCTCTGTTTACATTTAAAATGATATATTATTATTTATTATTTATATTGCAGTAATACCCAGCAGCTCCAGACATCTATTAGGAAGCCTTTATGGTCAGTGCAAAACAGACCATAAAGTAATGTCCCTCCCCCAATAGCTTTCATTTATAAGTAAATCCAGCCATGAATATATCAGCATGTCTTCACAGAATCCAGATACTCTGTGTTGCAGCTTTGAGGGATTAGTTTTCAGTTATACAGCTGCCAGTGGACTGAGTTTTTACAATACAAAAGGCTCCATCTTCTTTTTCCCACGACTCAAGTCACCTCAGGCATTCAGGCTTGAGGCTACGCAGGTAAATGAGAGAAACTGGAATAGCTGAACGAATATTTATGGTTTGGCTTTTAAATTGGCCTTATTTGGTGCAAATAACAACAATCTGAAAATACGTAAGCCACCTTGCAAATGTCCTACGAGGCTTTCCAGGACATTAATGGTGCAGGAATACAACTGGGATCTTCTCTCTCCTCTTTGTTTCTTGGAGCTGAAAGGTTAGAAACCCACACTGCACGGAAACCTTTTAGATCTATTTACCCAGAGATTTTATTTTCCCCCCTACAGATGTGCTTATTGACTTTGACAGACAGTGAGAAAGGCCCTGTGCTAATAAGCTAATATTCTCAGTTGCACTCATAAATGATGCAGTGATCCTAACAGGCTTTTCAGCTGCTACCGAAGGTCCCTGATCCATATGTGTAAGTGCACTCATAAATGCTGCAGGAATAGGGAAGGTTTGCTGCTCATATGAGGGAGCAGGTATGGTTGTTAATGTGTTGCTGCCCTTTTCCATTCTTCTATACATCTTCTGTTAGATGAGCTGTGCTTAGCTTCTGCCCTGTGTCGTGGAAGAAAAGGCAGTAGTGGTGAGTGTGGAAAGATGTATCAGTTTGTCTTGAGTGAAATGACATTCTGATGTGCCAGCAATACTTCTTGGTATTCCACCTTGGTGGATGGAAGGTGGGTTCTTTAATAGGGATGCTGACAGGTCAGAGGATGTGGCACCTCAGTCCAGGTGGTGCTGAGACTTTGGGCTAGGACCCAAGATTAGCTCATGTTTTCTGAGAGCCAAGTGTGGCTCCAAAACGTATCATAAAAGATGTGTTGGACACATCTCTCTATATGGAGAAACCAAAATTGCCATCTCTCCTTATTAACCTGGGAAGTGCTTGGTGACATGGCCAGGCTGGTTGCCAGAGCAGCCAGTGGCCCCTGTGATTTGTGAAGTTAAGATTTTCCAGAAACTTTATAATTTATGAACTTGTCGCTATCTCAATCAAGTTGCATTGTCTGCTGCCCCAGCTGGGCTCTTGCTCCTCCTTTGTATCATGTACTACTGTTATTTGATTTTCTGTGAAGAAAGAAGATGATTTTCTGTTTAGAAAACAGCATGAGATTCTTTGCATCCACTAACTGTACTGAAAATACGGGCAGAATGGTGTCCTCAAATGTACGTTCAACGTGTGTATCCAGTGCACAGCCACACGAACCGTTACAGCTGTAAAAAGATAAGCACAAAATCTGCCTTTCCTCACTTTTTTTTCTGCCAGAATTATCTCTCACTTGAGTCTTCCCTTTGTACCTTGAAAAAAAAATCCCCACCTGCTAACCTGGAGCCTTCTGTTTTGTGTTTTTCCATTGACAAAAAGATATTTGCAGGCTAAATTGTTGCTTTGCTGCACTACTTCAGGAGCAGATCAAGGCATGGTTTGTTCCTCTGTTCCCTTTCTGCCGCTTGAGCGAGTGCCTGTGTTTAAAAGCATTTGCCTGACTTGAACCCAGTAAATTCAGTCACAGTATTTAAGAAAAGCTGCCAGTAGTGCTGTGTTCCTTGTACTTAATCCAATAAGTATTATATATATGTTCAGAACTACAGAACTCAACGCGAGATGTCTCTGTGTGCATGTGAGTGTGCATCTGGCTATATATCTTCTATTTTTCTAACTTCTCTTCAGTAGCCTGGATGTTAATGTGACTGGAATTCCTTTGTCAAACTATTCTCATTAGAGCTGGGTTTGTTGTAGGGGCTCCGAGTGCCTGGTTTATGCTTGGCGCTGGGTAATAAGCAGGGTAGAAGGATGAGATGCTGGAAGATTGAGCCAGGAATGGTTGATGGTGATAGACCCCAGGGCTTTCTCCATGGACTGCAGAAAAGTCATTTAAGATGCTGTTTGACCAAAGTGGTGTGGTTACCTGCTCCTTATAGGGGACAAAGCCACCCAGGAGAGTCCTTCCAGTCTCCCATTTCTGACTTTTTCCCTTCTCTTACACTTGAACCGTAATAAGTACCTTCACTTATTATTTCGATGACTTTGTCACTATTTGCAAAATAATTTGATTTGGATACCTGTTCAATAGCCACGAAAATATTCATGAACCCTGATGGTTTTGTGGATTTCGGTACCATAATCAGTCAAACAAGATGTGTTACACCTTGGTGACTAGACAGTAAAACAATAGTTCTTTGCTGCATATACAGTGACAGGGATTTTAATTGCATGCTTGGAAGGTCTGGGGTTGTTTCTGAATGAATGAATGAATCTATTAGTGCTGTTGTCTTTGACTAAAAATGCTCTCGCATAGTGATGAAGCAAAGCTATTACATTCACTTGTACAGAGCTCTCCCACTCTCGTGTTGTTTAAATTGTTTTTACTCAATGGTCAACACTGTGCTGAAATTGTGATCTCGGAAAGCAAAGTGGAAAACTAATGTAAAGTACCACTGACCCTTTCAAAATTCAAACTGGTTTTGGATTATTAGAGGAAGCATGCGTTCACCTTACTTGCATCTCGCTCCCTGGCTGCAGAGTGTGTGTCTTGCTTAATGTGAAGCCTTATTTATGCTGGTAGGTTTATTATGCTAGCAGGATTGGTCAGCTTAAGGGATCAAAGCCACTTTTTTTCCTCAAAAATAAGGAATATATTTTATTTGGCTCTATCTAGCATGGTAACTTTGCAAAGGGCAATCCCTAATGCCCAAATTACTAGTGGAGAAAACCACTGGGAAGAGTTTTGTATCAAAAGCTGTATTGTATGCTTTATGACTGACAAAATACTGTGATGCCTGCTAGCTGCGTTGTTCAGAATCTTGCTTTAGCATCCAAAGTCTTTAAAGAGATTCCTCTGCAGGTACAAAACCCTCTGATATGTGGAAATCCTAAGCACTGCCTGTAGGATTTTCTGGGTGTGCTGGAGAGCTTTGTCAAAATAGCTGGAATGAACAAGAGTTTATCTTTTCTGCTGAAAAAGGTGCATTTTCCATCTTACAAAAGATTGTTTAATATGAAGTAATATGCATGAATGATGCCAACAGAAAAATCACCCCAAGGCTGGATGCATTAATTGCAATGCCTTGACTAACAGCAAGTTTCTCTGTGGTAAAACTGAAGCGGTTTGCTTTTCCTGAAGTCTGTGCGCTGGGTATTTTTAGGCTAAAAAGATGCATCCTTTTTGTTCAGACGTGACAAGCCCCTGCTGCAGCCACAGCTAATGTCAACCAAAGAGTGCTTTGGGCACTGTTATTATTTATATCAGTTCTGTAAACATCTCTTGCTGGGGTAACTGGATCTCCAGTGGGTTTTTTATTACTGCAAAATGTCATGCTTACAATGTTATGCTTGATTGGAACAGTTATCTAGCCAGGAGTTAAGTGTCCCAGCACAAGCTGAGATCTGCAGACTGGGTGAATTTACCCCAAGCCATGGTTACAGACAGGGGGACTCTTGGGTGCGGAAGAAACAGGCAAAATGACTTCAACAAAGGTCGGTCCTCACCACCCTACATCAGGGCTGGATTCCTGCTGCTGAATCCAAATGTTTTCCTCCTTTTTGTGCCAAACTCCATAAAACATAGCAGAACATCTTTATTTGTTAGCACAAAACTCAGCAAGTGACTGTCGTAGACCATAGGTGGAGTGGAGAAGAATGGTAAAAAGAAGATATTTGGGGACATATAATTATTTGCCTGGAAAATCCTGTATCAGAATAATGGATGGGGCAAGGGAGAGATTTCCATTTTAATAATATTCCGTGTGGGTCAAGGCGACAGACAAAAATTTGGAATTAATCCTGGGTGTCTCCGAGTACTTCTCTGCATGTTCAGGAGCCTTAAATACGTAGCTCTTAAGTTCTGCTGTCACTACTGCAGATTTGTGGGTTTTCTGCTCTCATTTCTTCCTTAGTGCTTTATATATATCCTGAGTAATAGCAAGCCTGAAGTTACATCTTTCATTTCTAGCTGCACAAAACCAGTAAGACTAAATGACTGAAATACAGCATTAAGGAACAAAAGCTTCCTCCTCCCTCATTTTCTTCCTACATGGCACAAGCTATGACATGTCCTCAGAATTATTATATAGAAGGATATAATCTATGAAAGAAGTCCTGAGCATCACTTCTTTCCTCTGTGACATGGGAAAAGGATGGCACAAAATCGGTGCAACCAGGCATAGAATCAGATTCCAAATGTGTGATGATGTCTTAGTGCAATAGGATAAATTAATACTTGCAAAAGAAAGCAGCACGCTATTCGTCAAGGGTGTCAATAAATTTCTGCTCATGTTTCCTTTCGTGAGCAGAAAGCGGACAAGAGAACTAACAAATGGTTCCTCTTCTTCAGTGCCTCAAACATCACTATAATGATGGGAAAACAATGGCAACTTCTATAATCATCATGAAACTAAGAATTTACTGTCATGTTTCTCCTGGGATCTAATTTAAAACAGTGTTCTTGGAGAAACTCAGGTCAAGAGTAAAGAAGGAAAAGTTGACAGAGATCTGACTTGACAGCTGGAATATCACAGAGCGTACCAGGTTAAACTCAGAGAGGCTTTATGGAAAAGAACTTCTTACGGGGGATGTGTTTGAATCCCAGCTTACTGGAAACAAACAGCACAACCTTTCTGTTGCTTTGTATGTGATTTCCCTTACATACATATGCTGCAAGGGCAGGCAGTTTTGCCAGAAAGGTTTTCACAATCTGTTATCCTCTTGCAGCGGTCGTGGGATGTGAGCCTTGCCTTTCCTCAAGAAGAAAGCCCAGGGTTTTGCAGTGGGGTCAGTGAGCAGATATGGCTTTAGCTCTTTGAAGAGCATGCAATCTGAAGGCAGAGCATACCTCAATCTGTTGGTGTCTGCCTTTTCACAAAGAATTCTTACCTCTTGCTAGTTTGGGGATCCTGTAGCTAAAGTGAATTGTGACGTAATCTTTCTGACCGGTGAAGATGTGGGCAGCCAGCAATGTGTATTTAATCCATCTTCTAGATGTAAGCACTTCTCTGCCGAAGTCAAACAAAATGCAGTAAATGCCTAAATTAAGCAAAATAGGACATCTTTGCTTTAAGTTTCTCTACACTGCATAATGCTCTTTCCACACTTTCTCTGGGACTGAATCTGGCACAAACTTTTGTCAGAAGCCCAGTAGCTAGATAATTTTTTCCTAACTTCTCTGAAAGGATGGGAAAGGAACAAACCCTTTAGTTTTAGCTGGTATTCCCAATTTCAGAGAAGCAAAGCGGTGCCTTTAGGCTCTCAATTCCTTATGTTTTGTTCTAAACGTTTGCAAAGGTCATGTAAGAGAAGGGGTGGGGGGTACCTGCAAAGAAATGTCTTTTTTGGTTTGGTTTTTTTTTAAACTGTAAAAGCAGGAACCCACAGCTAAGGATATTTTGGTGGATTTTGCTAAAAGAGTACGGTTTTAACTGACTTTGCAGTCTGATTTATTTTTTTTAAGGTAGCAGACCACTTTAACCATATTAAAAAAAAAAAAGCCCCATAGGGTCTTTGAATTAAATGCTCCTTTTGCTTTAGAAGGCTTGAGACTTTGAAATAATGAATGGTGAGATTTCCTACATTTGAGGGCTCTCCTTTTTGAAGCATCACTTTTGTTTTACCATCCAAACCATCCTCTGAGAACCTGAAAACGCTTTTAAAAAGCAAGAGTCCAAAAGTCACATCTTCATGGCAAAACTCTCCAGAGGAGGGGAATAAGTGAAACTGAAGAAATTCACTTCAAATAAAGATAAAAATAGATACACGTTTTATCAAACTTTATTAAAAGATTAAATGTTGCCAGATTGGAGAGGAGGAAAACAGAGGATGAGAAAGTGAATGGGGATCATTAAAGAACAGACCGTTATCCAGAGACTGATCCTCCATTTATTGATAGTTCTCATTTTAAGGGCAAGCAGTGTCAGCTGTGGAGGATGAGCCCTCGCTCTCCCCCATCACCAGGTGTTCTACCTGTCCCAGTTTAACCCACTCCCTGTCCAGGTCAGTAGCTAAAATCGATGTGTCTAACAGTTTTGCTGTCTCTATTCTCCTAATTTAAATAGAGAAGCAAGATCCGCTTTGCATGACCCAAATTTTCCTTGCCAAAGTGGAACGACAGGAGATGGTTCTTCTCTATGAAGAAAATAGCTCAAGGCGGGACAGAGAGAGATGTTCTCAGCCATTAATGAAGCCAAGCTGCATCACAGCTCTTCAGGTCTTTGATTTCAGTTCAGGCAAAGGACTTGTGCTTTGGCATGCATAGTTTAAAATTAGTTCATTTGATCTGCATTGAGGGAGGGATCCAGACCTAGGGACATAGAGTACCCCAGAATATGTCCTCCCCTGGAGAGAGCCCTTTCTCAGGTCACCAGGTGTCCTTCACTTTGACCTTCTCCCTACACTCTGGTCTTACATCTCATTGTATATAAAGTGCATTTTTCACATGAAGAAACCCACGTTGTAACATAAAAGTATATTTTTCCAAAAAGACATTTTTGGCAGCCTGACAAAGGTCATCTGCACATACCAGCTATTCTTCTAAAACCTCAAACTCTCCAGTGCAATAATGATGCTGAAATATGGTTTCATGCTTTACTAACTTGTTTATTGGATCTTTTAGTTTGGCTGCTACAGAATGAAAAAGTTTATCTTCAGGTTGGTTTAAAGTCTTAGATAAAGTCTCCTTGGATGTACAGGGTTGTTAATGTGGCAAGTTTGGGAATTTTTTACCTTTTAGTCCATGAATGTGAATTCTAAAAATCGTAACAGCAATGGAATGATCCACAAGTGGGTTAAGCTAAAGAAAAAAAAAAGAGTTTTTATTAAAAGATGTAATTCACAGCTATCACCCAAAGTTTATCATGATAAGATGAAAACAAACCCAGTTTGTTGTAACTGCAATGTGAAGAAAAGGTTGCATCTGAAATCTGCATTCACCTTTGCAGTTCTGAATTGAGGCTGCTGTTGGGAGGCTTCACATCCAGCAGCTGACCTTGTGTGTTACTTCCACACGGAGCTACAGCTGGATTGAACGCATCCCAGGTAGTGCTGTGATTTCAACACGCCAATCACCTTATGAGAAACAAAATGAAAAAGTTACCTACTAAAAGGTCCTAATTCCATCATCCATAAGTGCTGGAGATGAATAACCAGTATAATTGGACTAACACTGTCAGTGGCCTTCAGAGGAGAATTTGTTTTTAAGCAAAGCCAACAGAACCTGAATAAGAAAATAATTGGATTTACGAGCTTTGGGATGTAGCTTTGACAGCACTTTTTGATGAAATGGCAAGTGTATCAACAGTGAAGTCCCACAAGGGGTCAGGCATAGGAAGGGCTTGAAAGGAAGGTGCACAGCACTGTACAGGATCTTTGTTGAAGCTAGAGTGATCTGACCTTACTGTTGTAGGTCTTTTCTTGAAAAGATCCTGCATCCTTAGACCAAATTTCATTGTGATTTTCACATGCTGATCAGCTAAGAGCAAGTTTAACCGTAAAGTTAGAAATATATGGGTCTGTTCAAGCAGCTGTAAACTCAGGTAGAGCATATTGACTTGGTCCTTCAGTAGGTTTTGTCATCTACCTAGTGGCAAATCAGTTAGTATGTGTTACAGCTCTTCACCCTCAAAGTTTTTTGTAAATTAACTTAATTAACAAATGACCTACCATGAAAGTACAATGCAGTTTTCCATCCAAAGAATTTCACTGACAGGTCTCGAGGTACCGGAACATTTTTATCGACAAATCAATAGCAAAGCTCCACGACACTTGTACTATCAGACAATCAAAGCTCTGATAGCACGGCAATTGGTCATAGCTACCGAGAGCACAATACGGGCTTTTAATGGCGTGTTATCTGAGATTTGCAGGACCTCTTCAATTGAACGAGGCAGTAGTTGACAATCAATAGTTTTCTATCATTATGCTAACCCCATTCACACTGTAGAGGAAGAGGTGTGTCAGCATTTCCATTTTGTGCATTTTTCTGGGGTTTTATCCACTTAGATGTCTGAACTCAAGCTTGATTCACCAGATGTGTGCTTGGAAGCAGGCATTGCTCACATCCCAAATAGCTGAATGATATGTTTATAAATTACTTTTCTTGAAATTAATTTTCTGCATATCCAAGAAGGGAGGGATAATGAGCAATTACCTTAGACAATGCTTTTTTGGGCTGGAGAGTTGCA
Organism: Phaenicophaeus curvirostris; assembly: GCF_032191515.1. Classification (NCBI taxonomy): domain Eukaryota; kingdom Metazoa; phylum Chordata; class Aves; order Cuculiformes; family Cuculidae; genus Phaenicophaeus; species Phaenicophaeus curvirostris. Next base: position 2,567,844 of record NC_091406.1, on the reverse strand, counting down.
GAGGGAATAAGGCTGCCTGAAGACCACAACTGCTGTTGTCCCGACCAGTACCCAGGGCATGGTGGCCCATATTCAACAAAACTGCAGCCACCTCTGCTGCTGTTCCATCTGTCTCGCACATCCATGAGTGTGCTTGTGTCAGTATTGGTGTACAGAGTTTAAAACCTTGAATTTTGGCATTTATTTTAAGAGTAGTCCTGTGCAAGTAGAGCATGACATGAAAGTCTTTTCAACCAAGATATTTCAAAAACACTTGAGTAGACCACTTGACTTTTTTCAATGCTACCCCCCCCCAGCTCCTATTGATGGATACTCAACAGCCTCAAAATCAACTTATTTATAAGCTGAACTATGAATTTAAGAGCTTAAGTTCGTATTTCTCCTTCCAACCCCCCAGAAATGCCTATATTTGGCGTTCTAGTTGTTCTGAGTGTCCAGTTAAGAAGTTGACCCCATCTGCAGTAAATGTTTGCAGCTTCACACTTGGGTTAGCAGCTACGAGGTTGCTTCTACTCTTCCTGATGGATGCTGGGCTGAGCCAGGGGCTCCCCCACTCCAAATAGCCTGAGGCTCACCTCAGTTTACCAAAGCGAAGGAGGGATTTTTTTTTTTGTCTTTAAGCAGGCACTGGAGCAAGATTTTGGTAATGACAATTGCTCTGCCAGGACTAGCTTTTCCATTAGGGCAAGATGATTGAATTCAATAGAGACGACATAAACACCCTTGTGCCCTGGAACTACTTTGTGCCTTTTCTTGCTGCTAGCTTGTTAGCTGAGGTCTTTTAACACGACCGCTGGCCCAAAGTAACCCAAAACTTTCATCTGGGAGAGGAGGAGTGCTTGGGACTTGCTGTCTGGCAGAAGTAATATGTTTTAGCAGAGAAGGAGGCTCAGGAGGGTGATTCTAGGGCCAGCAGGCGCCTGCAGGGCAAGATGGGACCCATAAGTTACCTTCAACTCCAAAGTGGCTTTCTTTGCTCCACACACAAACCATCACCTCTGTTTGATGGGAGTTAAAGTTCATGGTCTGCTTATAAGACCAATGGAAAAAATGGTTCTTATTACCTAGGGTGATATACTTGTCCTTGCCTGTTAAAAAAAAATAATGGCGGTTTAGGATTAGATTCCCACCTTTGGCTGGAATTTAAACTGCTGGCCATGTGGAAAGCTCCGTGCTCTCCTTTCATTCATTATTTTGTTGTGTAAATAATTCAGTTTAATATTTCCTCATGATCTCTTGCCTTTGCTGCAGTTTGCTTATCCCCACAGCCATCAATTTAATCACATATTACGTCTGGATTTGGGTTGCTGGCTGGATATTATTTCTGGGCTCCCAGAAAGGAGTGCATCTCTTTATAAATTCTTTATCTTATTTGTAGAGAAATATACTATCTCATTTGAATGTAATTAACTTAGTCACTACGCAATTAGTTTATAGGATTTATTAATGCAACTATTAAAGCCAGCTAACAAGCTCTGGCAATCCCTCTGTGGATTTTAAACCACAACACAGACAGGCATAATAATAAAAGGGAAACTTTTTAATATTCTCCTGTGGTGGAATCCTGGCTCCCCTACATGTTTTACAGTGTCTTCAAATTAAAGTGCCTGCCAGCGGTTCAGACCCCGAGATCCTCACTCAGTTTTCACTTTGGCTGCTTATAGGCAAATTCCAATTACCCTCTGTTTGGGTGGGGGATGATTCTGTATGGATAGAATGGAAAAATGAGACAAATATTTCTGACAGGACTTTCTCCTTTAAGCTGACGTGATCAAGGGAATTGTTTTGTTCCAGAAGATGATTGTTTGTGGAGCTCTCAGTTTTTCTGGATTTGGTCCTGCTGTTGCTTTAGCACAAGTCTTTATACCTTGAAAGGAAAATTAGGATTGTGCTAATTTAATGAGAACAGACTCAGAGCATGGAAATATTTATGGTTTCAGTGTTACGTTTGAAAGATTTGTTCTTGTTCTATGCTTATGTGTACATAGCGGTTTATATGTCGGGTAGATTCATAAAAACGGAAAGAAAAAAAGAAAACCCTGAAGCAAAATTTTCTACTTAGCACATTTTTTATTTAGGAGGAAATTAGAAAACACTAGCCTTTTTATCTTTGAGATTCCTACTTGAGTTAAAATGGCAAAGATCAAATTTTCATTGCAAGGTTATTAGATTTGGCTTTATGTGGATTCAGTTTGTAAGAATTAAAGGAAATCTTACCCGTGCACCTCGCCTTGCCCCTGTGGCTCTCGCGGCACGGGAAGCCGTGTGATCTTTCTCCCAGAACAAACAAATATGCCCTTAAAGAAAACATGAAATGATGTAGTCCCAGGTAAGTGCCATAAAGGCTGTGTGATCTGACCCAGTGGCGTCTCTGTGCTGGGGGCAGTGTCTGCACCGCGAGACCCCAGCCCTGGGGCCGGTTTCCCCCTGATGTGATGGGGACGTCTCTTTTTGGCACAGCGACACGGTGCAGAGCTGCGACCCGTGGCTGGAGGAGAGGAAATCTGATTGCTGTGATTAAATCACAGGGTGTGTAATGCCTTGGCAAGCCATGGAGTCCAGTTCTGTGCCTCGGCTTGTTCGTAAACTGAAAATATCATGACTTTACATCACGCTTGTATCTTGTTGTGAAATCTTTATATCAGGAATGGTGCGTGGTATGGATGCAAAAAGTACGGCTGATGTTTTTTATCACCAGACAGATAAAATTGATGAATATATTTCATTATCCACTAAAAAACAGCTTTCCTCCTGGCCACACAAAGACCATGCTCTTTGCATGAGCCTGGTCTCTCTACCCCCTCCATTTCATACAGATCAGGCTGCTTTTCTTGCTCTGCACTTGGACTTGATGAGAAGTTGTTCTTGGAGGCCATGGATGTCTCTGATGGGCTCAGGTTTTCCTTTGAAAACAGAGCATATCTGTAGGGGTTGTTGAGTTTATGGAGCTGTGTGCCTTCTTCCAGGTCAGGAACTGTGATTTCCCCGACTTAGATATGTGTTTGCTCTCTTTCAAAGCCTGTTATGCAGATTTGTCATGTGAGAACGGGTGCTCCCAGCTGCATTGGAAGTGCTTTGCCATATGTCACAAAATGAGATCTCTGACTGTACTCCAGGTGAAACATCAAATTGATTTAAATTTTCTATGGAGAGATGGAGGTTATTTTCAGAGTAATATTTTTTCTGTTTTCTCTTTACTGGATTTTTATTTCCTAGAAAAAGATATAAGAGAAGCTTTAACTGGAAAAATAAGTGGGGTCTTTGAATGGAAAAAAGGAGGATTTATGTTTACATAAATAAACATAGAGGATAAGTAGGCTATTAGTTAGAAATTTCAGGTTTTGAATCAGCATACGTTGAAGAAATGACTGAAGTTATAAGCATTAAAAATAAATAAGAATAATTGATGTTTCAGAAGCCCAGATCCTTCTATGTAGTTTGGAGATTCAGGTTTGGATACAGTGGCTGAACCTCTAGCTGTGCTGAACTTAAAGGAAGCTTTGCTATAACCTTCAGTGTGGCCAGAATTTCACCCTGAGGGAAGCTTCATTTTCCATGGCAAATTCAGATTTTCCTCTCATTGGGGTATTCAGTTCGAAGCAGAGAGATAAATGGGAATTTCAGTTATCTGCACACCTAAAAAGTGGTGAGAACAAGTTCCCTTCTCCCTGTCCTGCCACCCAGAGGGGAAATCTCAGCTGAACGAGGGGCAGAGAGACAAATTATGCTGTAAAATCTTACTGGGAAATGTTTATCTAAAGCAACAATTAGATCGATGTGACAAAGCATCTGAAATAAATGCAGTACCTAAGAGTCTGAATCTTAGTAGATAACATAATTTAAATCATTATTATTATATTGTCATATTTTTCACAAGTTTGTCAAACTTTCAGGTTTGATTCGGTAACAGTGCCATTAAAAGCTGGTTGTATTTCTTCTGCCTTTTCTCCTTATACTGAATAATTGTATTTGCTCTTTGATGGAGACTTGTATTTTATCAGTCATTGGTCCCTGAAAAAACATTTCCCTTGTGAGTGAGTTAAGCATAATTAAATAGACTGAATTCTGAAAGTAACTGTCCACCTAGAGCTGTAATGCTTTTTAATTTAATCATTCTTATGATGTCCTTCAGTTAACTCAGGATCTTCCTTGAGAAACTTATTTTTGTTTGAAAGGTTTGGAAGGCAGAATTGCACTAAGTTATGGTCATGCAAGATGTTTTTTCGCTCTCTATCATTTAGAAAGGGGATTAGAAGGCTGCACGGAGAATATTGCTGACTTTGCCCCACTGTGGGCTGCCCAGGACAATGCAGGCGTGTTCAGTGCTGCCCCTTGAACTGTGCCCTCCCAGCTCCAGGCTCGTTTATGATGTCTGTGACTCCCAGGACATCTGCATGTGGCTCAGTGAAGGACATAAACTCAGAGATTAGCCTCAGCGGGACTGGGAACACCTTATTCTTAGCAAGCTGCTTAGGTGTGAAATTAATTGCTGGAGTAATTTGGATGGAGACAAATCCTATTAGGATATGCCCATCTGTGAGGTGAGGAGACTCTCCCACAAGTGAAAAGGTGTTTAAAAAAAAAAAAAAAAAGCAATGATTGTGAGAGCTCCCAAGCCTCTGGAGTGAGGGAGGGTATCAAAGTGCTCTGGTGCTCTGCAGGCTTTGCACCCCAGGGCCTGATGTTCCTGGAGACTGGGCTGATCTTCCTTTTAACTCAGAGGTTACTGAGCTCTAAAAAAAAAAGTGGCTTGTCCAAAATGTAAGTTAAGAAACAAATCCACCTAATAGTGTTTGTGTTGTATGGGCAGGGCAGGGTTGCACTTTATCTTGCTGGAACCTCACTGCTTTGTTGTGGTTTATTATTCCAGTGATGTGTCCTGAAGGATCCGATGATTATTGCAATCTGCCTGCTTCTCATTTTGTAGGTGATTTTTGATAGGGTCTGTAATTTTGTAAAGAAGCTGTTTCTTGGAAGGCAGAAACACCTTAGTGCTGTAAACATCGTCTTCCTGGTAGCACCTGGAAGGCTTTCCAGTGTGTTGTCAGCCAACCTTCTCCTGTGAGCTCATCCTGAACCTCACACTTGCAGCAGATCCATTCACCGTTCCGTGGCCATTTGCCTTTACCTGCTCAATGCCTTTCTAAACCTGCCCATAACAAAACCAAACCTCTAAAGAAAACAGTTGCTTCAAGGTAGAGAGCTGTCACCACGTCCCTTAAACCACATTTCCACCTGGGTTATACTGACATGCCCGATCTATCATTATTTTGTTTACTCGGCAAGCATTGAGCTGTCTTTGCCATGTACTGTCCTTGGTCTTAAGTGATCCTATCAAATTTTAAATGATCCACATTTATTATGGTTTTGGCAGCGTTTCCATGCATTATCTATGGTGAGTCTATCAACCCTCTCTAAATGCAGATATTTTCTCTTTTAATTTCCTGAGTCAAACATCACCACAAAATCACAGACCTGTGTGAAGTTAAAAGCCAGAAAAAACACTGTATTTTTCCACATTGAATGATATTAGGAGAGATTTGTACTGCATTTGTGCTGACATTTACCTATACACTTCTGCCTCAATGAGCTGTACTCATTTGCTTTTTTTTTTTGTATTGAAACAAAAACTGCTGCAGGCACTAATGCATTGAAAAAATCCTATTCCTTGACTTCTTTCCTGCCTATCTTACTTCTTTTTCAAACTGAAATCTTCTGAAGGAAACTCAAAATCCTGCCCCGCAAATAGCATGTACTACAGCCAAATCCAATTTAATATGCACAAGCGAGCAGGTTTGTACGTGCACATGAAGGAACTGAGTTGAAGCCCCTTTGGAAAACATTACGCTCCAAGGTAGAGAAGTGTAAAGGTTATATTTTCATGTTGTTTTCTTCAGCTATATCTTCAGGAACTGAGACTCCAACTACTTAAACATATAAAAATATCACATTTTTTTCAAGCCTTGGGTTCTGACGGAGACTTTCCAGGCACAAATAAATGGCTGTTCAAGTAGTGGGGATATTGCTGACAGCCAGATGCTGTCTGTGCTAAATAAGTAATTCCAATTTTAATATTGGAAGTTTATACCTCATTAGCCAGTACCTTGTTTAATGTATCTGTTGCTCAGAAAGCAGGCATTTTACTGTTCAGACGGACGGTAAAGCACTGGAATCTGGGTAAGAGAGGAACCACCTGGATGAAGAAAATATTATTGACTCCATTTTGCAGAGGAAGAACTGAGGCACAGAGTGAACAGTTGTCTTATCTGAAAATACAGTGAAAGACCAGAGTTAGAGCTGGAATTGATCCTTGGTCATTCAAAAGCAATACAGAAGTCTCAACTACACATCTGTATTTTCTTCTGCCTCTCCTGGGGTGTTGCAGTTGCTTTGTGTAGTTTCACCATCGACATTTGCAAAGTCATCCTGAGGTACTCGGTTTGGTGCAGGGTAGTTTAACTTCTCTCTGGTTTGCACTGAGCATCTCACGCAGAGGTCCCTTAACATCTGGCCTTCCAGCTGTAAGGCTTTCACCTCGCTCCCCTTCTCCCACGCTTGCTGCTGAACCTGAATTGTTTTTTATGACGAGATGACGACAGCTTACAGTTAATTTGTCCTGACCACCAAGACACAGAGCAAAGGTTTAGTTTTTCCACACTGGAAATGCCCCTTAGTATCTTTTCAAATGTGCAATAGTGTTCCGTTTTCTTGTAGCTTTTCTACTTAGAGCATAAGTGTAGGATTTCTTCTCAACAAGATATTTAGCATGTAACTCCCCTTTGTGTGTCCTTGTATTGAAAGTCATCTCAACTGGTCACTAGATTAGGGAATATAGACACACATTCCTTCTAATCTTCCTTCTTGAGCTTTTGCTTTGCCTACATACTTCATGTTTTTCCAAATTCTTAAATTTAAAAGTAAGAACAGATTCCTGGATATTCCTTACTTGTCTGCTTATAATAGAACTGCATGAATAAAGAATCATATTTTATATTCTGAACATAAGGGGAGTCTGATAGTTCTTGAAAATTAAAACCTGAAATTGAAATCAAATTTCAGCCTTTAATTAATCTGATAAGCAGGAAACAACTGAGTTGATGAAGGGGAGCTAGATTGCTGTGTGACATCAAGTTGCACAACCTCTGAGCTCCTACAGTTCTGCGTCTTTAGGTTCACCAAAGAAACCCTGTCCCGAACACCACCGGCATTGTGAGGTGGAACATCACTGTGCTGAGGCAAATGTGAGCATCTGCTTATTAGAATCTGAGTTTTAAAGTTTACTTAATTTCCTTTGTCTCTTCTGTCAGCTGCTGGTGCTGTGTCATTTGCCAGGTGGTGAGTGACTCTGCAGGTTCTCCCCTCTGAAGGGAGCTAAAAATATTACCGAGCCCTGCAGGATCAAACCTGGAGATTTGCTAAGTTGTCAAAGCCAGTCAGTGCTGCAGAGCGCAGTGGCACTGAGTACCTCTAAATCTTGGAAGCAGAAGTTTCCTTTGGAAGTTCACTGGCAGTTCTAACAAAAATCTGTAGTTTCTCGGTGTAACTCATGCATCTGCAGGCACTCATGCTGGTGTGGATGTGCTAGTGCGGTGTCGTACGCCTCTGTGCGTTGATTTAGTGCAATTAATTTGGCCTCTGCAAATGCTGAGTGGCTCCTGAGTTCCTTCCCGGTCATTCCTGGGGTGATTATTCTAATTCAGATGCTGTCAGAAGAACGTGATTTCCAGGTAGAAGACCAACAGGAACTTTTGTCAGCTGTCTGTCTGCACCCCAGCACAGCAACAGGCAACTCCAAAGCAGGGAGTTGGAGCAATATTTTTGCCCAAGGAAGTGGTGGAGTCACCATCCCTGAGGGCATTCAAAAAATGTGTAGATGTGGCACTTTGGGACACGGTTTAGTAGGTGTGTTGGTGTTACGTTGATGGCTGGACTTGATCTTAGAGGGCTTTTCCAACCTTAATGATTCTATCACAGACATCACTCTTACCTGCAGTTCAAGGAGGACATGGCACTAATTTGTCCAGGGCAGCCTTGGGACAAAAAGGATTCCCAGTGAGAAAGCCAAAGCCGCCACTGATGTAAGACTGTGCAATTCTCTATGATTTGACATCTAGACACACAGATACTACTGTCAAAACCCGAAGCCATTGCACAAACATTTTCTTTGAGGTCAGATTTGGTATATCTCAGATCTCAGGGAAAAAAGGGAATTATGGACGCTTCCATAAAGAAAACACTCACTGCCCAGATTTTTATCCTCACTTTTAAAATAAATATTCCTCCTGCTGTGCAGTGGTGCACATTTCCCCTGTGCGTGCTTGGCTGCTGACTTGATGTCTGATTTTCCTGACTGTGTGTGGGTAGAAATGCACACTTGTACCTTGTGTACACAGTCGTTATTGTTGTGTCCCCCCTCACTGTGTGCGTGGGGACACTGATTACTAACTCTTTACTCTTCCGCACGCTGACAGCTGTTTTGGCCAAGCTACTCCCACTACACTAATGTGTTCACTGTCTCCCCACCAAGATTCATCCTTAAGGATTCAAATGAGTTTATCTAGCAGCTCCAGGAAGAAAAAAAGCAGGATAAGATGGCATTTTATTGGATTATTATTCAGTATCTTACACGATTTGAGCACTTTTCTTGGTGGAATTAAGTGAAGGAAAGTGGAGAGGAATTGGATGCAGTATTTCAATGGGAAAACACACAGTCCATTTTCTTCACGTTATCTGCTCCGAGGTCATGAAAGAATGATGAAATAGGTCCCATGGGATGTGTTTGAAGTAATTATGCTCCTAGGTTATTTAGTGAGTGGAGTCTCCTTTTACTTACAGGTCTGCTATTTAGAATTAAATAAATATTTTGCGTTAATAGTTAGTCTCTAATCATTGTATGAATTATGTTTGCCGCACATAATGAGAAAATTGCACCATGCAGTTTTAATGTTTATGTTAGCATATGTTTATCACTGGACTAGGTTTATGTTTAAAGAGATGAGTAATCTAAAAATGTGTTAAAATGATATTTGACTTTTTTTTGAGAACTTAGCAACTAAAACAAGACTCCAACCCCCTTCCCTCTCTGATAAGAGAAGACCTGTATTGGCTGAAGATGGTGCTGGTATAGTTTGACTGTTTTTATCTGTTCTGTTTAACCCTGCATGTTTCACTATGAGTCAGTGCATGGTGAGAAAACTGAAGGGACAAGGAATAATGTACAAAACCAGATTTCAGTGATGATGCCCAGCGTGGAAGGAAGTTAACACAGCAACAGGGCACTGAGGCACTCTGAGTGAGGAAGCTTGGAGAGAAATAATTGATTTAATGGGTGCAGACTCAGGCTGCTTGTCCTCTTAATCTTTGTCTCCAAGGCTTGAGTGAGAAGGGATCAGGTCCTTTTCCTGCAAGAGCTGTATGAGCAGAAGTGCTGCAGCCTAACTAGCATCCTGGCTAAGTTTGACTCCCAAAGGGGAAGAAAGCATTACTGTTTAATGTCAATGGGAAAAAATCCGAAGATGCAAATCTAATATGGAGCCATCATTTGGCTTTAAAGATCTCCCATCTCTGGTGTATTTGGATAAATGCAGACCTTGCATGTGCACTAAGAAGGGCTTTACCAGCCTAATGGGAATGGCTTATGAGGTCTAAAAACGTCTGAATTTTGTGGCAATCCAATAGGGCAGCACAGAAATGCCTTTTAAGCCCTCACTGAACTCAGAGAAGCGGATCCATTCGCTGGGGTGGGGGCTCTGCCCGCCCTATCCGATTCCAACATAAGGGTATAATTTTCTGTTCAGCTCTGCATTACAGACCCAAAGCTTCTATTTTCTATACACAGAACTGCTCTTTAAAAGTTGTCACTGAGGTTAATAATTGCACCTCTGGGGATCTAAGGTTAGGGATGTGATTTTCTGTTGATATAATAGAGTCTGCCTAAATTCAGGGATTTGATTCTGCACTGGGATCACCAGAGAATATTCCCAAATGTGTAATGAACACAAGCTGTGAACAGAGATCAATGTAATTTTCAACTTATGAGAGACAACTATTCCATGTTCATATATTTTGTGTGGCTGTCACAACCTCCTGTGCACAGTGAATTTACATCTTTTTTCGTGTTACCAGGGTGTTTTTTTATAGCTTAGCACAAGGAAAAACTTGATTGCTTAACCACGGACAGTCCAACAAGACCTTGCCCCATTCTGAGACAGTGAATTTTATGTTAAACCAGCATGCGTAAGCAAGTGTGAGTGTTTCCATGTTATTGCTATGCTTCTATGGCAAAGTGGGTGAAGAAAAAGAGGTTGTCATTTTCCAGGATACACTTAGTTTCACTGTTTCCTCCTATAAAACTACTGGATTGGTAAATGACCCTGCCAGGGATTTTTTCCTCATCTAAGCTGATTTAAGCTCATCTGCTCCAAACTGGGGCCTGACACACCATGGTGCTCAGCATCTTCAGCTCATCCTGGAGCTTAGCAGAGAGGAAAGGTCAGGGAGGTGCAGAGGTTTCCCCATCACCCAGGACTCCGTCTGTCTCTGCCAAAGCCTCTCTTTACCTGTACTTGGACTTTAGGTACCTGGAGTTGCATGATTGCCTGTACATGAAGACAAAATAATAGATATATTTTAGGTTTCTCATCCTTAGAACATCACTGATTTATTGCATTTGTGAAATCTCTTAACACCAACCATCAGGGCTGCGCTGACTTCTCAGAGTGAGAAGCTATGGGGTATCTGGTGGAAAACTGCATGGCTGGGAATTCAGAAGGGTGGGAAACGGGAAAAACTGGTACAAGGCAGTCAAAGGCACTCTTGGCAAACATAGACTGAACTATTAAGACCACAACTAATTGCTAGAAGTAGCAGCAGGGTATTAACCATGATTCTTCTCTATGAGAGAGGTAAGACGCTGGAACAGGTTGCCCAGGGAAGTTGTGGATGCCTGATCCCTGGAGGTGTTCAAGGCCAGGTTGGATGGGCCTTGGGTGACCTGATCCAGTGGGAGGTGTCCCTGCCCATGGTAGGTGGGCTGGAACTAGATGATCTTTGAGGTCCCTTCCAACCCAAACTATTCTATGATTAATGGGGCCTTGGCAATCTATGAGTGTATATTGTGATCTAGAAATGGGCTTCCTATTATTCATGGCATTATAGGAACAGAGAGGTGGTGAAGCACAATTTCCTTGGTGTATTATGAAGATGGAAATGTGTCACTATGCTACATCATCTGCCTCTGAGCTGTCCAGTAGCCTGGAACAGGAGGAAGGCTATTTCTGCATCTCCCAAAATGGTGGAGGAGCAGGGGTTATGTGCAGTAATGTCAGGGTCTGGCTCATTGAACATTTCTATTCACGTGTCCTGTAAGGGACTGATGACAAACTAAATACATTCTACTGCTACCAGAGGTGTCAGTTAGTGTCTGGAGAAGTGGCCTTTTGGGGCCAGGGGCTTGGCTGTGAAGAACAGTTTGTTGGTGCAGCATTATCTGTATTTTCAGTGCTGCAGAGATGCAGGATGCTGTGAATATAAATCTTCACTAAAAAGAAATAAGAAGAACGGGAGTAGCAGAACAGCAAACCTTCTAGCAAAAAACAACTGTCAGCCCTAATACTGGAATGTGTATGTACAGTGTGTTCTTATTTAGTAGAACTCTCTGAAATTTAGCTCTCCTCTTACGGTGGAAGACTGACATTGCAAAAATTCAATGAAAAATTAGAAATTGAAAATATAACTGGAAAAAAAGTTCCCATACAACCAAAATATCTTTTGTTAAAATGTTTCAATTTGGTTTTGATGTTTTAGTGATACATATTTTTATTTTACTTGGAATTCCATGTTATTGTTCTGAGAGACACCCTTTAATGGTGGCCGGCTTGGAGCTGGTGGTCTAATAATAACTTTTAAAATATTTTTTACTTGGTATTTGAATTGATTTTGTCATTGGTATTTTAATTGGATCAGAAATCGGTGCGTGGTTTCCATGTGAAATTGGTATTCAGTGTGTCCTTTGTAACTGATACCTAATCCTGTTAAGGTGGAAGCAAGGGACTGTGTTTTTTGGTTGTTCATTTAGCTGCTGTGGTTAATTAGTGAAGAGAGCAGAAATGAAACCCCAGGGTATTTTAACTTTATTTCTTCTTTGTCACTCTGCATCTGGTTTTACTCATCCTGGACAGGATGATACTAGGAGAAGGACTGTGCTTCAAATCATGCCTAGAAACTAATAACTTCTTCCCAAAAGTTGCACAGGATGCAGTTTATTCCCCTTTTCCTACTTAGCTCAAGTCTTTTAACCAAAATATACTCCCCTCTCTCAATAATGCTTAAATAACCCCTTGAATTAATTGCTGCTACTGTTTATTTGATGCACAAAACTATGCTCTGCAAAACACCAGAAGCATCTCAGTGCTTTGAGAATAGAAAGCGTACTTACTGAAATATTTTATTCTGTGCCTGGTTTCAGGCTTATGTAGCAAAATGAAACGGGCACTGGCTATGAAGTGAACCTTAATTCAAGCAGACACATTGCTTTCTCGAGGGTGACGCGCTTTCCTGATTGACGTGTGTGGTGGTGCAGCCTTTAATACTGGGGTTTTGCTTCATGGTCGGCATCCAACTTCGTGTGGAATGTGAGGGAAGTTCCCTCCTGGCAAAGGCTGCTCTGATGTCCAGCCCCTGGCATGTCTCATCCAGGGAAATAAAAATGCATTTGAAGGGGAGGCCTCTGAGATCATCTGTGGGAATGGCAGAGCTGGAGAAGGTCTTGTGGTGGTGTGGTGCCTAAATAGCTAGTAAAGGCAACTTGCAGCACATATTTTATTCATTTTGACTAATGTGGACTTGAAAATGCAAGTTTAGAATGTGCGCATTGTATAAATAACATTTTTGTACCTATTTCTGCAACAGATATTGATGAAATCCAGCAAAGCAGATAGACGTGACAGATAAATTCCCTCTGTTGCAATCACAGGGGCAGATTTTGGTGAGAATTACCCTGTGTAACCCCCGTCAGTGCCCTGTTGATGTCAGTGAGGATGGGAGTTCACCTGCAGCATCTCTCTCGCTGGGAATGAACTGAATGCCAGGAATAATTGAATTGTATTTTTGAATTCCAGGCTGAGATTGCAGGCTGCTCTGGTAGGAGGTTTTTCATAAGGACATGCCGTGAAATTCCTGAAAGATATTAAATATGTGATCGTGAGCAGTGTTATCTTTAGAGCAATGCCTCAGACTTGCACTGCTCTTCTAGAGATGGTGTTTCCCATCTTCCTTTTTCTCACACTGAAGTCAAAGAATTGTAAACTTCCCCAACTGTGTGAAATCCAGAGCATAACAATGTGTACTTTTATGAAATATTACGGATATGTGAAAAATAGTCAGAGATTAAAATAATCTTTACTTTCCTGCAAAGCAGCCCTGTGTGGTGGAGCCGGGAGTTATTGTGACCATTAGTACTATCGGCATGTCCACAATGCAAACATACAGAGTTGCTAAGCAACATCCAGGAACATGTTCATGTCTGGGCACAAGAGGATTGATCCTGCATGTTTTTTCATGTGGACCCAAGCGGTTCAATTAGATTTGACCAGTCTCCCCATTTAGTTCCAGACACCAACCCATTTAGAGGAGCGGGGCCATATCTGCTGGATTAACCGGTGCTTCAGGGATGGATGATGGGTGTTGCAGCCCATGACCCCTGAGATGTCGTCTGGGTGTCTTCATGGTGCTCCTAAGGCACAGTTCTGCTCATCCTCCCTAAAATCCTGTCATCAGCAAATGCTGATAAGTGGCTCGTGGGTTTTTGTTGTTCTCAGCTTGAGGGTAAAACAAGGGGTACGCAAGTAGTGGAAACCAAATTACATTTCAGTGTTAGGTTCAGAGGTTCCCAACATAATCAGTTTGTACTCTGTGATCTTTGGCTGAAAATTACTGACTAAATGTCAGTTTGTATCATCCTCTGCAGATCTTTGCAAATGCATAAATGTTACTGTTTAATGTGTTGCTTATTCTGAACTCCATTATAAGTTTCTATTTTTAAGGCTATTGAAATCAAACTAGATTAGCTAAAATTTAGACTACTGAGACAACTAAAAGAACATTTTATTATCAGTTATTACTGTAGCACTGAGCTTTTAAGATTCAATTATTGTTTTACTTCGCTGCTGACAGCTCCTACACCCTTCACCAATTCTGATTTAACTTCTCATCGGTCCCTTTTGGTTTCCCTTGTCTGCCATGTATTGTTTCATAAATACTGAGCAGAAGAGCTTTCTTTCAACGGATAGACAAAAGGTGGAAGGAAACCTTTGGGAATTTATCAGGTTAAAACCACTGAAATGTAAGTGACTTATTAGCATTTTGAGTATATACCTAGAAGGATAGACATTGGCATATTAGCAATTTGTTAATTAATGTAGGCAAAGAACATAAGTTGGAAAAGACTTCTGTGAAAATCCTAAGCTTGATTTATTACATTTTCTGCTTTGCTTTTGTTCAAATCTCATATACCGGCTATGAAACCAAAACTCCTGGTAGAGTTAATAGCATCTCTATATCTGCAACAAGAACAGAATTGTGCCTTTATCACAGTAAACACACATCTGAATGTTGTTATTGACTTGCCTGGGGCTCCCTGACCTTCCCTGAAGCTCTGCACTGTAAAGGATAAATAGCTGGTTATGTTTAAACCAGCTGAAAGAGAAAAATCCATAATATGGCTTGTTCTGCATTCTGCTGAGTTTGTTTGGCAGCAATCAGGGTTACAATGAGTTTTGTACCGGCTATTCTGGTAACATAACTTTTTATGTAAATAAGGGACAAAGACATGAAGGTCCAGAGGGTATTCAAATCTGCTTGACCTCATCCCTTAGCTGTGCCGGGATTCATGCTGGGATGCAGCAAGTACAAGAAAGGGAAGCGCATCCAGTGATAACCATCGCAGAAAATTCTCTAGGAGCTCCTAGTATCCATTCGTCATAACAGGTGAATTTCACCCCAGTCGAGTGTCACTACAATCCCTATTTATCACTTATGTCTTAAAACACTGTATTTGGAGAAGGTAAGTAGCGTGTAGGCGTTTTGCTGGTTTGCTGCTCAGGATGTATTTTGACCTACGTGCTCAGAGTTACTCTTAGTAAGCAGAGTAGAAAGCGAACGTTTCCAGTCCTGAGAAAGAAGCTCTTCTTCTCGTGATAAGACTTTCAGAGGTGACAGTTTGAAATGATGAATGGTGTGAATTGCAAACAAGCGAAGATTAATTAAAAAGACAGAGTTAACGCTCTGCACTATTTCATAATGATGACATTCTCCTTGAAATGTATACAACATCTGCGTGGTGAAGTTCAGCCAGACGCAAGACATCAATAAATATCCTGCTTTGAAACGTATAACTTCTTGATAAATATTGCATTAAAGATGATGATGCTGGTGTCTGCTCCGTGTCTGTTGGGTAGCATGGCAAGACAAACTGAAATTACATGCTTCTCTGCATGTCTTGCAGCTGTTAGGGCTCAGTCCGTCTCCTGCTGAAGTCATCTTTTTGTTAAAATTACCCTTTGCTTTACACCTTCTCCTTCTCTGTGGTTCCCATCCTGAAAGAAGCCCAGAACTGCCTTCAAGAAAAGAATGCTTTCTTGGCAATTCTGCAAGCATTATTTCCATCAATATCAAACTAATTAAAACCTTGGCGATCAATATTCTAACCTTTGTATTAGTTTCTCTTATCTATTTAAACATGTGTTCTTGCTCTGGCTCTTCCTTTTGCCCAAGAGGTCTTAATTAAAGATTAACAAATCTACTGGAATTGAATAAGAGCAACTGAACTAAAAGAAAAATATGAGCTTGTAGAAACCCTGGTGCAAGCTTGGAAAAATTATTTGGGTTGGATTTTTTTTTTTACTACTTACAAAACATCGCTTCTTCATCTCTTTGCAGTGCCCTGCAGAGAGAGAAGCAGAAGCTCATCAACGCCATGAGAGAGGCCGCTCCTGTGTGTTTTCTTCTGATGCAAATAACAGCATTGAGAGTGCTGTGGCTACCAGTATTCATACCAGGAAAATACTTCACTGTTTATTTCAGTGAAGTGGGTCTTTGAATGTAGGAAGTGATTTGTTTTGATTTAACAAGGCTGTCTACAATGTAACAAATTCAAGTATATCCCCAGCGCCTGTCAGCATCACACAGAGACAGGAGGAAGAACCAAAAACAGAGTCGAGTGTGGGAAGACAGCAAAGGCAAGGAGATTGGCAATGGAGAGCTGTGGGTGTAGGTTGTGGATTACGAGAGAAGTTATTCCAAGGGACTGCTAAGTTATCGTTAGTGTTAATTAGTGAATATGGAACATGAGTGTTTGTTTTTGCTGAGGTTTCTTTGCCTGACTCAACAACACTTCCAAAGGCGTCTGAAAGCTAGAAAAAAAATTCTTGTATCACTTAGACGATCCCAAGGCAAAGGCCGGTGCTTCCAAACTGCCTACCAGTAAAAGCTACCTGGGATTTGAACCTAGTTCCAAATTTTGCCAGTAGTTTCCTTGGTGCATCATGCTGTACAGATATGAGAGGTTTAAGCTGCAGGGAGCATGAAGAAGCATCTTCCTGGGGCTGGAAGCTGTTCTCTCTGAGCCGTGCAAGATCTTGGTGGTTTCCCAAACCCTGACCTAGATCTTGAACTTGGGGAAACCTCTGCCCTGCCAAACAGCCTCTCCCTTTATAAAGGGATGTTCAGTCATCCCCAGCTGGAGCCAGTGCAGGCGGGAGGTGAGCAAAATCTGCATCTCAGTTTCACCCCCACCCCAGCTTGAAGAGTTGATCCACGCGAAGTCTCTTATTTATTTACCCCTTTATTTGAAGAATCGGATCACTTGGCAGTTGATAACGTTTCTTTCTTTAGCTGCACACACACAGAGCCAAAAGTGAAGCTTCTCTCCCTGCTCCTTTTTTAACCTGTTTTTTTAAACCTCTTTGGCTGAAAGCAGCAAACGGATATGTGTTGACAAGCAGTAGCTCAGCAGAGAACAAAAGCAGGAAAGAACAGCTTGAAAGAGGTAATCTTCTCCTGCGTGAGAAGTAAATGCATATGGGAGTGAGAGATGAGCAGGTAATAAAGGTACTTTTGCCTTTAATGCATCCAGCTCCTGGTACGCAAGCAGAAATGAAATGAGAGAAGCTGTTTCTTACCTGGACGGAACAATGTCTGGCAACACGGGTTACACATGTGCAGTGCTGTTGGGTCTGCCATGGACTTATTACTTTCTCAGTATCAAGTCCATTCAGAATTATCAACAAGAGACAGATAGAAGTCTTGGGTATTTCCTCTCCTTTTTAGGAGGTATATGCAATTGTGAATAATTTGCAAAGAATCTTGCAGCAATAAAGCCCAGAGAAGATGCAGATGCTTGATGAAGAAAGAATGGGAGGGATCACACCACCAAGTCAGATTTTCTGCCTGTGCTATTTTTATTGTTTTCCTCATAACTGGTAATTTGCATTCTCTGAGACCAATCTTCATGATATACGGATTACATTCGTCCATCACCATCATCCGTAACTTCCCTGCTATCTGCGCCGTCTCTTTCATGCTCCCTCCCTCTCCACTTCTCCTTTACCCTGTGGGAAAAGGAGGTAGAAATTGTGCCTTACATGAATTTCCACCCCAGTTTGTGCTGATGTTGTGTCCTGCCTAGATTATAGCATGGTTTGAGTTACGGTTGCAAGTAGAAATGAATATGAGTAGCCAAGTAAATTTAGACTAAATTTGGATGAACAGTTTGTGCTGTTATGGGTACATGCAACATTTCCAAAATGTTTCGGTTGTCTTTTTGAGAAGCTGAGGAGTAGCCTAAAGGTGGCTATGGGAGAAGAAAGCTGTGTCTCAGCTGGTAGTGGGGCTCTGCTGGCAGCTGGAGGCAAGGCACAAGCAGCAGCTGGGAAGAGGTTAGCAAGATCTGTGCAAGATCTTGCTCTTTGGATTTCAAGGGTTCTGGAAATATGACGCAGTCCTGTCAGTGCAGGTCTCAACAGCTTTTCTAACCCCAGCAGAGATGGACATCTGGGTTGTTTCCATCTCTGCTATCTTCAGGTCTTTGTTATCTCTTGAAGGATTCTGCTACACAGGAGAGTCCGGGTTACAGGCTGTGTGTACAGGAGGTTTGCAAAATGAACCATTAACTCCCTGTGATTTTGAGAGGAGTTCAGACATCCAAAAGTTTTCTCATAGTTTAGGTACCTCTCACCCTTCCACCACGTGGACATGTGGCCTAGGAGGTCAGAGTGGATTGAATCAGTCACTTAGTTTGTCCCACTATGATTTTCTCCTGCTCAACCTATTCAGGAAAAAGCCAGCAGAGTATCTTGTTCAGAAGACCCTTGCAAAGATGATGAGCTCTTTAAGCCCTCAAAATAGGACATAAGTAGAACTTAAATAGTTCATGGGCGCTGGCCCAAGGGGACAATATCACACCAGTAGCATTCAATCTCTCTATCTTCTTGGCTGGGCCTTTTAGCTTTTATTCTGCTTAATAGCATTGGTGAAAAGCCAAAGATGTGATCCAAAAATCTACCTGGGTACAGAATCAGCAAAATCTCACCGTAACGGATATAAGACTCCTTTCCCCTGCCTTTAGACCTTGCATGTTAAAGAAGCATCAGCACTTTGCCTGTGCTGAGGACCAGAATTCAGCAGTGTGACCGTAGATCTGTTATCCCTCCTGCACTGTTCCAATACTGATACAGGTTGTCACAGTGAGAATTATTTATTTAAAGAGGTTGAAAAATAAAAAAGTATATAGCAAACTGATTTTTTCTTCCTAATGTTTAGTAAGATAGTGGACTTAAACCCTTAATAATTTACAGTGGCTTAAATCTTTTCCCTGCTACCCAGCAAAGCAAAGCTCTTGGCTATATATAAAATTTGACAGCTGCTCTTGAGCCCGTGCACATTGACAGCAGATCTGTCCGTTACAGGTATCTTCTCTGTTAGGAACTGATATGAATCTTAAACTGATAGGGAGGGGTTAAACCAGCAAGGTTTGTAGAAAGGATTTGACCAAAATCTTGAATGAAATCTGGAAATAATAAAGAAGTATTTATAAGCTTAAACAGGACCCTACGAAGAAGTGATAAGTATTGTGCAGTTCCTGCTAGATCGAGGGGTGGTTTTGTGCAGGCTTAGAAAAAGATAGTATTCATCTTTATTTGTGCTACAGCTTTGATAGAATGGGCTTAAAAGGTAAGATATATATAAGTTGTGCTCAGCCTCCGGTAGCAATGACAGTTTGATTTTATCACTGCCAAATGCAATATGCAGTCTTGTGTTCAGTAACCCTCCAGAAATCGAGAAGCGTTTGAAATGCAGGGCTAAAGGATTTTTTTTTCCAGTATGAAACAGCAAAGAGCCTGGCAAATACTGTGCCTCTTACCCAACCTGGTCGTTACTTGTTGGTGCAGCTGCAGGTGGGATTTGTTTTTCTCTGTACATATGACTTTAGGAGATGCACAAATACGGTTTCTAGTCAGCAGGCTATGGTAGCTAAAATCTAACTTAGCAGAGCATGTATCCTTGGATTACTGTTGTACAGCCTTTTGGTTAGATCAGAGCAGCTGGCATACAGATAATAGTCACTGTCATGAGTTTGAATGGAGTTACTGAATTGGTGCAAGCTACTGTAAATTGAAGCGAGTGCAGCTTTTCAGCGATCCTAAGAGGGAAAGGGAATAGCTAGGCTGAATCTCCTTGCTGTAAGAACACGTGCACATATCTTTTGGGCAGAAAGAAATATGTTCCCTTAAAACTAAAATCTTCCTCTTGCCAACTTTGAAATAGGTAAAGGGACTATGTACTCCTGAGACAGAGACGTTAGAATTGCCAAGAGAACTGCTCTGAGATAAAACATGGGGTTGTTTTTGAAACCTAACGTTGGAAATGAAGCAATTTGGATTCTGTTCTTGACTCTGGCCCAAACATTCAATTATAGGAAAGTTATTGGAAACCCAGTAAAATTTCCTTTATTTCAGTTTCATGATATATAAAATGGGAATAAGTGCAGAGGTTCTTTGATACTGTGTTAAATATTAAGTGACAACATTATCATAGTTAGTCATTGATATCTGTGAAGCGTATGGAAACCTTTGCATGTGTAGCTGTGCTTCTGCTGGGTAATGTTGGTGTTGTAAAGCACAAGGAAATGAAGACATAAATAAAGGGAAATAACAACTTTGTAAGATGTTACCAGTGTTTGCTTCTTACATATTTTATGTAATAGAGCTTAGGGTTTTGGTATCTGGGAGTAAATATAGCCCAGCTCTGCAGCACCTGATTTGTGTGGGTATTTTGGGGAAGCAAACAAGATTTTGAATATAGCCTGATAAAAATGGGAATTGTAACAAATATTCCCACTAAGACAACCACCATACGTTAGTGTATCCATACACAATCTTGCGAAAGGAAATAATGATCATCCCTCTCGCTCCCCTCTCCCTCCCCATCCCCCCTTGTTTTACAGAATTATGACATGGCAGGTGGTGTAATATTTTCCATATTGCAGTAACATGAGAAAATTATACTTCACTTTTGCTACCAGGGAATACTTTTCATGCTTGACTGAGTGAGAGGCTTTCTTTAGGGAAGGCCAGATATGGGGTAGATGTCCATGCTGGAGTGTCTGTTGAACTATCATTATATGCCTTTAGAGTACAGTTTAGGCAGAGAAACTTATTTACTGTGAAGGTCAAGGAAATCCTATTTAAATTGGATATGGTTAAATACTATGGAAATGTGTAGAAAGAGCTTGAAGGAGCCTGTAGAGATCATTTGCTGCCAGCTTTAGAAAGACAGACTTTCATATGTTCTAGTTAAACAGAGTCAAAACAATCTGTGTTTGTGCGGATGACTGCTCTTTGTGAATCTTCCTGCAGCCAAACCGCAGCCTTTTCCGTAGATTTTTTTGGCCTTCTCATCTTGGGACAGTGTTGATGGTGAGCCTATGGAGTTTGCCCTTTTCTCTCTCCCCCTGGGTGGTCTGGCATGAGAAATGTAAGATTGCAGCCCCTATACTTGACTTCTCTGCACTCCTTCACCTCACTTCTAGACTTTACTCTTTTTGGGGAATCTCATTTGCAAAAATATGCTTTTCTCATGGAACATGATTTGCAGGCCTGCTATTAAACTCTCAATGCATTTATATTTTTGACAGTGTGCACCAAATTGCTCATAATTCCATTATGCTCCGTATATCACTGAGTTGGGGAAGTAATTCCGGCATATGCTAATGCCTCCTGGTTTACACACATAAAATGCTATTCTGGTAACAAAGTAGCAAGTATGTTTTATAATGGGATATATATCATTATAAATGGAACACCAGTTTTACAAAATATTTTAAGAGGAAGGTAAATTAGATCATGAAAAGTGCATAAGGGCTATAAATTATGCAGTAGCCTAAAGAATTATTATAAAGAGATTTGGTTGTGGCCTGATCCCATGAAACCTTTAACTGTGGCCATTAAAATAAACCATATCAACTGCTCACAGCCACAGAAGATTTATTACATCCTATGGAATGGTCACCTGAAACTTCAGAATTGCATATTGCGTGAAAATAATGGTCCGCCCCTAAATCTTGAT
Source organism: Phaenicophaeus curvirostris (assembly GCF_032191515.1). Lineage (NCBI taxonomy): Eukaryota > Metazoa > Chordata > Aves > Cuculiformes > Cuculidae > Phaenicophaeus > Phaenicophaeus curvirostris. The sequence continues at coordinate 2,546,223 of NC_091406.1, read as the reverse complement.
GCAGATGATTTTAATGAGTCATATTATATGGAAATGGTAGTTGTTGAAACTACAGGTTTTATAGTTCTCTCTCTTGACTTTCAAAACATTTTTTCCCTTAACAGGTGCCTGGAATTTTTAGGTAGGAAAAGCTTTAATGTCTGATTTGGTTTGTGAAAGATGCTTGGGGGTGACACACTGAAGTACCATGAGATGGGGCAGGGTATTTGAAACCATCATTTCATTGGAGTTCTTCCGTGAGTATTGCAATAAAAACCTTCACTATTTCTCCTGTCTAAACCAGACATCTCTTCATCTTTCTCCTTCTTCCCACCTTCCCCCCAATTTACCTGTTCTTTCTTTACAGCATCACATTGTTTTTATTTTGACCTTCTTCAATCTTATGCAGACAAACACTTATCTTAAGAGGATTTCCTTCAGAGTCTGTTAATGAAGCTCCCTGAAAACTGCTTGGTCAAGTGTCACATCACGGCAGCTGCACAGCAATAGTCTCTAAAGGAAATTCTTGTAGAACTGGCAGCACTTTTGTGCTCTGTTCCCTGCTGGAATGGGGAAGCAGGTGAGCCTGCCAAGCCCCACAAAGAGGTCTAAGTCCTCAGTAAATAAGTTTGGGCCATGCAGGAAGGACTTGGGAGACTCATCATGGTGTGGTTCTGTGGTGTTACAAACTTGCTTAGTTTTTACGCTGATGAGACATGAAAGCGTGGATTATAGTTAATCTTTAACTCTGTCAGGGAAAACATCCTTCAGGAAATCTGAAGAAGAAACTGCATTTATTTCATTTATGGGCAGCAGTAGTTTTGAATCACAGCTTTTTATAAGACTTGAAAAGCCCTTCGCTGCTTTAGATGAATGTAGTGATCAAGTCCACGTTAGGGCTCTGGCACGTAGGCTGAAATTAGGAATAACTTCTCTGGATAGCACAGTGAAGAAGCACTGCTCATGAAAAAGCAGAGGAAGGGATAAAATGAAGTATCTTTGAAAGAAATGGAATTAGGTAATGATTAGGCATTAACCAGGTCATTAATTTCTGGGCTATTTTAGGGAAGGAGAAACCCTGCAGAAATGTGTGGAAGAGTTGTGCTTCTCCCACAGTCCAGATCTCTCTGAGATTCCCACTTCTCTTGTCTGTGTTCTCCAACCTGGGACCCACAGTCCCCCTCCCTCCAGGTGGGTCGGGCTCCCCACGTGTCTCCATCTGAGGAGCTCAATCCTTTCATCCCTATAAGTTTCAATTAGTCACTAAAAAACACCACTTTTATGACTACACTATGTAGCTTTTTGTCAATGCAGAGTAGTTTAATGTTGCTTCCTGATCACACAACAGCCTGAAAGCCCTATCATCTCAAGGAGGCAAACGCTTCTTTCTATTTCTGTTATTATATTTCTTTCTTGGTGTTTTTTTTTCCTCCTAGGTACATGTAGTAAAATCCTGTTGATTTCAACACTTTTTATACTTCTACAAAATAGGAATGAGGGGCAATCTGCCTTTATAGATGGCCACTGTACTTATCCATCTTCCTTTGACCCCCAGCCCTCAGAAATCTATGAGGAGAATGATCAAAAATTAATGCTAGTGCCCATTTGCAGCTGTTCTTGGTGCATTAGTGTCAACAGGAAAGCAGTCGGCTCTTATGAAAAAAATGTTTCCTGCGTGTTATATACTCTGAGACAGGCTGCACAAACTTTCATTTGAATGCATTTTGTTGTTTGTGCTCTGTGACAGCATTGCCAGCTCCAGGGATTTTATCATTAGTCTCCTGTCAGGTTTTTTTGGTTTAGTTTGGTTTTGTTTTCTTTTAATTTCTTCTGACAACGGTGCTGTGTGGCTTTTGTCAGTTTAGCCTAGTCTGATGCTAGTTGATAATAATTATACTAGTAGTTAACCATACTTACACAGAATGGCTGTAATTTGTCTGTAATTACAGCTGGAGTGATTGAAAGTTATCTCCATTTTTAAAGGAAAGTAAAATTCCAGCCTTCATGGTGTGGGGGAAAAGAGCTTGAAAATGTTATTTTCAAAAGATTAAGAGCTGAAGGGCTAAAATTAAGCCTTCAGTTACATTAAAGCTTAATCTTGTGATACTAAATCCTTTTTTATATTTTGGGGAATCTGACCTGTGATTTTTGTGTGTCTTGCCTGACAGTATCAATTACATTACAGAAACCCGTAAGCCACCTGCTTTTGGGCATTGACCTTTTCATCTCCTGTGTTAAAGGAGTTTATGCAGGCAGAGTTTGAGATGAGTATTTTTGTTTGCTTTCTCATTTTTCACAAGCTGGCACTAACATAAATCGTTTGTAGTTTCTGGGTATCTTGCCTTGTGCTGATGACACGTTGTGGCTTCTGTGAGCCCTTCTCTAATGTTCGTTTGCTGCTTTGCAGGGTCACCATGCAGGAACTCTGGAGTATGTATTTCACTCTGGAAACAAACTTAGTAAGTATAAGGTGCCTGTTGGAGAGTTGGAAATGTTTCTGTAGCAATAAAGCAGGTGTAGTGTCCACATCAGCCATGCAGACATAACCCAGAAATATTCCCTGGACATTTTTAAGCTTTACTCTTGGGTAGATTTAATTCTTTATTTCAACCACTGAGTCTTGTTGTGGGTTCAGCTTCCTTATTTGGTATCTATCCTGTCTGAGTTGGAAAACGTGTTCCTTTTGTGGGTAATTTGTTTGAGCCAATCCATTTAAGTAGAAAATGAGCTTAAATGCCTCAGAGGAGTCATTATTTTCCTTATGTGTATATTGGATGCCACGTATTTCTCCTTTACCCTTTGGACATTTACCATCCAGTCTTACACAGGGCAATGCCCTGAGTAGAAAAATGTTTATAAACATACCACTGAGCAGCAGAAAAGCCTGCAGCTAGTTCTAGTTGTGATTTAATTAATTATGAACAGCACAAATACTATGTGCATTTAGTCATTCTTACATAGCAATTACATGTATTATGAGTCTTTATCCCTATTTTCTGCAAATGGACTGACCTCTGTATAATTTAACATTAATTATGTACGTATGAACCTTTAGTATATTCATAATTACACATCAACTAATTAGAGCTGTAGACTGAGTCCGAATATTATTTGTTCCTTTTCTATCATAACTGCCCTTTCTCTTACATCTTCCTCTTGGAAGGTTGAAGCCGATCCAACCCCCAGCATCCCGCTCTGCAGAATGGAGCATCATCACCATCAGATTTTCATCAGCTTCTCCTTCCCTCATCACAATCTTTCTCTTGCTAAGGGGCATGGTTTAGTGTTGGATAGGAACGGTTGGACTCAATGATCCAGTGGGTCTCTTCCAACCTGATGATTCTATGATTCTATGACTCTTTCTGTGTCCTGTGAACACCTTGGTGCTCATTTCTTTGAAGCCCTGGCAATCCAGTGATTTGCCACCTGGCCATCCACCACCACATCGGACATTTGTGGGGTTTTATATTATTTTTGTCTTCCTCCAGTTAGTGAATATATCTTTGTTTAGAAGCCAGGGGTACAGACATGTGACTGTAGGGTTAACTGGCAACCAAGTGAACTCTTGCCCAGCACATTTCCAGCCAGAGAGCCCACCTAACCCCTGAGATCCTACCCCTGAAATTCCTGGTGGTACCAGAAGAGGGCATGAAATCCCTAATTTCCCTTTTGTAATCCCTAATTTGCAGAGATACTGGCTGACCCCTTGCCTAACTTTAGTAGCTGGCTAAGTAGTCCAGGACCAAGCAGATGGCAACGCATCTTTATAAACTCATCTGTCCAGTAATTCCAGGGAAACAGCAGTTGCTGCTGGTGGAGGAGAAGCTGACGAAAGCTCGAGTTAGGGAGTATGACATAGGCCACCCCTGACACTTGTCCAATCTAATTTTCTCCAACTGGTCAGCTTGTATCTGTGGAGTAGGTCACATATCTGGAAGGAAAAAATGAATTATCTGGTTTCTGATCTCTGAGGGAGGCAGCAGCTCAGCCGTAACAAAGTTTGCTCCTCAGCCACCTTAAAAAAAGTATGTAGGAAAATGCCCGAGGTAAAATGCCAGAGCAGAGAGATAGTCTGCCACATCTGGAGGAGAAGACAGAGTTATATCATGGAAGGTGTAACTTAACCTCCCTTGATCTCCTCTAGGAAGGGAGAGGGAGCAGCTTGAATTGCAAGAGGGGACAGGAGAAAGGTCACCTACTCCTACAAGAGTTTGGCAGCTCTTGACTTAGGCTTTAGCCAGATTTTTACAACCCAGGGAGCAAAACCTGGTACTGTGATAGAGGAAAGAGTGGAGCCCTTTGCAGCTTTGGTGAGGGGACAGTGTCTCTGCAGGTATTTTTGATGCGTCTGTTGGACTCTCACTGACACAACCAATGTGTTCACTCACTGAGTGAACACGTTACACACTTTTTATGGCAAATACCCATGAGGGTATCAGGGACCCAGACAACCTGGGTCTTTCTAAGTCAGGTACCCTAGACAAGAGGCAGCTCCAGACTGTCAGATGGCGTTGAGGTGCTTGTTAAACTGACTGAGGACTTGGGGAATTTCATTTCTACATATATGGACTGGACTTGAGCAAAACTTCTAGTGAATTTGAGATCTCCTATAAACTTATCCGCTTCAGCCCTCATGTGGGCATCTACTGCCTTCTGAGCAATCATCTCATTATGATAAAGATTAGGATAAAGGAAATAGTGCTACTATGTGAGATGGAGGCTGCTTTCCTCGTTGCGTACCTTCCAGCTCTGAGAGTGTAACGTTACGGCCAGCATTGAGTAGGAGCTCTCAAAAGCAGCTTGATAGAAAGGATTTGGGGCAGGACTCTGTCTCTGTCACTTCATATCTAGAACACTCTCTGGCACTGAGACCTTCCCCTGTTTGTAGTTGTTTCTAAATTCTTAAAGACTGCTCTGAAAAGAAAATCATTGAGGAAAGGGGTAATTGAAGTTCCCCAGAGGGGATGCTTTAAGGTGGCAATGACTCAATGTTTGGCCAACTCTGCTACAAGGCTTCCCACCCCGTTGTCAAAGCTGGTTAGCTAAAAGGCTTTCACCCATCCTGGACTGTCAGGCTGAATTTATCGTATAGCATGAGGGTGAATCAATGAAATGATTAGCAACTGTTGAGTGGGGCATTTTTGGAATTAGCACTGATATGATTTCCATGGCTTTGTATGTGTTTTTGAATGTAAAGGACCACGATCAGGCCAAGTATAAATAGGAATAGCTCTTGTAATCTCCATGACTGGATCTGTCCCAGGGGAAGTTTTGGCCCACCATGCAGCAAAAGAGACATTGGAGTAGAAGGCTTTGAAATAAAGTAAATCAATTGCCCTTCCTTCCTGTATTTCTTCCCCTTTTCTGTTTTAATATTATTGATGAAGTGACCAAAATGGTATCTGGACATATCTGAAAAATCAATGAAAAAGTAAATCTTAAAAAAAAAAAATCAATTGTCCTGCAGCATGAATTTAAATGTGACCTGTTTTTGCTGTACTATGTGTATACACTACATAAAGTACCTGGCTGTCAAGAGATGTATTTTACTTTATTTCTTTCGATGGGATTTTTGTAGGAGCTAATTGCTTAAGAGAGGAAGGGGCAGTTAATTTTAGTTTTTCCTGCAAAGGTCCCAGTTCCAAGCTCCCTGCATCAGAACTCCTCTGAACTTTCGAGTCCTCTGAGGACTTCAAAGAGCTTCCTAATTGCTTTCAGATAGGTAAAGGCTTAACCAGCTTTATTTAGATTTCTTCCCTGTCTGTCCTTCCCGAGCTTTATTCTCCTTTTTGACTGCATCTCGCAGACCACTGTACAGCATTTTATATTTTATGAGATCATTTTGGTTTGGCTTAATCTTCCAGTTTTTGTGTCTTTATAATTAATACGCAGGTTCAGCTCTGCTCCGTGCAATCTGACTCTGGTTCATGCCAGGCTTGTTTCTGCTCATGGCTGCTTCTTCTGCCTGTTCAAGGCTGCCAGCGTTGCTCATCTTCTCCCATCCTGCACCACAGCTATTGTTTCCACATTCTCTGGCTGTTGCCTCTGAGCTCAGGTCATGAGGATTTACAAAACCCACAAAGGGAACGTTCCATATAAAGTAAACCAAAATTTAAAAGCTATAAAAACTGCTGTGACTATCATTGCTGATCTAATTCCATTGGGGAGGTCTCAGAGCCCATGTGGAAATACGTATTTTCCATATTTATTATTGATGGTACAGATGTGCACAGAGCACACTTGTAAATCTGCTTCAGCATCGCTGCTGGAAGAGCGTGTTCTTCACACAAGGGTCTTTAATGAATCAGTATTGCTTTGACCAAACCTTTGTGTTTTATGAGGAACTGAGGGGTGTGTATCATGTCCTGGCTGTGGCATTTTTAAATGCACGGGGGAACGTGGTCTCTGCTTGTCCAAAACAGGCCCCGTGCATGCAGAAAGGAGCTGTCTCAGCCTGGTGACTCCACCAGAAGAGCTTTATGTTGGATTTAACAGAATGGCAAGTAATTTCACAAGAAATTCCAATGCTGGCCATGCACAGGGTTGGGATACTCCCCAGTCATCATTTTTTCCTGATAGGCAAGGCAAAGCACAGAAACAACTTGTCCAGAGTTACCCAGTGCCAGGAGCCAAAGTCAGGTCTTCTGAGTACAAGGGCAGTATTCTGTTCCACAGCCCTACTTTCTATAGGGATGTGACAGCATAATTTAACCGTACAGTAATTTACCAAACCCTGCTACGTGTTCCACATTGCAGCAAGGCTAGCCAAGTTTGTAATCTTAGTGTATGTGATCGACATGCTGCTCGTTTTTCCATTATCAGGGAAGTCAGTAACTCATCTCCCTCACTTTTGTCTCATACCCGAGCATTTCATTTCCATGACTGTGAATTATCAGCATCCAATCCTTGAAGGTGTGATTGGAGATAATAGCCTAAAGTTTCCCAGGTGAATAATTACTTTGGCCGTCCAACTTGTGACATCTTTGAGGGCATTTTTTTTGCCTACAGAGGAAAGTGTTTAGCATTTTCCGAAGACCATGACCTTCTACAGTGACTAAAGCATATTTTGTTTAAACTCTTATTTGTACCAAGTCTGTTATTATGTGTTCTCAGTTTAGCTCTCCCACTCAGGCTCTAAAATGTTAATAAATATATGGCAGAATAATGAACAGTGCTTGTGCTAATGGCCATTTTTTTCCAGGTTGCTCTCTGTAATATATGTTTTGAAATCAGGTTTAGCAAAAGGCCCAAATTACTCTGCAGCATAAGTTCCAGTGCAAGTTCTTGGGATCTGAGCTTCATCATTTGGGGTTGTTTTAAAATCCTGTTCTTGCTGCCTGGCAATCACTATTTACAGCAGTCAGAACAAACGGATCAATTTGATATTTTGAAGGTATAACGGCAATTAACATCTCATTTCACACTCAAAAGGAGACAGGTGCTGTTAATGAAGTCCCATTTCTATCTTTGAAACTCTCCTCTGGCATGGAAACAGGGTATTTGATGCAAATATTTGTCCCAATTTGATTATATCTGGTGTAATAAATACCTGAGGCAATCTGTATGTGAATCCAGCCTCTCTAGGGCTTTTGACACAGCGGCATCCCCTAAATACACGGTCAGTCTTAATATCCTTGTCACAAATACTATTTATCCTGAGTGTAGAGCCCCAGATGGTGCCTACAGGACACTTGGTGACATGCGTGTTGCAACACAATGAACCTTGTTCTTGAATCAGGTGGTGGTTCCCCCAGTTATTCTTGGTCTACCTTATGCAAAAGCTCCATTTTTCAATAGAAACAATGTTTGGGAATTTGGTCCAGTGAAGCAGAAGGCCAGGCTAACTTCTAGCAAGCAGACGTTGTCAAGGGATTGCTTTATCTTCTCAGCCTGTATGAGTTTCAAAAGAATAAGTTGTGAGTTTTAAGGATCATTGAATCATAGAATAGTTTGAGTTGGAAGGGACCTTAAAGATCATCCAGTTCCAACCCCTCTGCTCTGGGCAGTGACACTTCCCACTAGATCAGGCTGCCCAAGGCCCATCCAACCTGGCCGTGATGGGATCCTATAAAACTACTCTGAGAGACATTAATGAAGAGCAGATTGAAATGTTGAGCACATGGAGAGTGTGTTACTGTGATACGCTTTGCATGCGGCTATTGTGTTTTCAGAGGCATCATTCCTTATGTGAACTTTTTGACTGGCCACTAGCGCACACGATTTCTAGGTACCTGTTGTCCTGTGTGTACAACATGCCTACAGTTAAAAAATCGGGAAATTTCAGTACACCAACAAACACAAACTGTACTGAGCCATGCACAAGCTTTGCTCCTGTTGGTACAGATAACAGCAAGAACAGTATTTCCCTGCAAGGACAATTTGCATGGTTTATCATCTGTGGAACTGAGAAGTTTCAAAATGCTTCACTGTAAATTAAAGGAAAGCTCAGACATCGGGGCTGTGGGGCTGTTGGGACTCGTGCAGGGCATAGCTGATCTCTTCAGTGTTTCGCTTATCTTCCTGGGTACATCTGTTCAAAATTCATTTCTTCTGACTGTGCATCTTTGTTCCGTGACTTGTCAGATTCACTAATGTTGATCACTTACTTCCATTAGTGTCAAGACAGCATCTGTTGACATAACTGGACAGACATGTCACTGTAATTGGTCAAATCATCTCAGAAATGCAGGCATTTTTCTGAAAATGGCTGTTATTTGTTGTAATGATAAAATATTATTCAGGTTTGTTTTAAGAAAGTAGAAACAAGAAAACCGCTTACCTTGATCTTGCAGAGATTTTGACTAAGGGATACCATTAGGTTTAAGAAAAGTGGTTGACTACAAAGAGTAATTCCCATATAAATTATTAGAAAATGTTGAGATTTTAATATTTATTATTTTGAAATACTTCAGCTTTTTATTTGTCTGCTATAAACACAACACAAAGTTAATTATTTTTGAGTGGTGTGTATTTAGGATGAGAAGCCTCAAGTTGAACCAGGCGGGTTCAGATTAGACATCAGGAAAAATTTCTTCACTGAATGGGTTCTCAGGAACTGGAACGGCTGCCCAGGGAGTTGGTTGAGGCGCTATCCCTGGATGGGTTTGAAAGACGGGTGGATGAGGTGCTCAGGGACGTGGCTTAGTAGTGGATAGGTACGGTTGGACTTGATCTCAAAGGTCTTTTCCAACCAAACGATTCTATGATTTCCTTGATATTGTAAAATTTGCAAAAATGCATTTGCTGTGTCATAGTTAAGTGGTTTTATTGCTGCTTAAAACAACATACAAAACCCCATAAATGTTTTACTGATCACAGGTCATGTTTTAGGAAGCAGGGAGCAGCTCTGACCCCAGGGAGTGCCGTGGGTGGGGTGAAAGGGTGCAGCTGGGTCTCAAGTCCAGCTAAAGGTGCATTGACAGTCCTTTGCTGCTGAGGGCATGACCACAGGGAGCTGGATAGAGCCCACAGACTTCTGTTAATTGTCATTAAATAGTCATCGCTTGTACTGACTTTTTATTACTCATCCATGGAATAAAATTTTCAAGAGCGAGTCAGGCTCTTGAGCCTGTGCCCTTCTAAGTTGCTTTGACATAGCCTCCGTAATTCTCAAGGGTCATTGTTTTAGAGGTGTGAAGTCAGCGCAAACCTGGTACATAAATGCTTGCAAAGGTCTGCCCTAGCATTGGTTTAAAAAACACTCAAGTGCTGGAGTGAATTACACTGATATAATGACAAGCAACGCAGCTCTCCCTCCCATCACCACCCACATAATAAAGAGAGCCATTAATTTTCGTATTCCAATTTGTAAACTGAGGTCTCCTGGGAGCTGCGAAACGTGGGAGCAGAAATCCATGGGGCGTGCGGGGTAGAGGATGAGTAGTAGCAGTTGGCTCAGCCCTTGCAGTAAAATCAGCCCCCATAACTGAACCCACACCAGAGCATCAAACCAGGTAAATTCTCAGCCTATACAAGCACTGTGGACTCTAAAAGAATGTGAGAGCTCTCCAGCTGTACCCTGAAGCACTCCATTCCCTGGCTGATTAAGTTCTTGATGTTGGTTTTTTAATTTCCTCGCAGTTTCCTTCTTTCCCAAACAGCCACACCATCATAATTGCAATAAATGGAAACAAGCATCCCCAAAGCTCTACGCTTTTTAATCAATATTTGGAGTCACATCTACTTAGAATTACAAGGAGAGTCACAAAAATGTATTAAAAAAATACATTTTTCATCAAGAGCTAAGCCAGCAACACATGATTATAATGGAATGACTAACGATGGTAATTGGGCATTGTATCACGTTGTATGGCTTTAATTTAAGAGAACAAGCAGCAATTCAGTGACAAAGATGCGCTATTTGCTTTCGTGCCTGAAGGATAAGTAAATATCTTAAAAGAATTGTGGATGATTTCTCTTACAATACTTATAACAAAAGAAGAGGCAGAAATGACTGGGGTTTTAAAAAGCCCAGATCTTGGTCAGGGAAGGTGTCCTGCATCCCGCACCGCCTGGGAGGAGTTGGAGTGTGACACAGGAGGGATGGACTGAGGCAAAACGCCTGTCTGGGACAGTCACTGAGCAGAGCTCACAGAGTCGCACATATTACATTCTTGTATATCCAGCCTTTAAAAAAAACTTTTTGAAAGTTGCTTTAGAAAAATAAACCACTGTGAGCAACACTGGGCCAGTATTTTCCTATCAAACCTGAATAATTGTGTTGGTGTTCAGCACAGACATTGGAATTGAAGCCGCTTTGAGTTCAATATATATAAAAATATATATAGAAATATATCTTGTGGATTGCCTTTGCACCATGTTCACCAGCTCTATGAGGGGAGAGATGGACAGCATGAAATTTAAGGCAGCTTTTTTTGAGAGTTAAGAGTGTTGAGGTCTGTGGTGCAACCATGACTGTCCATCAAGGGATGACCTCTACTGGCGTTCCTTTCCATGTTTGCACCATGTAGTGGAGGGATGAGGTAAAACTCTAGCACATTTTCAAATGGTTGCTACATACATAAGACAGAATGAGAGAGAAAGGGAAGGAGTTGGGGTTTTTTAAGGGTTTTTATGCCACTGAGGGGTACCAGCAGATGAAAATGGAGACCGAGACCTGGGAAGGTGCAGCTTAGCTAGCAGATTACACAGACTCCCCTAACAAATGTGCCTCAGCCCCGCTTGTGACATGCACTCACATCACTGTCATTGCTGGTTTCTGCTGCACTGCATCACTCCCTTCCCCGCGTGTCCATCATCTCCAGCGCCCCTAGCAGCCGTGTGCTCTCTCCTCCACCGCTTCCTCCACGCGCCTGAAGTAAGGATGATAGGCTGTGAGGCTCTAAGTGATGCACTGGCTGAACAAAGCTTGATATAAATAAATTAGCCCCCGTGTTGCTTAAATTAATGATGCTGTTGATGATGACAAGCCAAGGTAAACTGGGAAGGCTCACCTTTCCTGAAAAGGAGCTCACATCATGCTTTTTAGGTCTATGAACTGGAAAATTAATAGGAGGGTTTACAGCCTCCTGTTGTGCTTGGAAAAGGAGGGCTGTGATAAGCTTATCAGAAAAACATATTTTTAAAATTATACTTTTAAAATATTGATTTTTTTTTCAAAAGAACTTTTTATGGTGTATTAATGATTTTTGCCCTATATTTTATTCAAGTGCATAAAAATGTTTACAGGGTGATATGATATTTTATAATGTTCCATTTAGGCCAGTGCTCCGTAAAAGCATCTTCAGACCAGTGTGAAAACTGTTATTGCTGTATGAGCTGTTCACTTGCACATACAAATGTGCTTTCCAGGTTGGTTTTTGGTACCCTGATGGGTAGCATTTAATTTCTTTCTCGGTCTCAATGTACCTTAATTTTAATTGGGGATGGTAAATTATCATGGTAATTTGAGATATTCTCAGGTAGAGATTTACAAATAGCAGGAGGTGATCCACATTGTTTGTGAGTCACTGCTGGGAAAGAGGCCAGGGAAGATGATGGTATGTGGAAAGCTGAAGAAAAGCAAATTATATGTTGCATGTGAATTAGAAATGTGGAAGCTAGGCAAACAATTTCTAAAGGTATCTGCTTTTTCCAAGGAAGGAGAACACAACACAGACACACAAAGCAAAGACGAAAATAACAAGCACAAGCTTGTACTCATCCTCCACTGATTACCAGTGCTTTCTCTAATGGTTTCCTGCATTTCTTTCACCAGTGATTATTTCAGCAACTACCATGCCGAAACCTAAAGATATTCTGTTTTCAGTGAGAAAAAGCTGTGAGTCTTGGTTTCTGATGTGTGCTTCACTCTGAATTTCTAACATTATTAATCTTTTTTTACCCTGCAAACCCATCTATAGTTTATGGTACGGTATGAAAAGGAAGGGCCCAACAGCCTGTTAATCACACACAGTCTGTTTTTCCATTTCTCCCTAACTGGTTCATGTCTCCGCTTGCTTCTGCTAGTCTTGTTTTTATTTATTCTGTTGTGAGGCTAGAAGGGGAATTACACCTTTCAGCATTTTCCATTGACTTTTGAATAACAGTTATGTTGGGTTTGTTTGTTGTTCTTACTGTTATACCTGTCCTGTATTGTTTTCATGGAAGACTTTTTCCCACCTCTTTTCAGTCCTCTCCTAAATCACCCGACGTTTGGTATCCACCTGCTTCTTGTATGCAGAAAATGAGCAATCTGCTTTGCTGTCTGCAAAATTGTGGGTTGTTGGCTTCCTTCTTCCAGTAATTTTCTAATGCAAGGGTGCTGGAAAAGCTTTGCTTGAATCCACCTGCTATTGTGAGGCTCTTACACCAGTCAGGTTCTCCATAAAGGTTTGCTCTTCTCGCTATCTCCTGCGATAATCCACATTTAGCCTTTATCTTCTGGAAGCGTTATTCTCAAGACTATCAAAGGCTTTCTCAGTCAATAAAGTTAATGATGATGGGTGCACAAGTCTCCTCTGAAACGCCTCTTGTTTCCCTTTTAGCTGCTTGTGTGTCACTGATCTCATCTGTGATAAAATTATCCTCTCCTGAAGTTTTCTCGGATGCTGACAGTAAGTCTATGCCTCACCGATTGGTACAATCTGTCAGATCACAGCAGTTTGGCAATTAAAGCCTTTTTCCAGTTGCTTTTTTTGTTACTTTCTTGTCTCTCCGGGTTCACTTGTGCTTGTTTAACAGCCATGTGGTTGGTTACTTACACCCTCCCTTTAAGCACTATTTTCCCAGCCCCAAATGATTTCTGCTGCAGCCTCTGCCTCTCTGGAGATGTTTTCTGTGCCGCCACCAGTGGTGGTGTTAGGGCTGAGGATGTATCTGTGTGCACAGCATTATCCACACACCTAGTCTTTGGGTTTGGTCTGTGAATATGCTTTTAAAACACTCTCCCTATTTCGCTAGTTCTTTATCCACAATGTTGGCACACAACGCAGTAAATTCTTCACTAGTTTTTTTTTCCCCGTTTGTAAAATTTTTTAGTCTCTTTTTAACTTTTTGCACCATTTTCTGCCTATTCTTTGACCTCCACGCTGCTGTGGAGGAGAGGCTGCCTCCTCCTGAACACCTGGAGGTGTTCAAGGCCAGGTTGGATGGGGCTTGGGCAGCCTGATCTAGTGGGATGTCCTTTCCCATGGCATGGGGTGGGACTGAATGGGTTTTAAGGTTCCTTCCAACCCAAACTATTCTATGCTTCTCAGCCCAGCATGGGAGGACACCAGTCCCAACAGGGCGCCCACTATCAAGGACTCTTCCCAGACAACACAGACTTTATTCTGCCAAGCTAAACCAGAGGAGGCAATAATCTGGGGGTCAAGGATAAGAAAGAAATGTACTGCTTTTTGCATCAATTATTATTTGATTGCACCATTAAAGGAAGATACAGACACAGGGAAAATGTTCCTGAGCATAGGGAGAAATACTGTCAGTATTTTTAGCCCACATCAAAAAGCAGAATTAGAAGTTTGTGACCTTTTGTCATTAGGTGTTTTCCTTTATTAACATTTGCTTCACCTCCACAGTCCACTCAAAGACGAATTTTCCTCCAATTCTGTGGGTAAACCTTCTCTACCCCAAATAATGTCCACACTGCTCAGGAGGCTGCTTAGCGGTTCTGCTTTCTCCTCTCCCTCGCAGCCAGTGGCAGTGGTGGAGTCTCTCCTCTGGGTGGCTATGCTGCAGCACAGTTTCTTTTCCCATTAATCTGAGATTTAGGCAAGTCGTTACAGTCTTTCTCGCCAGGGTCAATGGTATAGATTTCTTTTTGTGTGATTTTTTTATTGATGTAAATAAACACTTGTAAGTAGGATCCACATTTATCTGTTCGCTGACAATAAAACGGTGAATTCAGCACATGCTTGATGCTTCAAATGGTCAAAAACTACTCATAAAAATCAGGTTGGAATTTCTTTCCTATTTTAAGCTTTTACTAATAGTTCTTTGATTGCTATTCTGGGTCCCTGTGAATGCAAATGGGCAGTTAGACATTTTGATGCTCTTTAGCATATGCTGGTCTACTAATTTAATGCAAATTGTTAAACCTGCGTGGGAAGATTAGAGAAATAGTAGCAGATGCGTTTTTATATGCTGTTATGTGCTTGATTTTTTTTGAAAACAAATATTCCTACTGTGAGAACTGCATTATTGGAGTTCCTTTTTCATCCTTTTTGGAATACTTGAGAAGTAAAGTTTTGTTACATCACTCAGAGTAACTAGATCAGGGATGACCTAAGATCACTGTTAGGAAGAAATACAGGTTGGGTTGAATGCAGAAACTCGATGGGACCCTGCTCTAACATAGCCACAGAGGATATTTATTCTGAGATGAACAGTGAAAAAAAGAAGAAATGCATCTGAACACTGCTCAGTATGGTCGAGAGAGCCAATTTGGAAACAGTAATGATGGGAATGACATAGAAATCTCCGCAGAAGAGTTTAAATAAGAAAAGGGGTTGGTGGCAGGACTGTGCAGGTTGCCCTGGTCCTGTGGAAGTCATCGCGCTTTTGAATAATCTTTTGCTCTTGTTACTTATTATTTTGTTCATTTCTAAAACAAGTTCTTTGTTTCCTGTCAAATTTTGATCCTGTAGTAGTAAGGTGACTTAGCTTGCAAGGAATCCCGAAGATAATGGTAACCTGAAACAAGTTTCAAAGCTATAGATCCAGACACACAGGCACAAGGACACATAAACATCACTTTTCCTACTGCTGAAGCACATCCTCAGAGTGAATTTCAGTAGTTTCATAAAAATTCTGGTCGAAATTGTTCAAAGCAAGCAAACCTGACATTTTTCTCCTGAAAAACATGAAACATGCTGGTATCTAGACAGATGTCTCTTTAGTTTAATATCAGCTAAACTACCAAAAAAATACAGAAGATAAGTCCTTAGAGTATTTGAAGCCCTGACTCGAGACTGTTGATGTGCAAGCAGGAAGGGGAGCTGTTCATTTGTCCTTTGACACAAATGTTTTCTGCTGAAAGTGATGAGGGTTTAAATGTGACTGAGGATGAGATTTTGTCCAAAGTAGGTCAAGGGAAGAAAACCCTTACTGGCTGCCTACAGCCCGTCTCATCCCTGCAACAGGAGAGACCAATGAGAAGCACCAGCTTGTGGCCCAACAAACACAATTATTGTGCACTGTGTCTTCATTTGGATGCCACGCTCAGTTAATAACCAGGTCTCCACCATACTTCTTTATTGCTTAGGCTGAAGGAGAAAGTAATTAAACTTAATAGGTATTGCCCTTGCTTTAAGGCCACTATACATTTAAAGTTGCAAGCAAAAGTAATTAATACTAATAGAAGTCATGAGTCCTAAACAAAGCCATTTCTATGCCAGGTGATCTACAATGTGTACTTTTTGGAATAAATATTTTGTATTCTTAAACATTCTAATGAACATAAACTTCCTGCTTTGTGGTTCATTCTCTCTTTCTCAAGTTTGTACTGAATTTGGTTTTTTGGTGTCTATGAATGCCACTTCTCCCTCGGGATTTCTTAAGAAAAGCTGTCAGTTCACCATAAATTTGATTTTTTTAAAAAAAATATTAACAACTTTCAATTCAAGTGCAAACAAGAATTTAAAATACGTATTTCTGTGTTGCAAGTTCTAATAATGCTGGGCAAGCATTGGGCTAATTGACCATATGGCTCTTTGATATTCACAAAGGGGGGACATTAATTTTATCATTAAAAATATGATGATGTCAACATCTTAACGCAGCATTAATAGCAGCTCAGCAGGGGCAAGAGAACAGCTAGCTGAACTCCTCGAGAAAGCTATTTGTACCATGTTCAGATGTAGCTATATGATCTTTGAATTATGATAGACAAGGTTTTGCTTGGAATTAGTGTCATGTTTTCCTGCTGTAAATCATTTTCTACTTACCTGCCAGTCAAGCTTGGCTTGGTTGGCTGCTGCATGGGAACAGATCAATTTCTGCATAGAAGTAAGACAGAAACCGCTTCTAATTGTTTTCTGGGGGAGCCATTAGATCATCCATGTGAAACCTAAGCCTGTACAACCTTGGTGTATTTCCATGAATAACCCATTTCAATACTTTAGTGACCCAATTATTTTAGTTCTTGAAAAAATGAAGTAGTAACTTCAACTCTTGCCAACTTCTTAAGTCAAAAAGCCAAGTACCTACATGTATTCTCTCTGTTCACAGAATGATGTCAAAATACTGGTCTGCTGTGTGCAGAATTCCCTCCTCAGCTTGGCTTGCTAATGCTGAGCAGAAGAGAAACACCAAAAGTCAAATTGTACAGGGAGAGGAAAACTCTTCTCTGCAGCTCTGAAGCACGGCTTATACGTGGCAAGAAGAGAAACATCTGCCTTGGGTTACAAACTTTAATCGGTGCTGCAAAGCTCTGTGTTTTCTTTCGAGGTTGTGTTTGTCCAACTTCCAGCACTAAATTGTCATTATAACTTTTCCTTAATGTCAAATGTTCCCTAATACCAAACGTCCTCATGTGAGAGTGTGTTTGCTACTACTGCGTGTTGCCCTTAGGCCAACTCAATGAGTTCAGCTCAATGAGCTTTACACATAAATAAAGCATCCTTCATTTTTCAGGCACCGGCTACATCCTGGGTCCTTCTGGTAGCTTCTTCCCAGTGCTTCCATGTCCTTCTTGAAGTGTGAACCCAGAGACTGCAGGCAAGATTTAAGAACAATCCTGCTAATGTTACTTTAGGAGGCAGTATTACCAGCATGTGATGCTTCCAGCCCGTTGAGGTTCTGGGGGAAGTGAGTAAGGACAGTCAAGCCCTCACTAGAGAAAACTTAGTGACAGATGCCTTTAATGTTATTTTTGGTAATATGTTCTCTCTGTACAGATATTGACTAAAAGGCCATTAAAAATTACTAGGTATCAAGGAGGTTACTGAAGGAAAGCAAAGATCTATTGATTTCTTGCTTTACAAATATGCAATTTATACTATTTAGCAGTTGGAGTTTTGCTGCAGTACCTCTTGCAAGGGCAATTATCAAACCAGTGGAATTAACTACGTGCCTGGGAAGATCCTGTGAAGATTTATATCAGGAGAGGGAAAGAGGGAGGGAGCAGTCCTGTGGCTGCTGAGGGGCATCTTTTCCTCTCTCTGATTCGGACCTAGTACTGTGAAAGATGCTGCTTGAGGGTATGCAACGAGTGTCCTCATTTCCACACGCACTGGCAAGTGGGTATGTGTACACCCATTTGTACAGTCTCAGTGTTAGAAAAAAGAAAGGCTGGATGAGGCTTTGATCCAGTGGAAGGTGACTTTGCCCATGACAGGGGATTTGGAACTGGATCACCTCTAAGGTCCCTTCCAATTCAAACTATGCTATACCATGATTCTATGACTTTTAAGAAATACCCTGTCAAGCAGGACAAGATATCTTTGTTTTCTGCTTTTTATTTGACTTCGCCACAGTGGTTTCTGGTTTTGGTCTTTTCTTGCATTTGCTTTCTCCCATAGCTTACCACTGAAACTCATTTTAGGCTCATCTTTGTAGTATGTTTTGTATTCTTTCTCTCCCTTATTTGAAGAAGCTGATGATCTTCTGTACCACTAGGATTTGAACAATGAAATAGGCATTGCAGAGGGTTAATATGACTTCTTGTTTCTCTTTTTTCATTTGAATTGAGCAAGCGGGTTGGATCAAAATAGAATCTCTAACGTCACAATTCAATGAAATATGTAAAGGGATCTCTCAGAGGCTGCTTTAAACACAGTCTTATGGAAAGCTCTCTGTTTCCAAAGACTACAGAATCCAGTAAAATGGTGACAGTGAATTTGTACACGGAAATTATTTCCTTCCTGCTTCTCTCATTTAGCCTTCTTTTAGAGCAACGGGGATGGAAAGGATCTTGAATTACTGGTTACCAGACTGCTAGCATATCTATCAGCCTAAAACAAATCAAAAGCATTAGATGTGATCTTAATTTGTCCAGGAGGCAAGAAAGTAAATGAAACATGAATCTCATTCTTTTGGCAGGGATCCACCAGCCCTACCCCACAGCTGCCCCTGTGCTCTCTAACCCCATTTCCAGCTCTGTGGCAATCTGCCTCATCGTTGCTCTCTTACATTTAGCTTTCTCCTTAGGTGACCAAAACTTGCTTTTTAACCTAGACTAATCTTTTCATTTTTAAAGACTCCTGTCTTCATTAAGTTGCTAATTGGCTTTAATAATTCAGACCTTTGTTCTGTCTCTTTTCCTGATGTCTGACAGGCTGTTTTATCAGCTCTTCTCCACTTTCATCCTCTTCTAGTGTCTTCATCTCTCTGCCCTACCTCCTCCACTTTTCCTCACAGCCTGAAAAATTTGACCCTGCTTTTAATATTTGTGCTGGCATTTCACTTAATGATCCTATTACACATTCTTGAAGCCCTTTTTACTCGAGATTCTCAGGGCTCTCTCAGTATCAATTAATTTCCAAACACCTCCATTTTATCATGCAGATTTTACACACGGGTAAACTGGGGCATGGAAAAGTCAGGCAGCGCTCAGCATCACAGACAGAAGTAGCACAGCTTAACAAGAAACAAGATCTTCAGTGCTGCTGAACATCCCCAGCTCCTCTAGGCTTCATTTGCAGCTCTAAGTGGTAAAATTCAAACCAGAGTAGATTTAATACCCGTGCACTCATCCATTTCCTATGCATGTGAGTGACGCATCTCTGTTGGTTTGTGCATTTACCCAATTCACAGCTGAAGTTAACATACGATTAAACTGAGTGCATCAAAGATGAGCTAAAGAATTCAGGAGAATATTCAAGCTCCTCAGATAACTTCTAGTGTTCCAAGCATCCAGTGACATAAACACTTCTTATTGTATCATTATGGTCTCTTCTGCTTTATCTTGTTCAAAATATCTTGAACACATTTATCACGATGAAGCTGAAATTTGCCACTTCAGTCCCAAATCCGTTAATGGCTTTTTCATGTGACCAGCACTGCAGGGGTCTTGTTTTGATGTTCATCAGGAAGGACACATAAACATAAAGGCCTTGCTCCTGAATCTTATGTTTTCTTTTAAATTGAATTCATGAGTTTTCATGTCAATACAAATTAGATAAATAGCTGGAAGAACTTGTTAGCTTGTTTCTGGTGTTGTGGGTTTGTTGTTTTCTTTTTTTTTTTAGTTTACTAGACTTGATTATGCATTTGTTGACAAAGGGAAGGGAAAGAAAAAAATCCATCACAATTATGCACATTTTGCTGCAAGGCTTGAAAGGGCAATTTGGAAATCAGATGATAAAGTAGTTAGGCAGCTATATTAAAAAATGGCAAGGAAACAAAATTCCTGCTTTTAAACTGTCAGGCAAGTGGTTATCCCCTTGCTCTATGCACGTCATCAAATTAAACAGTAAAAGAATCTTCATCTACTAAAATGCCCAGCTAATATCCAGAGGTGACCATGAGGGATTTTTTCTTCCATCTGTGCTGGACCAGACATGATGCAATATGGTGGGCCGGTAATTGCAAGAGCCTTGAACAGAAGCCAGAGCTATTTCCTTCCTCTCTCCTTCCTTGCTTGGAGACAATGACAGAGCTCATAGTGGTTAATTGTAGCAGGTCAGGGGCACTAAGAGGACTCAAACTGAAGTGATGGTGCAGAGCAAGAGGTGAGCGGGGAAGGGGCATGTGGTCTATGATTCTTGGTGCCACGGAGACGCAAGAAACAGATACAGTTTTTCCTTCTTGGTTGGAAATAGAAAAATTACAGAATAGAATCATAGAATACTTTGGGTTGGAAGGGGGCTTTAAGGTCATCTGGTCCAAACCCCGTGCAATGACCAGGAGTGTCTTCCACTAGGTCATGTTGCTCTGAGTCCCATCCAACCTGGCCTTGAACACCACCACGGAGGGGGCATCAACCACCAGTCTGGGCAACCTGGGCCAGTGTTTCACTATCCTCATCATAAAAAAATGACATTATTTCTAGTCTAAATCTCTTCTCTTTTAGTTAAAAAGCATTATCCCTTTTCACTACAGGCCCCACTAAAAAGTCTGTCACTATGTCACTGTTTTTCTTGCAAGCCTTGTTTGAAAGGCTGCTCTAAGGTCTCCCTGCAGCCTTCTCCAAGCTGAACAACCCCAACTGTCTCAGCCTTTCTTCATAGGAGAGGTGCTCCAGCCCTTGGATCATTTTCGTGGCCTCCTCTGGACCTGCTCCAACAGATCCGTGTCTCTCCCGTGGCCAGTCAGCTTTACTTTCACACTTTCAGATAACTACTTATTTGCAAATAGTCAGTACTTGCCTATTAAAAAGTAACATGCGGCAAATCTTATGCCAGTGTGGCACTTGGATAATGAGCTCATTCACTGGAGGTTTCATGTTGTGGTCAGGGAAAACGCTCCTCAATTAGGACTTCTTTTTCAGGAGGAGAATGAAGTTCACGAAAATTAATTTGTCTCTCTGATCGTTACCCCTTCTGACCATTGACAGTGCACGACAATCCTACTGATGGCAGATTTTCCTCCTGAGCTTTCTCTAGCTCCTTCTATGGAACTTTCCCCCTTGCTTCAAAGCTTGTTTTCAAGGTCTAACGAGGAGGGTTGGCAGTAGCTGAACCAAACCCTACACTTGAAATCACTCAGTGGAAAAGACTTGTGCCCATTCATGCATATTTGATACGTCATTTCTAAAAATAAAAGGAAGTTTTTATCCAAGAACAACGTGTTTCCCAGTTTAAGTCAGAAATAAATCAGATGACACAGCTATTTTAAGATGTCTTCATGCACCTTTGACTGCGGGTTATGTTTCCTAAGCAATACCTATGAAAAAGGAGAGCAAGAGTTGATTCTCAGCTTGTTGCTTTTTTTTTTCAGCGATACCCTATGATGTTGGGGTTTGCCTGAAGGGAACGATGGGTGTTGCAAGTCCTATGAGATGAAGTTGAAGGACACAGCAGAGCATTGGAAAATCAACGTCGAAGGCCCTACTTACTCATTTTTCAGGATCTCCCCAGTGCAGTCGGTTTTTCTTCCCTGGGCTGCTCTGAACCTTTGTCTCTCAGAGCTTAAGGCAATGGCAGAAGCACCTCTGACACCTTTCCAGGCGGCACCAGGCAGATGCCTTCTCGTCTGCAGGTTGTAGTGCTGCCCCACCACAGCTCGCTGCTGGAGCTGCAGGATACACAATAAGTAAAGAATTCATCTCCTCTTCCCAGGACCCTGCCTGCCATGGCAGAAACACATTCCCAATAAAATGATCTAAATGGAATGGAAAGGAAAGGGGGAGCTTTAGGTGCTTGGGATTACTCCTCAGAGGCAGAGAGCAGCATTATTCTGGGTGAAAGTGAGCTTCGCTCATCTGAACATCAGAAACTCAGGCTCAAACTCCAGATTAAAATGAATTCATAAGCAACTTGAATTAGGGGCTGGATCCAGCCTTTCTGCTCTGTGTCACTGTGGTTTTTTTTCCTCTCTCTGCATGTATGTGCACCCTCGTATTGTTCTTGTAATTGCTGGGAGAGGCTTTCTCCCTCACTCTTTCCCCTCAATTCGTAGAGATCTTGTAATCTATCTCAGACCGCATAAAGGCACACTTTCATGCTTGCCGTCCCCATAATGATGGCTTCTGTTACGCAGGAGCTACTTTCTATCTGCTGCCGTACTCTACCCTTTGTGGAGGAAATGATATTGTTCATTTGTCTGTCGCACACCACTCTTGGGGAATGCAGTGGAAGGGCTCCCTTTCCGAGACACGGCTCCTGCTTTTCTTAATAAGAGAGCAATACACGCAAGGTCTTCCACGCATTGAGAGAAAGGGAGGAGGAAGCAGAAGCAGCATCCTTTTCCTTCGTACCCTCTCTGTTAGTGTAACTACTAGTTCTAAGTTCCCTTCACCTGCACAAAGGCAAAGGGCTGAGCTGTGCCTTTGTGTGCGCAGACAATGAATGCAGATATTTCTGGTAACAATAGCTTTTTTATTATTATCATTCTTTTTGGCCTTTTGGCATACTGTGTCTGAAATCTTAGTAAAGTCTCTATTTTTAGTTATTTCACTGCAGATTTGTATAGACCAAAGGAAGAAAAAAATAGTTTATAGGAGCTGGGCAGAGCAGCTGAGTTGAGAGAGTGTGATCCTGGAATGACTGGTGTGCAGTTTAGAAGGTTGCTGGAGAAGGTTGTAAATTATGTCATGTGTGGTTCATCAATTATATAGATAAAACTGTGAAGGAGAGTGGTTTGTCAGAAAAGATAAGAAAAGAGGGACTGAACCTAGATATATATTCTGTGCTGATGATCTGGTCGTTTTTAGAAGTGAGAGTCACTTGTAGAAGCCACTTAATAAATTTAATGACTATTGGAAGGGACAGGATAAAAAAGAGCAAGGATAAAATGTTAAGTGCGCTTGCGATTGCAAAATCAGAGCCACTTCTCTTTAACTTCGCTAATGACTGTAGGTGGGGTCTGGAAATAAAGCACAGGTTGAAGAGGACAGGGTTACCTTCCTCTGGGCACAAGGGGAAGGGGTCCTGTGTCAGGGCTGGATTCGAGCAGGACCTGGGGCATCACCCAAAGGGCTCCTGGGCTCATCACTGCCTGTTTCCTCAGGTGATTAGACTGCAAATGTGGCAAGGTCAAGCACTCCGTCTCAGGGTTACATGTGTTTCCAGATGGGAGACAACACAAGAAAAATGTGGGCTTTTTTATTATTTCTTCCCTGTTCCAAATCGAAGGAAGAAGGGAAGAATGATTTGCACATCCAAGGAAATGCTCATAAATGTTCTTGGGTATCAAAATAAGCTTGGGCTGGATTTATTGGCATTTTTCCTCTTCCCTTACCCGGGAGTTTATTTTACCCCGTGCCCCCTCGCAATAAGGAGGTGTGGGGCAAAGTAAGTGAAAAACAAATCCCTCCTCCAGCTGTTGTCCCGCTGGCATTTTTCTAGAGCAGAAGACAAATACCTTCTTATATGTCAATGCCAGAAAGTTCTGCGAGCTGTATTAGAGAAGGGCCCTGTGCAGGGGACAGTGACAGGGGTAGTTTTTCTTTGCTGCGTTCCTCTGTGCCTTTCACTGAAGGGAAGGTCCTTTGGGAAAAAAATAAAGGAGACCTCACCTACAAAAAAAAAAGGGGGATTTGGAGGAGGAGAAGGGGAAGAGAAATGTGCGCTTCTCTTTTTGGTTTTAATAGGCTACCCATTCGGTCGTTTAATGGTCTCATTTCTGTGGGTAATAAATCGTAATACTCAAAGCCCATGGATGGGATTGATGGGGTGTTTTATCAAGGCCCTTAGCATTAAAGTAAGACAATCTCGCTCCAAAACCAGCCTGAATATCAGGTGTTATCAACGCATGCTACTTAGTGGCTTTATTTGCCAAAAGACGGCAATATTTGATATATAAAATTTTCCAAAGGGTGGAAACGTAGAGGTTGCTGCTGTACCAAGACCCCTGCCACCTCTGCCCTGTCCAAGCTGGAGGATGCCATCATTGTCCAGAGCTGAATTCCATCCTCATCACCTCTTGATGATTATCTGTAGAGCTCAGGAAGCTGAATACTTAACTGCTCCCGGTGGGTGACTGCATTTTGAACCAGATATCGGTATCCTGTGCCACCTCTCAAGTATCAGGGAGGGACTTTATGGCAGAGATGCCGACATGCTCACCAAGGCCATCTGACATGCAAAACCTTGCCAGCTTGCGAGCCTCATGGAATAATTCAATGGGCAGTTTTTCATTAACAGCAAATATGTTCGAGAAAATTGCCCTCTGCCATAAATCTGCATGGATCTGCTGAAATCATTTCAAGTTACCTCCTCAGTCACTTTGGGCTGTTATTTGATTTTATGAGTTGTAACAGGGCTGTATTTTTTTAAATTAAAACAGATCATTTCCCTTCTCTATACCTGACAGAACTCCCTCACACAGCACAGTTTACCTTTCATTTGTTCCCGTGTAATAACCCATTAGGTCTGCTGAGAAATACCATGTTTCTTATGCAATGTCAACACCTACTTCCATTTACTCTTTCTCTTCAGGAAACACAGCGTGAATCCCAGATGCTGCCGCATGCTGGTGTCCTTGACCCACTGGAGTGCTAAGAGAAAGTAATTAAAGGAAACAAATTGATGAGGATTTAAGGCTGGTAAAATGCAGAGCTTTTTGTTCTTTTCCCTGTTGCAGTAAAGAAGTTCACCGGGCAAAATGAGGTTGAAGGATTTGCAGCAGGGTCATAGACTCTGTATGGGTACTTTCTGAAGGCCAGAGGGCTGAATAATTTCAGGGATGCTTAATTTTGTTTATCAGATTTACTTTTTAGAGTTTGCATCAGACAGACTTCTGAGATTTCCCTCATTTCTCTGGGAAATAATGGGAAGATCTCATCTAACATTTTTATCTGATACATTTACCAACAGAATCTACCAGAAATTTGTTTTCATCTCCAACTCCTATCTTCAGATAAATATCTCTTGTATTTTTTGTGGAATGTATCACAGTCATGAGATGCATTTCAGATACTTGAATAATTCAAGTCCTGACGTATACTACAGCTCATATTTCCCTACTGTAGTCGCACAGACGTTATGCTGTTAGTTTTAAATGATTTATTCCCATCTGTTAATAAAACAGTGATTCTGAAAGACTCTTCCAGTGTCCCTTAGTTAAGTCCTGAGTACTCTATCAGGTTTTCACAGTACATCTGCAAATAAGTCCAATGCAAACACATGCTTTTGAGGTTTCTTTAAAAAGGTACTTTTATTCAAAGGGTTTCTTAACTGATGATTGCTGCCAGATAACTTCCAAAAGCTGCAAAACACGTAGTTTCATGTAGAACTAATGTTTCTTCCTTTTTATTTTTTTTTACATGCTTAATTGGGTTTATGCTTTTCAGATTTTTTTTTCTAGCTAACAACTGAGTGCTTTCTGCTGCTGTTGCTCTGGCTTGATGGGCATCAGCTGAACAGGCAGCTCCTGGGTGGAGGGCTTGGGCCAGCTGCTGCTGGGCAGGTCATCAGGGATGTGAGCAGTGGGAAGAGACGAGCCTCCTTGATAAAAGGCGAGTTGCAAAGGTAGGAGGGTATGAGTGATTTCAGGGCTTTGTACTGGTGTGAAAAATCCTTTGAAATCCTTTGCGGTAGCTGTTAAGTACGGGGAAAGAAGGTTGGTTGTGTCTTTGGCTGGGGCAGTCTAGTGGAGAGCTACAATATGCCACGCTGGAATGCTCGGGAAGTGGAACGGGGGAGTGATTTCTGGAGTTAAGGTGAGTCCCAAGTGTTTTTATGTAGTGAGAGGCTGCATGAATTATATGAGCCCTGAGAACTGCTATACACCAGGTGACTGTGAACAAAACCAGTAGGTGTGCAGTCAGAGATGCAGAAAAGCATGGGCTGGGGTCCCAGGTGGAAAACAGCTTGCTTCGTTTGTGGGTTGCTGGTGGAGAGCATGAAACTGTGTTAATGTGCCTCTGCCTTCCTGTGGAGGTAGCAGAAGCCTCCTTTGTGGATGTATCTTGCATGTCTTTGTCCCAGGAATGGTTTCACCAGGCTTGTGCAGCTCCTGGCAAAGATGCGATGGCACCGAGCAGGGAGCCTGCTGCACACATGAGCTAGGTTTTCTACTCTTATTCTGCAATGTGCTGTTTGGTTGGGATGAGGTAGGTTGAGGCTTTGGAGATAGCTTGCAGGCAATTGACTTGATGTAGAATGGCACCTTTATTGTGACCCCCTAACTCTGTAGAGGCACTTCTGACCCTGAGCACCTGTGTGCCAAGAGGGTCTTCGAGCTGAATGAGAACTGAGACAATAAGTGATTTGTCAGAAGAGGTAATGGAAGAAGGATGGAGACTTTCAGCTGTAAATATTTTTGGTAGGGAATAAATATTACAGACTTGCCTATTATAAAAATGCTTTATTGTTATTAGTAAGACTCTCACTACACCTGTGGAGGAGCCAATGGCTCTAGCAAAATGATAGGTGTTCAAATTGATATAATATTCATCAAAAGGGGTTTTTACAGTTTGAGGTATGAAGTTGGTGTATAGGCTCTTGAATAAGAAGGCTTGTATACCTCATTTAAGTTACTTTGGATGCTGGTGTTCAAGGAGGGCAATGTGTACAACTTGCTCCAAAGTCAATCTGTAAGTCAGCGAGGCAATTCAGAACGGATCCCAGGAGTCTTCTTCACTTGGCCTGAGCAATGTCATCTCCACCCCGTTCGGGACTTGTTCTAAATTAAGTGTTAGAAATGTTATATTTATAATGTATAATTTATGTTTTTATTATGATTTAAAATCTGAAATGTTATTTCTACCGAAGTCTAGGGCCAGGAAGTCCCTTGAGCACTTAAGCAGTTAACTTTGAACAAAATGTATGTCATGAAGAAGTACTGAATTGCATCAATTTAATTCCCAGGTCACTGGATTTCTCCTGGTTCAACCCAAGTATCACATAGTCTGTTTTTTAGAATTTTCTCCAGTTCATTTGTTCATTAGTTTTTTTTTGGATTTGAGCCCACAAAAATCCCACCAGAACTTGGGTTGCACAACTCTATATATTGAATTTCTGCTCTTTTTAGAGCAGGTAAAATGAAGCTGTGAACCATGTAGCTGAAGACACAGCAGTAAGTTTAATGTAACATGCACATCTTCCTATGCAATTACATCAAATATGATGTGTACTTAAAGGCCCTCATAATATTGGTGGAGTTAGGAGCTGCTTTATGCAAGTAGGACATAGTAAGGCGAAAATATCTTGGAGTGAAAGCCCATATAGTGCACGGATGTAGCACAATGTGCATATTTCACTGGAGGACTGGTGGCTGTTAACTCAAATTGCAGTTTGCTCTGTATTGCCCAGAGTATTAAGTTGGTGAGAAGGTATTTTTTATAAGAATTGCGAATTTTCCACCATCTCTGTCCAGGATCACTGGCCTGGCTGATGGAGCTTCAGTACTGGAGCTTGCAGCTTTTGGGTTATGTCCTCGTGTACTCCTGGTATTGGCTGGGAGGAGCAGGATTTGTCCTTCAGCTGCTTAATACCATTTAAACACTTGCATAAGGCATTGCGTGCTTACAGGAGTCCTTGCGTATAAAGCACCATCAAATATACACATGCATTTATTTATCTGCTCTTTCTTTCCATCTGGCTCTAAGTTTCCAAGCTGTCATTTGCGTGGACCAAGGATAGTGAAGGCTTTCTGTTTTAGAGATGTTTAAATGGACATTTGAAAGCCAGATGGGATTTTCATCTCCTCCTTGCACTTCCCTTTTCCCCTCTTCACCTCCCACAGTAACAGAAATACGAGACAAAGAAAAGACTCCTGCATCATTTTGAAAAAGTCTGAAGTCAAGACCTTAGGTGTTTTCCCAGCAATGAAATCTTATGAAACCTATGCCCCTTTCATTAATATTTTACTTTAA
Organism: Phaenicophaeus curvirostris; assembly: GCF_032191515.1. Lineage (NCBI taxonomy): Eukaryota > Metazoa > Chordata > Aves > Cuculiformes > Cuculidae > Phaenicophaeus > Phaenicophaeus curvirostris. The sequence goes on along the minus strand of NC_091406.1, from coordinate 2,518,385 downwards.
TGCCAAGCACTGAAATGTTAAGGAATTATTCAATTTGCGTGTTCAGACTGTGCATTTGAGTTTTGTGGCATTTTGGCAGTAACTCAGTGAATTGACCTGGGGGTTTGCAGGTGTTGCATGATGGAACAAGCGATCAAAGGATCTGACAGACGGATCTTCATGAATTTTACAGGACGTACTTGTGGCCAAGGACAGACCTGATAAAAATAGGAAGAATGGTTGTAATCAAGGTCTCAAAGACGAACAGAGAACCACAGCTCTAATAAGCATTGAAATTCTTGCTCTGTCTTCTATACAGCATTGAGGGTATAGAATTTCAGATTTTGAAGATATCTGAGAGTGCTCGAGGAACACTGGAATCCAGGGGATAGCTTTATTGTGGATTAAATATTATAGACCCGAACATAGTGACCAGAGCCTGTAAAGGATGATTTGACAGAGGATTAGGAGTTTTACATGACGTTTTTAGCTCAGCCACACACCTCATGTCTGGTCAGTCCGTACCCTTCTTGTAAAATAGGATGGATGTTTCTATTCGTCAGATATTAAGAGAATAAAATGCAATAACTAAGTTTCTCAGATGCTGGTGATACAAACTGCCCAGGGGGATTGGGGTTAGTAAAATAGAACAGTGGTTACCTTCTGCTCTGTGGCCTCCTTTCCTTTAATTTCCTTGTATGCAAAGAAAAGGAATACTTGAATGACATCCTGGGCAGGAAAATGATTATATTGCTTGCTCTTTTCAATTTTTTATTTTATTTTACTTTCTCTTTGCTTGTGGTTGCTGTGCTTGTGTGTTTGTGCTAAGAATTTGCACAAGACAATGAATGTGACCAGTTGGAGAAAAGAAGTAGAAATTATTGAATGCTGAGGCCTTAGAAATAAGGAATGTATTAACTTGGGAAGGTTCTTGGCAGCTATCGTGGAGATGTTCACCTGTGTTGGAAGAAAAATTTCAGACATATCTAGGTTCACATAGAGTGATTGTCTCAATTTATATATATTTACGTACATCCAAGCTGCTTGAATTTAAAAGACTTCCAAAGAACTGGCAGCTTATAACAATCTTGGCTGTTGGGAATAGCTACAAACCAAGTAAATATTTTTTGAAGTCTCTGAATCACAAAGATAAATAACCCAGAATTGAATATTTTGAGTTACTCTTATGACTTTTGATATAGTCTTGTGATTTTTGGAAAGGGGGTGGGGGTAGCTGATACAGAGTATTTGCGCTTCTGATGCTCTTGGTACTGGTAGACAGGGACAATATTTTCTCCTGGGCAGTAATATTTGTCGTGGAAGAGAGTTCAGATCCAGGATCTCTGCCTGCGTCAGGCTGAGCTGCTTGCAGGCTGCAATGAAACTCCTTCCCCAGTGCTGGGAGAGCTTTGCCTGCAGTGGGTTTTGATACTTCCACAACTTGGGAGCTGGAAGTAAGAAATTCTTCACGAATACCCTAAGGACCACCGATATACTGGGTATTTGCCGAAGTCTCGACAACCACATCCATGTGGATCCCAATAGTATAGAGAAAAAACAAAGCAGACCGTGCAATATCTGTTGTTCTTTTGGGGCAGGTGCCTCTTGTTTGGCAGGGGCGTGTGAAGGCTTTGGTTCTGAAGGTGTAAAGTCTGTTTTCTCTGCCTGGGGTGGCTGGTGCTCCCCACCTAGCTGAGCTGCACTCGAGTGGCAGCATTGAGGGAAGGAACCAGCCACATTCCCCATTCAGCTGGGGAGAGAACTGATTCCAAGAGAAGAAAAACCAGCTTTCCTGGCTGGCTCCATGGCAGGAGCAGATCTGTGGCTCCCCCCACCCTTTGCTACGTGCTGCTGAGACCTTTGAATGGGCAAGCGAGCATCTAGTTTGACTTCGCAAAACCTCAGTGGTTCTGATAAAGTATTAACACAATTTAAATGTGTTGTGAGTAGAAGACAACACTGCTTTATTGTTTAGTATTTAAGGTTTGTGGGTTTTTTTCTTTCCCATGAGGCTCTTATTTTTTTAGTGATACTCTTAGTCCTTAAGTACCTCTTGCATGTTCAACTCCACTACCTTATTTTCCATATGCTAATGAAATCTGGGCTGTTTGTTACAGTTCCCTAATCAAACTTTAAAACATCTGTGTATTTAATGAGTAGTACTGGCAGCCTTAACTATTCAGTATGGCTGGATGATGAAAACATTTAATTTTCTCAGTAAGATGTATATAAGTCAAAGCTCCACTTCAGAATGATGCAATTAAATCCAAGTGGTCTGTAGTTTTCCCAGACAACAAAACAATTTTTTTTTTCAGTTTTTAACTGTACATCTTCAACTTAGAAAGCTGAGGAGACCAAAAACTAATCGCAGCTGAGGAACTGGCTTTAAAATTCACGTGCACAAGAGTTTTCACTGTGGCAGATGAGAAGATGCAGATTTAATGAAGGGAAGTGTCTGGTACTTGTGACCACCTTCCTGTTGCTTTTGTGCCATTTCAGACCCAGTTTCGCCATCCCCTTGTTTTACTTGTCTCTATAGGAATGTTTTAACATCAGCACGGAGTATTCAGTTGTTTTGGTCCTGTCTGAGCAGATAAGCTTTCCACGTAAGCTGATCAGTTTAACTGAAACACCCTCTTTCTTTAGTTATTTTGCTTTTCCTGTACAAAAGCAGAACTGTGTATTTTAACTATTAATTTTCTCCATGCTTAATGGAGGTAGTACACTTCTGCTTTTAGCCAGTACCATTTTTCAACCAGCCACATAATTTTTGAACATGAGATGGTCCTGAGCTGGTGTCCCAGCTGTGAATGCCTGGGGTTGATGAGACAATCTAATAGTATAATAAAGATGAGATAATCTAATAGTGTAATTCCTGAGAAATCTCAGAAAGATGGAAGTGAGAAAAGATGAAAACAGTGATGAGAGGCAGTTCAGGAAAGGGAATGGAAAGGATCAGGATGGGTGCTTTTTTGTTTGGATTTTCCATCTCCTGAAACATATTGCAGGCTTCACAAGTTCATTAAATGAGTTTTAAAATATAACCTCTTCATGCAAGGCAAGTAGATGGACAGGGTTTCTCGGTGACTGTAAATCGGGCTGGTGTCAGGAGCAGCAGCAGTAACTGGCAGGTCCTTGGGAGATCAGATCAGTTGGGTAGGAGCTGAATTTCCTTTTGGAGCCCGACTTCAAGCACCAAGGGACGTATTCAAAGGGACGGATTGCAGCTGCACTCCTGAGATTTGGGCCTTTGAAGATGTCCTTTCTAAATTTCAGCGCAATCTCCCTGCTCCTGGTGGATCACATGACACTTTATAGTCTCCTTTTATGCTTACCCCTAGGTAAATGTGGGGGAGAAACACCTTTCATTCCAGGAGATTAGTGTGAAATGAGGCCACGGGATACTTAAGGCTTAAAACCAGGATCTCTTAGCTATTGAGTTGAAAGAATTTCATTAATAGTATGAGGCTATCGTCCTCGACTGATGAGACACGTGCATGGGCTGAGCTGGTCACACGTGACATCCAGGTTCCACCCACTCTGCATCCCGTAGCATCCCTGACCCACCTGCACCTGGGACACTGAATAGATCGGGGAAGCTCTTGCTGGTGACCCTCACTGGCAAGCAGTAGGATGGATGAGTTTATTCCATCTAAATCTGAGTTTGTTTATTATTTATTCAATCTAAATAGCACTTTGATTCCGTTGAAATAATTAAATATCCATTTAAACATTAATGAAATGCTATATTTAGAGATGTTTTTCCTTTCGGAAATGAAACACTAGAGGAACTTCAATGACTTTATTTAACAGTTTTACATTATGAAAACATACTGAAGAAGTTTCAGCCCCTGAACAGGCAAATTTCCAAGACAAAGAACACAAAATGGACCCAAAGGAATTATTAATAGCCAGCAAATATGTAGGTTTGCCTCTTAGATAGTGAATGTGTGCAATTATTTGACATGTATTTTTCTGTATCAAGTAATCACGTTGCTTCTATCATAACGTCGAACTTGATGACCTTAATTGCATTTTCCAACTAGATGTTTGGATGAATCTTTATAAGATGCTGAGAACTCTAGAATATAAAAGAAAAGGCAAATTAAATTCTGAAGAAAAAGTGCATTTTTATTAAAATTTGGAGACTTCTAGATGGGAAGAAAATACCCCACAGCAGATGTCTTCTGGAGTGTCTTGTTTCTCCAGAGAAATCTGAATTTCCCCACACCCATGACCCACTGTCCTCTGCAAAAAACTGTGTATTGAGACTGATAACAACAAGCACCAAGGTTTTTTGGTTTTGTTTTGAGCTCCCTGTATTAACTCAACACTACGAAAAGCACAATTAGCAAATGATGCAGTTAAACGAGTCCCACATGATGGAGGATACATGGCCAGCAGAGTCTCAAACCTGCACTTCATTTTCAAGAATAATGGTGCTGTTCCCTCTGCAAGTGATACAGCTCAGCACTGCTGCCAACAGGAGGTAATTCCAGGTTTGAAGGACTGTCCTCACTATAAAAGATGGAAGATTACTGTGGAATGTCAATGGGTTTTAAATCAAGGAAGTTAAGACAGATTTTCTTGCAAAAACAACTAGCATGAAGGAATATATGGTCTTGGAGTTGTCAATAAGAGGCACCCGAGCTCTCTTTTGGGAATATTCTGAGAAGCTATTAGTTGTTGATGAGAAGTGGTAGGTCCTTTGATTGATGTGATTAAAGTAATATTCTGATAGAGAAATTGTACATTTGATATGAGTCCTTCAGACTTTGTCCCATGTCTGTGATTACTGTAATCGCAGCTGTTTATTGTGCTGATGGGGGAGTTGGTGCTTTATGGATTGCAGCCCTTGAACCAAGACCAAGCGAGTGCTGTAGTCACTGGGCAACAGTGTGGTTATTTCACCCTTTTCTGCCTTTATTCCTCCTTCTGCTTCTCTTGAAGTGTCTTGTTTTCATTATAATGCAAATTAAAAACTATTTCAAAGACCTTGAAATAATTTTGTGAAATGAATCGTTGTTTTCCAGCCAGTCTTTATCAAAGCCCCAAGTCAGGCTCTGTCTCTATAGTTTTCTTTTGGGGGCTGATTTTAGTTGTCTCTAAGGCAACTTGCTGCCATTGCGAAGAGCCCTCAAAGTGCTGGGGGCTTCAAACGCTATTTACACTTGCTGGAAGACCAAAGCGTTTGAAAGGGTTTAGCAATTTTATCCAATCCTTCTGCTGTTGAATTATGTGCCCTTGATTTACAAACATTTACCATAGACTCTCACTAAAAATGCGATGCTGCTTGGATTTTCTGTGGAGACTTCAAGTCACGAGGAATACTTGAATTTTCATGTGGATACCTCTGTATTTTCTCTTCTGTCTTCCCTAAGGTTTAATCCTTATCTGCATTTTTGCTACTTCTAAGTTCATGTTGGCTGCTGACACCACAATTTTCCCAGGTTTAAGATGACAGCAGTTTTGGTTTCCTACCATTTTGATGCACAATCAAGCATATTTAAAACTGGAAGTTATTTCTGAGAAACATGTTAGAAAACACAGCAGAAGGAGGCTGCTGAGCCCGTCAGTTCCCTCCAGCCAAGGAGTGACAGTTTCAGCAGCGAAGTTAATCCATGTTTAATCCAATCTTCCCAAGTTAAATATTTCTTTTGATATTTAAATAGAAAAATATGTCATTTCCTCTAATTCTTTTTGCCAGAGGAATATATCATCAGGAGACGAAGCCCTCTGCATGTCAGAACGCCTCCATTGCTTATTGTTGCAGCATTTCACATCTTTTCTTCTTTGGCCACTTTTATCACCCTTTTCCTTGTGTCGATGCCTGCTGGAAGAAGCTGCTGCAACAGGGCTGTGATAAACTGGCACCAGGATGGCACATATTTAGTTGTTGTGTGAAAAGAACCTCCGTGTTTACCACAACCAACTGAACCATCATGGCACTAATGTTTGGAGCTCAGCCTGCAGCCTGGGTTTTGTAATTTAGAGGCTTGTCAGTGCAGTGACATTTAGATTTCACTTGCTTTGGTTGCTGTTTGCTCTTTATTGATCAAACCTGCTGTACTGTGGATAAGTTAGTCTCCTAAGCTATATATTGTATTATTACTAGTGATAAGAGAGCATCCATTGGTGCTATTACTGATATACATCTTTAGCCCATTAAAATGCAAATTTTAAGGTGTGCAGCAGATAGAAATCTTTGCACCTTAAAGCGCTGAACAGGCTGGCTAATTATGACTCCAACTATTTGTCAGATAAGTGAGCAGTAAGTCATTATAAAATTCGTAACGTGAATCCTTTTATTTCTCTGTCCCCCTGACTACTGAGCTGCAAATAATCTCGTGAGGGAGTCTTTTGTTTCCAGAATTAGTGCCCAAGAGTTTATTCATTATTCTAAATCTGAAAGCAAATAGAGCTATGAAAACCAACCCATGGTGCCTGTTATTTGTCTAAAGCTACATGAATATATGCAGCCTAAAAATTATTTATGTCAACAAGACCAAAGATCAAGTCTTTTCTTATCATGTAGCCACTTTTGTTTCCAGAAATGATTTTTGGGTTGTCTTGTTTCTGGTATCTTCTGTCTCAAGGCTCAGCAAGAACCTGGAGATTTGTACCATTAAATATGAGTTCAGGACAGACCTAATCTCTTTTCCAGCAGAGAGCTTCCCTCTGAGGACAGACCCTCTTGGATGTTGCCTAAAACCCTTTCAAGCACCAGCACCCCGTGGTCCCCCACGCTGCAATACTCCTCAGGAGATTCCTGCTCTGAGCATTTAACTCTGCTGAACTCTTGCACCAGCATCTGTGAATATATCAGCAAAAGAATAAGTTTCTATCATATTTTAGTAAGAAATTGCCTGGATCGTTTGCGTGATGGCGCTTATGTATGGTTGAGCCTAAATGTTGGGTTTTGTATGTGCGAATACTCAGCAGGCAAAGCGTGCTATAGATTTCATTCCATCTGAATTTACTTTTACTGAAGCATCTCTCTTGATCTGGTCGGTCTGGTATTTTTATAGCCGTTCCTTTTTGAACATGGATGTTCCCATTGTGTTGCAGTCTACAGCATGAATGCAGTTGCTGTGATAAAATAAAGATACAGGAAAAATCCGATCTTCTACCTTGCAACTTATGATCTTCTGATTCAATATGACATTTATGATGATCATTTTTCTCTCTCCCAGGTTTCCACATTTTTTGGCCCAGAGATTAACTGTGTATGTGTTAAGCCAGAAATAAGCCCTAGGCAATACGGCAGAGTCGCTTTGTAATAAAGCAGGTCTCAATATTTGTTCCAAACTGAAGAGGAAACTTTTCTTTGAGTTAAAGTTTAGTGAACTTTCCCCATGTCGATTTTTCTTTGACTCTATTTGAAGAATCCACCTCCAGCTGGCTTTTGAGAAACAACCAAGATCTTTTGAAAGATCAGCAGCTACATTAAAGGAAGAACAGAGAGCAGTTCCAATACAGCAGGTTAAATAGGAAAGTCTATGTCAGGAGCTTTAATTACAAAAATGACACTGTGTGGCTACCCTGATGTACTTTGTGCTACCTGTACGCAGAGCCAGAGAAAGGGAAAGCCAGATAACCTCTGCACAGCGTACAAGACAAGTAGGGGGAGATATATAAATCGCACTTCTTCTTCCAGCTCCCACTGAATCTGGGATGTGGAAGGAGGCAGTCCTGAAACCCTCTTTCCAGTGGGGATTGGGTATCACTTATCAGTGTGGGTTTGGGATCCTCTCCTACAAAATTGTCTCTGCCACTGGGACCTGGATTGTATCAGGCGAGTGCTCCTCGGCCACAAAATGTTTGAACTCATCTCATAAAGGCAAATTCAGTTCCGTGATCCTGGAAAAAGGGCCCTTTAGCTCCTTTGAGGGAGGGAGAGCTGGAGGGAGAAAGGAGAGGTTCTCTGTTAAAAAAAATATGTTCTGGTTTGGAGGCATTTACTAAATGTAATTGGACAAGTGCAAGTCCCTCAGCAGCTGCTGCCGGAGACTTTACAAGCAGAGAACTAAGCACTTTTATGCAAGATTTCCTATACGCTCGTAGCTGCTGGCTTGCCTGCGGGGCCCTGTGTCCAAGCATTCCTGTGTGTCTTATATAATGTGGATTTTTATTCTCAAGTTCCCTACCAAATACTGGAATTGTAGTCTGGATGGCGAGGGGAAATAAATGACTTTGCAGATAAAAAAAAAAAAGAGAGGCAGGAGGGGGAAAAAAGCATCCAGATTTCAACACCATCTATGAATGGATGAGCTGCTGTTCACCAGTTGGCACATGGGCACTCCCTGGTGCATGGGCTGGTACCAGTTCAGGATCATTCCCTCTGCTGGTTTTGGGAGCATTTGACTTCCATGGTTGAAGAGCCTGGTTTGAATCCTGCTTTGCAAAGCAAGTCTTTGGTATGGATTCATTCGAGGGTGCAGGTGGCATTTCTCTTTGTGTTAAGCTATAGTGGAAGGGAGACAGGATAACGCAGCCAAAATTGGCTTTTTCTGCCCCTGGCCACTTCAGATCAATGAGAAGATCTATGGAAACACTCAGCCTGGAGAAAATAAAGAAAAACAAAGGGGAAAAAAGAAAACTCTTCTCTTGAGTGATCGTTTAAAGCCCTCTGACAGCCCTGGAAATGGAATTTCACTTTCTCCTCCACAAGTCCAGCCCAGATTGTTTACTTTTATCTGTAGGCTTGTCTTCACTAGTTTTTCACCTTGAGTTAATTGATTGATTGCCACAAGGTAGTTAGTTAAGACAATTGCAAAGCTGTCTGGGTTCCCCTCCAACATTTATTGGTGCTGGTTGCCCTGAGCCAGGTTCCCGTGTTAGCACTAGGAATGTGTTTGAATAGAAGAACCTGTAGCATCTTTCTGCTTGTAGGTCTGCGTCAGTATAATATCCACAAATGATTTTTAGGTATTGCAACTATTAAGGTCAGATTTGTGGCAGGAGAAGTAAAGGTGATCTTTCCTATTAGATGAAGTCGTTGTAATTTTAGTAGCTAAGGTAAACCTTAGCGGGACACAAATAAGATGATAAATACTGATTCCCACAGTGGAGATTGTTTGAAAGCGCACACAGTAACTGCATGCAGCACAAACAACAAACCGGGGGAGCATCTGTAAATTAAAACTATAAGTTTAACTATGTCTTAACAGAACACAATTACCCAGGCTGAAATTTGATGCAGCCATTGGGATTAATATGCCATCATTCTTGAAGAAAATGCCTTTGGATATTTAGATTTCATAAGCAGATAGAGGACTGGTTTTATATCTTGACAGAAGGAGACAAATAGTAAACGGCAGCAGCTCTAGCAGTTGGCTTATTACAGAAAACTATCAAGATGTCATCCTCTGTATGGCTAGTGCCACAGTTCCCATCACCTCTCTGGCAGCTGAGAGCTCAGCTGCAGGTGTGGTTAACACCTTTGCAGATATGGCTATGATGTTTGCGTGCATAATATAAACCATCTTGCCCATAGACCAATTTTTTCCTCTTATATACTATTATGCAGGCATCACAAATTATGTATTTTTGTTCAATCTTTTACATATAAATGAGTTTTATTGAATAAATGTTGCCATTGTCCATTCTGCACACCATATTTTAGCTCTGTAACTCTAGTGAGTTTATGGTTCCTCTTCGATTCTATTGCAGTAACAAGTTTGTTTATGGCTTTTTAAATCTCCTGCACTGACACTCTGTAAATTAAGGATGTGGTTAAATTCTTTATGGTTTCAAAGTGTTTTTAAAATTTCACATTTCCATAACCTTGGATGCTCAGCACCACAAATCAAACCCGAGATGTTGTGGTTAGCTGGGTCTGGGCTTGTGGCAACTTGCTGGTAAAATCCCCTGCGCAAAGGCGATGCGATGCTCAGTCTCCATGAGGAGAACTGAAATAGTGTATAAGCATTTGCTTCTAGTTTTATTGCTTCTCCTTTTGTTTGACAGATCCGTGTAAATCCAAGCTGGGAATGGGCTGGCTATATTTGAAGATTTTCTGAGCAAGCCAACTTTTTTTTTTTTCCTTTTGGATGTCAAAGGATGTTTGTGTCTATGTGAAACATTAACACCACTGCAGCGTGGATTTGAACAGGCTCGTCAGCTCCTATTATTGACAGAAGCTAATTACATAGCCAGTCTCAGGGCTAATACATGCACAAATAGTGTAACTATAACAAGAGATGTCTGCAAACATTCAAAATAAAATGAAAAACCACAGATCCTAATCCTTCTCTTCCTTAAGTCAACAGGAGTTTTGCCTTCCAGTGTGATAGGTTGTGCCTGTTTGTTCAGTCGGATGTAACGCAGCAGCAGCTCTGAAAGAACTCAGTGGGGCTGGGGCAAAATTGGGGTTACTCTGCTCTCTGACCAGAGCTCAGGATGGCACTGGTATAAATTGGGGTAGAATGGGGCTGGACAAAGCCCTCACGTGCTCTTGGGGTCAGTCCAATATCACACTGGGGACAAGATCAATTCGTCTTTGGAGAAGACAAGTGTTGCGTTGGCTTCATGTGTCCTGTGCTGGAGACTAACAGGGTTCATAGACCATTTCAAGGATATTTATCATTAAATTTTAATATGGAGTTAATTAAAACGTGATTTATCAGAGATTTTCTAGTGCAGAAAGGGTTTTTTATAATAATGCCATAGTGACTAAAATTGTATGTGCAAGCACACGAATGTATTTGTGTTCCGTGGGTAGCTTAAGCTTTAACGTGGAGCCTCATAATAGCTGAAATGTTAATTAAAAGAGGAAAACCAGAAATTTAGGGAAATGGGAGACTGTCGAACAGTCTTTTTCAATAATGCAATGAACACCCTTTTCTTCTCATTTTTGGTCTAGTAAATGGGGGATATTCCCATCCATTTAACTGCAGCACTTGAAATTGGGGATACTTTTCATCTTATGAAAAGATCTTTGTGGCTATTTGGCTCTATTTCATTTGTGCACTCTTCTCTTCCAAGAGTAGAAATGCTCTTCCCTGTTATAAAGGCAGTTATTGAACTCCTCTTTTGCAGCATAGCCTTTTTCACAAAGCATTATATTATGGGGTGAAGCGAGAGGACATCAGATAACAAATGAATCATAGCCCCTACGTTCGCAGATAATTCAGTGTATTAAGGAAACGGAGGAATTTCCATGGGAGTGAAATGGCAACTAAACACCTGTAGAAGGTAATGGCAGGACTCCCACAGCCTCGCACGGTGTGAGTGTCTGCCCATAATTCAGTTGCCACTAAATTACCGCTGCTGTTTGAGAGAAGGTTAGCGAACTTGGTTTATTACAAGCACAGTAGGAGGGAGGAATTCAGGGGAAGACGATGAGTTTCAGGGTGAGATGAAATAGCAGAATGAGTTGGTGTCTCTCCCTCAGCCAGGGAGTGAATGAACAACACGTGGGCTGGGATCCGATTCCTGGAGGAGGGAAACCAAATTTACTCCCACGACAAAGTAGAGGCGAGTTTCTTCCTTGGCCTCTGAAGAGCAGAGAGGAACTGAGAGCCATGCGACAGCTTCTCTGCTCCCTGGGTTGAATCCTAATGTTATCAAAGCAGGGGTTTGGATGCTGAACTTGGTTTTGGTTTTTATGTGCTTGTGGCAAATAATGGTTTTAGCTTCAAAAGTGAGGATTCTATATTATGCAGTTATAAGTTGGATTCAGGTCTTAAAAATGAAACAAAGTGCATTTAAAAGCTTTTTTTTGACCTGAAAAATATAGATGCTAGTCTATTCTTCTTTTATATCGCTTTCCTTGCTGCACTAACTGCATTCCTTCCACTAGTCCTTTAAGTGTCGTGGCTAACATCTGACGCACGTTTCATTCTTCCTATCACACAGTAGTTCAAAAAACCAATAGTAAATTCTTTGCATAATATATGGGATGCTTTCCTTGGAGTAAAATTGTGCTGTGCTTCAGGGAACAGCCTCTGCCTGCCGCTCGGTGATACTGCCCTGCTCACAAACCCGCTCTGTCGCTCCCTGATGAAGTGTTTCATGTCTATAAATGTGGGGATGTTTTATGTGGTCCACACTCAGCCTATGATCTCGACGGCTCCCCAGCTGCTTCTTTTGCTGCCTTTCCTACAGATAAAGGTGTGACTGAAGCCTTTGCAGACAGATCCCAGTGAGCTGTGAGGTTGCTCAGCTTGGCTGGTACTGACTGCAGGGAGCTTGGTGAGGACTGGGAAACTTTCCCCAGCAAATCTGCTGGGAATATAGTTTGGTGATGAGTCCAAGGTGAGTAGCATGCTGCAACAGTCAGCCTAGTTTAACTAATTAGGTTATCTTAAGTGAGTGTGACCACAACTTTGGTTAGAGATGTAGGGATGTGGACAGTCAGGAGTCTGGGGCTGCAGCAGCATCTCAGGGACTCCTGCCCTTGGCAGAAGAGGAGAACAACACTGCAATTAGCCATACAGAGGCTACAGCTGTTAGGAGGATACTCATTTACAGTGTGGATGTAACCATATTTTGGAGCCGGTGAATGATGTTAAGTCAAATACTCCAGGGGTCAGGCCTAATTAAGATGTTGGTATCGGATTCTGAACTAATTATGCAGGGAAAGTCAGCTCCACATTATTATGTGCGAGTTGTTGCACACAACGGTAATGCACACCGATTCGTGTGGTGGAAGGAGACATGATCTGTAATGCACACGTTGTGCTGAAGTCAGACCAGCCACCCAGCTCGAGCAGCACGGAGCAAAGGGGCTGCGGCAGTCCCAGGCATTTGGACTCATGAAAGTTAATTGCATAGCCTTGCTGTTACAACTCCTCTGGCTCTGTGGCTTTACCTGTCCCACCCTCAAAGGCCCCACATCCCTAAATGTATTTCTCACAGATAATCTTTGTAAATAAATAATAAATTTTTAAGAAAGCCAGTTTTGTATGGGTGGTACAGAATAACTTCTGAAATTGCCATTTTACAAGAGACTCTTCAAATCCTGAAGATGTTTCATTTCTGCCAACAAATTTCTCCTTAAATCAATCAAATTTTGGAGTTACTGAATAATTTCAGCTCTCTGTGCTTCGGGGATTCCTGGTAGACAAGATAGCTACATAAAAATGGAGAGTAGGACACCGTGTCCTGGTTTCATAGCGCCAGCCCGTGTCACTCTGTGCACTGTCCCCGTTGGTTTTCATCAGGGCATTAAAATGACCCAATTGTCTCCTGCTTTCCTATTCTCCCTCGCTATTGGTGATATTTAAGGTCACCCTTCTTTGCAAAATGTCAACTGCAAAGACATCAGGACAGGTAGTGGAAATTGCCAATAGAGAAAAGCATCCAAAAAAGGGTTTCTGAGCCAAGTGATGCAGCCCTCTGTAGGTAGCCTCCCTGCCTGCCTTATGTCCGTACCATGATGTGTTGGGCTCACTGCCTTCCAGGTAGAAAGAGTGCATGAACAGGTAAATGGCTTTGGGAGGTGGTAGCTGAAATAAAGGTGTGGGTAACAACAGAGGTTGTCATTGTCACATTTTCGGATCTCATCCAAGGCAGGAAAAAAACCTGATACTAGCAGTGCATAATAAATGCAACATAATCAGAACCTATTATAGTCTAGTTCTGCTTGAAATTCAAGTGCTTTGGGCTGGAGTTCATTTTATATATGGCTCTAAATAAAGTTAATGTGTTCCCTACTTCCCCCTCCCCCTTAGTCTATACTGTATCTTAGTGAATAACAGGCTTAATCACTCTGGTATCAAGATAGCCTTTTTACAGCCGTGCAAATGTTCTTTGGTATATAATTTGTACATGCTTCACTCATCTATTATCATTATTCTTTCTAAATGAGAAAATGCAAATATTGCAACAAGGGCTCCATCTTCATAGCTTACCAAATATAATTCCTGACAGCAACATGAAGATGTTTAGCATAATTTTCCTGTTAATAAACTGCCAATTACAGTAACTTAGTTCTTGGCTTCCAAAGACTGAAAGGTGTACGATGATTTCCAGCACCATCCCAATTAATGTCTCCGTTTATTATTTTGGTATGACTGAGAAAACAGAAAAATGGGGCGGACTCAGTTGTTTAAAGATAATAGTAATGCAATTTCCTTTCACAAATTCAGAAGCTTTTCTTATCTGGGAAGCAAAATGCAATTTTGTGGGTATGTTCTCCACTTGCACATACACATTCGTGTGTGTAAAACACCAAGAACAGCATCAGAGATATCTATATTACACATGAATGTGAGTCAGCTTGAAAAACTACCAAATTAAACTTTGTAAAAGCTTTTAGAAACACCTGCCAGCAATGAAAAACTCTTTTTCCCCTCCCAGTAACTTCTGTTTGTTGTTCAAATGCTTCCAAAACTCAGATGGTTATGCAGCAGTTTATTAAAGTCAGTGGGAAATACTGCAAGGGGAGGAGAAAATATTTAAGGAGCCGTTTATAGTTGCTGGAGAAGATTCAGAAGTGTTGTATTTAAAAGCAATTATGTTTTGAGCAGCTCTTCACATACTGTTTTCTGTTCAGTTCTCTTCTCAACCTTCCTTATTAAAGGGAATTTGCATGAAAACAGAATCCCTGTTTCTTAAGAGTTTATCTGATCTCCCTGCTTACTTCCCCCTCCCTGCTCCATCTGCTCTTGAAATCATCGTTCGCTCTGATATAACCAAACAATTTCTGAGGCAAGATTTTAATTGAGGAGTAAGCAATAGAGAGGATCTTGGGAATTAAAGGTTCAATGCAAGAATCTCTAGTGGGTAAATGTAGTAAACAGAAAGGGCTTTGAGCTGGGGAGAGGCTGAAGAAAATAACCTAGCTAGATGAAGCTTTTTGCGTGGTTTGTTTTGGACGCTGCCTTTTTGCCCTCCTGTTTGGAAGTAGCTCAAGAACCTGTCCTGTGTCTTTTGATCTATTATTTTTTTCAAGAATATACCCAATGATTCTGCGAACAAAGTTTGTCTCAGGTAATTAAATTTCAGTTTAAAAAACTGCACAAGTGAGCTCCCATCCTTGCCCCAGCTGTGTGCAATACTTTGCAAGTGGAAGAACCTCAGCTGAGCCTCCCGTTGCCTGCTGGAGGGGAGCGGCAGCCTGCAAGTGATTAGACCCGGACTGTAATATTTATTAGACATTTGGGAGGCAGGTTTGGCAGAAAAACTTCCATTACCTGTAGAAATATTTGAGTCAAAGCCTGCTCTGGCTTCTGTAAACACCTGGAGCAGGCTGTTCCAAAGGAGCTGGTGGTGGTGTTGCTGGTTTTGGTAATGAAAATGAATTGACTTCTGTGGAAGGATGATTAGATCAATGCTAAGAGGTTACTTAATTCCACCTTTCTGCAAGCTATGTTTAGAACACAATAGCACATGTAGAGCCATCACCATGTATTATTTATGCAGTTGCCTCTAGGTGCTAGTGAATGCATCACTGAGGACCTCCAGCACCTGAACACAAGCATCTCCTGGGCATCAATAGCCAGCCCTGCCCACCTGGTTTTGGTAGCCAGTAGAGCAGCTTGCTTGCCCAGCTGGCTTGGTGCATGGCCAACATAGACAAGGGGTCCATTTCATCCAAAGGCTACGCCTAGATCTGGGGTCTGCCTGCGTGAGCACCAGGATTACCGCTGGAGTCAGTCCCGGGTGGGCCAGTTGCTATTGCAAGGCATGCTCTTTGCAGAGAAATTGCAATAATTTTAAGGAAAAAATTCAAGTTATCATGTTTGGGGACTTTATTCACACAGAGTACCCTGTTAGGCCGTTTGCGTGTCTTTGATGTTGTTGATGGTGTTCACCCGCTTGGCCAACTCCTCTCCAGTGCAAAGCCTCAGGCGTGGGCTCAATTGTGAGAGGTTCCTCCAGTGCTTTGAAAGTTAAATTGAATAAAACTTATTGAAGTTATTAAATTTTAAGAAGGTGCAAGCGTGTGTGCCAGCTAGTTACTTTTTGATAAGTATATGCTATAAATAGCACTTTAAGAAACCCAACTCGAGGTCTGCAGGGTAGGTATTCTTCAAGATACTTTTGACTATTAGGAGATTAATGGACATGGGGCAGCTTGGAACTGATGCCTTAATTTTAATCACTTAGCTCAGTTTGTATTAATGAGAGGGAAGTGGGCAAATCCTATAGAAAGACAGGAGAATTCATACCTTAAAGGCATATGAGGTGATTATGCATTTTGTGTTAGAAAATCATGGCTAAGCACTGAAAACAACTGACCGCTGGATTTATCAGATGGCCGCATCCTGCACCCAGGGCACTGAGGTAATTTATACAACAGCAGCAAGGCCACTTTTCTCTTAGCTTAAGCAAATTTTGAAATAAATCTAGGGACTGAAATAATTGTATTTCTTCCCACAGAAGACCTTCATATGTGCTTATCGGTGTATATTTGCCTGTGCTTGTACTGTGAATGTGGGCTTATTGCCCATGTTACATTTATTTTATGTACTTCAGAACTTGGTTGGAGCTGAATAACTCAAATTAATCATCTAACTTTTCAAGTGTCATTGGTATCATTTTTTTATTTATAGACCATAAATTTAGGGCTCTAGAGTATTTCCTTGCTGGCCTCAAAGCTAGTAAGTGCTCTTCTTTTCTAGCTTGACCTCTCTCCCCTGCTCTCACTGTAAGCTCATCACAGTAGCCTGAGGCTGGAAAAGCCTGACAAGGGGCTGCCCTGGAACTGGTGTCAGGTTATTAAATGGAACAAGGAAAGAGCTTTGCATGGGAGTGACACCCCTGCGAATCTGCCCGGGGCACCACCTCTGCCTACGCTCGTTATGTCTATACGTTACCAGCCCGAGGAGCACGAGCCCTGGATGAGATGCAGCCAATGTTGCACCTTGGGTAGACCAGGCTGAAGTGCTGCTGCCACCCTGCTGGGTTTGTGCTTCACTCATCAGACAGCCTGGAAGTGATTTAATGGGATGGGATGAGCTTTTATCACTAGGAAGCCTACAAATGTTTGTAGTTATAATTAGGAAATGTGCTAACGCTCCTATTAACCTGATTGATGCGAAATCTTGGTTAGGCAGAAAACTGATTTTTTTCCCCAAGTGGCAGCAATAGAACATCCGTTCAGTTTGAAATGGGAGTGCAAATTTCTAATGCTCCTTTTAACCAATGAACAAACGGTTAAGTGCATCTTCAAAGGTTCATAGTGACAGAGGATACCCCAAAATGAGGATGAGTGCATTATAGATGGGCAACATGAAAACTTTTTAACAGGGTGTGTAGCAATAGGACAAAGGTTAATGGTTTTAACTAGAAGAGAAGTTTAGACGAGATATTAGGAAGAAGTTTTTCACGCTGAAGGTGATGAAACACCTGCCCAAGTTACCCAGAGAGGTGGCGGATGCCCCATCTCTAGAAACATTCAAGATTAGGTTGGATGGGGTTCAGAGCAACTGATAGTGTTGAAGATGACCTTGCTTACTGCAGGGGGGGTTGGAATGGATGACCTGTAAAGGTCCCTTCCAACCCAAACTGTTCTATGATTTTTTTTTCTGTCGTATAGATATGACCACAGCACAGAATCTGGGTAGACAGCCCCTCTGCGACCGCTGGACGCTGTCCCAACATTGGGCTGTGTTGCTGACGCTGCGCCCTCATCACCAGCTATCAAATTTAGGACATGCCTGTCCTTCTGAAAGGACAAGGTCATTTTAAAACTGGGAGCAGAAGAATCACATAAAAAGCTTGGGTGATTATACTGGTGCACCAATACAGACATATAATTCGGGACCCACGCTGATATTTGCACAGTGTCGGGCTGTCCTTGCCACCTTGGGTCAATGCTATTTCCGACATCTCTGTACCGTCTTCCACGGTGCCACAAAGATGTGCCCTCGCTGACCTATTAGAGCGATAAAGAAATCTGCTCTCTTTTTAATGCAATTCTGGGAGAAAATGGCTGCTTTTCAGAAATGAAATGGTTTCTGCGAAAGGTTTACCACGGGACAAATGGACCAGGGAAGCAGCCGTAGCTATGCTGTGTGACTCTTCACAATGCAAAATTTCTGATCTAAAGAAGCATTTGTGTGCCCGAAAGCTTTTTTGTTATCCTACTACATTCGCTGGTTTAATAAAAGATCGTAGCTCTCCATGCAAACCTCGCTGTCTATACCATGAATTAAACTCCTGTGTTCAAAAGGTCTTGATGTTGACCTTAAAACCCATGAAAACCTGTTAATATTAAGCTGGCTAAAGAGGAAATAGAGAATGGGGTTGGATTTACTTGTACACAGACAATCAAAGTTTTGCAATACAATCAAGGCCAAAAATTAGTTCTAAGTAGATGAATAGAGCCACAATGACACTTATTGGACAGCACTTTGTTGCATTATTATTTATATATTAGTTGAGGCCACAATAATATTAAAGTCACCCTCACTAAACATACAACACTTTGTATTTTGACAGCACTTCATAAACGTTAATGAATTAAGCTGATGTAAACACTTCTCTAATATCAACCTTTCCTGAACTGATCTGCAAAGGCAGATTAAAGGCAATGAGGAGCACATTGCAGTTCAAGCACATAAAAACCCCTCATTGCCTGTTCAGAGCTTGAGGAGAGAAAAAAAAATAAAAAAATTGGACCTTCCATCTGCTGCAGACCCATTAACAAAGTATCACGAGCGACTTTTATGTGCCCTGTCATTAGGTCATTATACTAATAAGGGGCCAGGATAAAAATACTGTTCAGAAAGACCTTGCAAAGCTCAATGAGTTTGGACTTAGACTAATTGAGAGGATCTCTGCATATGAAAAGGAAAAAGAAAATTGTACGCCAGTCTTCTGTCTCACTGGTTAGCTGTCAAAATTTGAGTGATGCCACCTTCAAGGATTGTATTAGTGTAAAAAATGACCTAAGCTGTGAATTGATAGGTAACGCCAAGTGACGCGGTGGCC
This sequence comes from Phaenicophaeus curvirostris, assembly GCF_032191515.1. Classification (NCBI taxonomy): domain Eukaryota; kingdom Metazoa; phylum Chordata; class Aves; order Cuculiformes; family Cuculidae; genus Phaenicophaeus; species Phaenicophaeus curvirostris. The sequence goes on along the minus strand of NC_091406.1, from coordinate 2,499,521 downwards.
ATCAGCAAAGACAGTGTCTGCTGAGACAGGGGGGTCTTGATGTCTGTAAGAAATGGTGCAGAAACGCTCACTGTCCCCACGGGTTTTGACAGTGGCTGGTTTTGGGGTGAGCTGTGCTGTCACCCTACTTCTAGCCCAAGTGATATGCCCTTCGCTGATAGCCGGTGGTCCCAGACCTGTGGCACAGGCAGCTTCGTGAGCTGCTCAGCACAGGGCAAAGTACTTACAGGCCAATTGTCTAACGAGCCTTTCACAAAAGATTGCTACAGTTTTATTTGTCTGAGTTTTGGACAAGAAGAACTTAAAGATCTAAGTTTTTTTTGCTGAACCTGCAGGAACTCTTGAATACAGACTTAATTCCCCCCAAAATACAGACAAAAAACTTGCTTAGCATCTTAATGGTCCCTTTGGGAAAGCTGGCCAAGTCGGATGGTAATATTCAGTAAATCCTTGTTATCTATGCTTGCTTTACTAATGAGCCTGAGTATCATATTTAAATCCCTGTAGCTACATCTCATATATTGGCTGGCATGAAAATAAAATACTTCTATTTGGCATTTGGTGTATATCATGGGCAGCTCCGCTGTGTTCCCAAAATGCCTTTCCTGTTATTAGCGTGTTGAAGGGTCACCGTGATGAATAGGACAGTGGAGGCCATCGGAGGGCAACATTTCCAACCAAAAATGTTACAGCTATTGGAGGATAATTGAGATACCATATATTTACACAGGTCTGCCTCGGAAATATTCCTTTAGCAAAGGCTAAGTTTGATTAAGGGCTTTCCTCTTTGGATCAGGGCGAAGACAAATTCCAAGAGCAAGAGGAAAGAAAGAGAGGCTGAAAAAATAAAATGGGACGTTTCCAGTATAGCCCAGCTAAGGGGGGGTTGTTGATATTGGTTGGGAGTAGATGGATCTGACTCTGTTGATGAGGGAGATTTTTTTTTAGTGACACATTGTATGAGTTTATCATGACCCATTTGCTTTTCATAGAATCGTATTTAATCAAATTTGTGCTGCATTATGCAGATTATTTTAAACAATATTTTCCTGAAGAGTTATTTTTAGTAGGATCAAACTTCAGGAACTTAAAGGGGCCCTTCCAGGACCTAGAAGGGACCTTCAGAAAAGCAGAGAGGGGCTCTTTCTTGGGGAGTGAGGGGATAGGATGAGCGCTAATGGTTTTAAGCCATAAGAGGGGAGATCTAGGTAAGATCTTAGGAAGAAATGTCTTCCTGTGCGGGTGGTGAGGCACTGGCACAGGTTGCCCAGAGAAGTCATGGATACCCCATCCCTTGAAGTGTTCCAGGCCAGTTTAGAAGGGGTTTGAGCAACCAGATCCAGTGGGAGGTGTCTCTGGGCTCTGAGGTCGTTTCTGACCCAAACCATTCCTTGATTCTATGAATAAGAATTCATTGGGCAAGGCTCTTCCTCCTTATGTGTTTTGCTACTTTTCCAAGATGAATTAAGACAAACAGATTATTATTTGTAGGTTTATGGATGACTTTGTCTCCTTAGGTCATTCAGAAAATCAACAGGCTTGACCCTATCCTGAGGTCTAGTTGGGGAACTATATTTGGTCCCCCCCTGTCCTGAGCAGGAGCTGGGATTGCTGTGAGGAAGGCAATAGAATTTTAGAGGAAGAACATCCAGACAACTTAGGGGATAATAATTTTTTCCACTTCTACTTTCTGGGAATACTGCTAAATGAGATGGGGGAAAGGGCATGAGTGGTTATGAAGAGCTGCTCCCCGGTGCTCGCAGGGAAGGTGGTGTGCTTCAAAATGAGTTGTTGGTTCTGAAAACCGGGCTCTCTTTGTATGCAGGAATTTTTATGTCCTGCTGCCTCATTATCTCAGTAACTTATTATAGTTTTATGTCTGTGTTGTGCTGCAAATGAACTGCCCATAATCCCCTTTTTATAGACTTAATCTGGCTGGTGATAAACACCAACGGAGTCAGCACAGCATCTTCCTCTTGGTGGTGGGGGCACAGTGTGAGCCAGTCCTGGGCAAGCTGAAAACACCCCTCCTCTGTATTGTACAATCCCTTCTATTCCAATCTGACTTTAAAGAGGTGATGGTGATGACATTTCTGTGTGAAATACAGCTGTGTGTTTACTTTTGGAAAGATCACCGCCAGCTGGCACGGCTGCAGCCTTCTGTATGCACACAGGCTAATTAACATCCCCTTTGGTACCTGGAGGTTAACAGTGGACAAGTCTCTGAAGCTGCTTTTTGGAGATTTTGGTAGTTTAGGTACTTATTGAGATAGGCTGGGTGAATTTTCGAAACTGCCTTCTCAAACATTCAGTGAAATAACTATTATGATTTCACAGCACCTGTACACACAAGTCAGTTAATTTGTTTTCAGTGAACATTTGTACGAGTGAATTATTCACCCATCTGCAATATTTATCTTTAAAATGACTAGACAATTCAGCTCTGTGTGGAGATGTGCCTCCATATGAATTCATAAATCCATGATCACTGGCAGGACATTCCTGCAGGGGCTGATGATCTATTTATTCTCCCTTTTCCTCCCTCCGAGGGCTGGCCCAGACCCTCTTGCTTTGACATGAACTGCAAGTAAACAACTTGTACTATATTTTACTGCTTCCTAGTTTGAATATAAAGCTCTGACAATGCTCTCCACAACAGCAACTTGTCAGGTTGGCGGCTCTCTCAGGTGATTATAAGGCAGGAGTTTGAGGTGATTTTTTTTTCCTTGCACACAGCAGACATAATGAGCAGAAGGGATTACATGATGAGCTGAAATTACTGAGCTAAATGAGGAATCATAAATGCAAATTTGGAGCCTTTGCAGCTATTAGTGGTCAGCTCTGAGCCTGCTAGCAGAGAGAGAAGTTTTTGGAAAGGGTGTCAATTTTTCTGTTCAGATCACTCACGCTCTGAGCCAGCACAAAAAGGACACAGAGGGACACAGGGGAGGGGCTCTTGATCAGAGAGTGCAGGGACAGGATGATGGGTAATAATTTTAAGCTGAAAGAAGGGAGATTGAGATTAGATATTAGGAATAAATATTCTCATATGAGGGTGGGGAGGCCCTGGCCCAGGTTGCCCAGAGCAGGGGTGGCTGCCCCATCCCTGGAGGGGTTCAAGGCCAGGCTGGATGGGGCTTGGAGCAACTTGATGCAGTGGGAGGTGTCCCTGCCCATGGCAGGGGGTGGAACAGATGGGCTTTGAGGTCCTTTTCAACCCAAACCTATTTGATGATTCCATGGTCATTAATAAAGCCATTTTTTGTCAGGGAAAGATCCAACATGATGAACAACGGAGACTCCATTTGACTAGTCTGGAGATGTGGTGCTTGATCTCTGCTTGCATGAACTACAGCCGTTCCAGTCATCTGAGCAGTGATTTCCATAACCTTAGGAAGTAATTCTGAATATCCATGTTTTTTAAGAGCGCATTTGCTGAACCATTTACTCAAGAAAATGAATTATTTGGGTAGATCAACATTTACTGAAGTGCAAAGGACTGAGTAGTGCACTGAAAGATGCTGGATGAGGGCCAGCTCTTACCAGCCATTACTAGATTTTACAGTTACATTTTGTCTAATTGCTGATACCTGGCATACAAAGGACGATATGTGGTTTTCTCTCCTAAGAGTCTCTTTCTTCACATTTCTTCAATGCCTTCCAGAAAAAGAAAAGCATGTTTCTCTACAACAAGAGAGTTTTCTTCATCTGCAAAGAAAAGGTGGTATTTGCTCTGCCTTTAGATTATTCTGAAATTACTCACAAACCTCACCTTGAAATTGAAGTAGTTTCCTACATTAAAGAGGCTTGTGATGAAAGCTGCTAAAATACTGTAACCTATTTCCACCGATTTTAGGATTTAAGTTCTGCTAATGCATGTATACCCTTTGTTAACGTTTACATGGAGAAGAGAGTATTCGATGCCTGAGCTTTAGTACCTGAAATTGAGAACAGTGCAGCTGCAGTTATAGTAACAGAGCCAAAATAATCATTCTTGCCCTGGCTCTAGCTCTAAGTACCCAAAACCTAACCTGATCAAGAGAAGACTGAGCCTTCTCCTGGTACAGGAAAGATTTGCCTGGTAAAGAAAGAGTCTAAATCAAAGTTCTCCTGGATTGACTCTACTCTAGCTCTCTAACCTGTATAATTTTGTTATCTGAGCTTTTATCTGTGGAGCGCCCCTGTCCGTGCTGTTCTAATTAGAAGGAGAACTAGCAGAGCAGTGTGACACTGCTAACAGGCAGAGGGAAGTTTTAGTTGAATGCACAAATTAGCTTTGATGTTTCCTGCAGTCCTAAAGATTTTATGGTAATTTTCCATTTCTGCATAGGCAGATTTGCATTTTGCATGACAGTTTAGCTCTAATCATTTGTCAGATATTGCCAATCTGTTGTCAGTAGGGTAGAGCCACCAGCTTAGAGAGCTTTTAATACTGCTGTGCCCATTGCCTTTAATGGGCATCTGGGAACTGGCTCCCGGGGACTGAGCATGGATATGCCAGGGCAGAAGGGACATTGAGGCATCAGTCTGACCTGGTGAATCACCCCAAGCAACTCTGCAAAATGCTGTAGGCAACCAAGCAGGCATATAGAATCTGACCAGTAAAGGATTGCACAGCACTTGTTACGTCCCACTCTTGTTTTCCCATTTCCCTTTACTGGACAGAATATGCTGGTCTGCTCAGGCATAAGGGATCACCCCTTGTGTGTGTCACCCCTTGTTTTGGCAACAGTTAGAGTCACGTATAGGTACTTATCAGAAATATGAGTTGTAGGAACAGCTTTTCCTTTGGTTACTGCTATTGGAAAATGAAGGAGCAAACTGAGAACAACTTTAGAGCATGAATTCTCTGGATATCCCCTCTCTACAGCCAGGTCCTGTTTTCATTATGGACACTCTTGCTCTTTGCTTCCTCTGCAGTGTTGAAATGTAGGCACTACTATCAAATAATTATAAACATGGTGCCTCTCTCTTTTATTTAATTATCAGACTGCTGTGCAGTGTACCTCGTCCTCTGAGCTATCACCTCCATATCATCAGGTTGTGAATTTGCGTTGCTTTTCTAAGCTATCCCCATTGACTCAGTCCCATCTCTTGGTCTGCTTGTGCATCGCTTCACCCAGCAAGTCTTGCTGGAGTCTCACTTTTATGAGGCAGCACCAGACTTTGATCCCAGTGCCTCGCTACATCAACAGCTACGGCGTTGGCACAGCTCAACACATGCCTTGTGTGTGCCCCCACCTGCAGCTTTACTTTTACCTTCTCCAGCGCTCTGCTGCTGCTTCCTTCAAAAGGTCGTTCTTTTAACTGCATTTGTCTTTCTGCCCAAGCCCTCTCTGTCCCCACAGTGTCAAAGTCTCATTCTCCAACTCTGGCCCCAACCTGCACCTCTCCAGAGCACGTACAATCAAACTGTTGCCTCTTCCTTGTCCCTCCTCTGCTGGCCTCCCCTCTGCTGCTGCAGCAGGAAAGTGTCTCCTGGCCTCTTCTTGCAGCTGTAGCCCTGTTTGTCAGCTCTATGTTTTCCTGCCTCACCGTCCATTATGTTTTCTGATGGTCTAAAACATACAAACTCCCAGTTCCTCCTTCCACAGCCCTGACTGAGCTTTAACCAGCTGCTGGCGCAGCCCAGGCCTCATTCGTTAGCCACCTCCTTGTCCAATTGATTATTTCACTAGCCTTGCTGTTCTAACAGCCTTATTGAAATTCATGTAAATCATATCTCCAATCTCACTCTTGTTCTCCCCTGCTGTCCCTTTCTCATAGATATGAATCAAACATTAATATTGATCAGCATTTAATGCCAGACACAAAGGAAAATCTGCTTTCATGTAATATGAAATATTAATAAAACACTAATGAGGGCAAAGGAGAAGGTTGCAAACATGATGTCCAGCTCATCTCTTTCCTCCTGCTCTAATACGATATTGTGAGATGCCTGTGTTGTGTAGTGCTCCGGGCTTTCAGCTGCATTGAAATTTGGGATTGGTTTCCAAGTCCATTTTGGAAAAATCATAGAATGTTCTGAGTTGGAAGGGTTCCACAAGGATCAAGTCCAGCTCCTGTCTCTGCACAGACAACCCCAACATTCACGTCATGGCTGAGGGAGTTGGCCAAATGCTTCTGGAATATTGTCAGCCTTGGTGCTGTGACTGCTTCCCTGGGAGCTGTTCAGTGCTCCACCTCCTTCTGGGTGAAGATACTCATCCTAACGTCCAACCTAACTCTGCCCTGGCATCTTCCTGCTGTTCCCTTGGGTCCTATCATTGATCACCAGAGAGAAGGGCTCAGTGCCTGCTCCTCCTCCCTTTATTGAGGAAGCTGCTTGCTGTGATGAGGTCTCCCCTTTTTTTTCTCCAGGGTGAACAGACCAAGTTACTTCAGCTGCTCCTCATACGGCTTCCCCTCTAGACCCTTCACCAACCTTGTGGCTTCCTCTGGACACTCTCCTGTCCGGCTTTAGATCCTTTTTATACCGTGGCACCTAAAATATACTGCTCAAGCGGATTGACTGAGAGACCTTAGGTGCTTTTATCATCTGTTTACACAGGATGGTTCCTCAAATACCAATGCTCTGAATTTTAACATCAATCATTTTATCGAATCTGGATATGTTAATCACTTCCATGCTTCATTTAGCTGGGCATTTGCTTATGTTCTGCTACGTGCTCCCCAGGAACTGTGGTCATTCCTAATGGTGTAGACGGATGCTCAGAAAGCAGCTGAGCTGAACGAGCCAAAGGGACTTCACAGGTGAGTCCCAGTATTGATTTCTGATAGGTGTGAGCTTGCTTTAGATTGCTTGTAGGTGTAACTTGAGTGCTGAAAGTGCCTTGTTGTTCTCCTACTAGCTGAAGGCTGTGGTGAGGGGGGAAATAATGAATTCAGGCATAAAGAAAAAGAACAAGAAAGTTTAATGCAGTTGAATCTGCTTGGAGGATTTGAACATAAGAAAGCCAAAGTGATCTGTAAAACTATACTTTGATCTGATTTACAACCACAGCAGAGAGATCACATCTGAGCTGCAGCAAGACAGGCAATCTCACTATATGCCTTGTGAAGGTAATCAGGGATAAATCAAGGGAAAATAGAAGGCTATGAAAAATGAAAAATAGAAGAGGAATATAGGATGAGAAGAAGTGGGTACTCAAAGAGAGGACAAAGAACACAAACAGAATGAAAACTGCATCTATAAAGAAAAAAGACCTCAGAGTACCATGTCTGTTGTGAAATTAGTTCGTTCAGTGTAGATTGTGGGGCAGCTCCATTGGATGGATCCAGCTACTTGGATTTACAAAGGCTTTGCTGAATGCACTTCTGGTGTGTTGGGTTTGATGCTCTCCTGGGCTACGCCTGACTTTGATGTGGTTTCTGCAGATGTGTGTGAGGGAAGAAGCTGTACTCTGGGAGCAATTGTCAACTAATAACAGGACATAAGAAAAATAGGGCTAAAAAGATGGAAAGCTACCTAATCTAGAGATCTATCACTATACTTCAAACATCAGATCTTGCTAGGAGAAAAAGCCACTCTTACCCAAGTTGTTTGGTTTTTTTTTTTTTACATGAACTTTGAAGATGCTTTGGCGTTTACCAGTATCTGCTGATCTTCAAGTTAAGTGTATCCCCCACTAGATTTATGAGCTGCTGAAAGAAAGAGAAGCAGGGTTATATTTCTACTACACTCCAGAGTAACTAGAGATGCTGCGGTCTTCTAAATCATTATTGCTTATTAGGAAAGTTTTCATTTTCACTGCTGCTGGGTGACAGTTCATTTTAATTTTGCTTTCTGAGGATCCTCTCTATCAATGACCTGCAGTCTGTATAAGTGGGAATATGAAGCAATTGACATGAAATCAATATTAATTCAGGAGTGTGTCATGTTTTTTCCTCCTTTTGTAACAGATACTTATCAGGTTGTTACAACCTGGCAGTCTGCAGCTGTTGAGATTCCAAATGCAGGACTCTGAAGCTCTTGGAGAGATGCTCCTGAACGAGCACAGGCAGCATCCTTTGGATCACGATTTTGTTGTGTGCTCAACTATGTACAAAAATTATTTTTTTGTTGGTGGTTTTGAAAAAGGTTTAAAATAGAGTTTGTCGCTTGTGAATCTAGGATCAGGACTGGACTTTCCAACCATGATAGCAGAGATTGGAGCAAATTTTAAAGGAAGCTCAAGCCAATGTTGCCAGGATTTTATCAAGGTTTCTCCCAATATGTGGAAGGAAACCTGGGGAGATGGGAGAGCAAAGCTGATGCCTGTGGGTCAGTTTGGCAATGGAGTCATAGAATCATAGAATAACCAGGTAGGAAGAGACCCACTGGATCATCAAGTCCAACCATTCCTATCAAAAGTCACTGCAAGACACTATTTGTTGGCTATGCTAATGCCTTAGTTACTAACAATTTTCCATGTAAAGACAAGAATATGGTATTCAATGTAGTTTTGAAGCAGGTTACACTGGATGAGCTCCATGAGGAACTTGCTGTACAAAGAGCAATAAGCCAAGATGATTTTAGGGGCAACATCTCAGGAGACAGAAAGGAAAAAAGCTGCAGTGCAGATGACAGGGAAAGCCTTCCAACTTTTTATCAAGCGCTAATCTAAACAGTCAGACTTGTCAACAGAGGTTTGAGCTCAGGAGATCTGGGGTTTATTTCTGGCTCTGCAACTTATTTTTAACCTTGAGCAAGTAATTTTATTGCTCTCAGCCTCAGTTTCCCATGCTTGAAGAAGGCTTTTGTGGTATTACACTATCTCCCTTTATAGCATGCTTTGCTACGTACTTCATAAAAATGTGCAATAAAAGTTTAGCACTGTTGTTGCGCCCAGAAAAAGCTTTTCTAGTAGCTATAACCAATGGGGAAGAAAAGAGCCCATCACCCAAGGAAGGTGGCCACTGAGTCAGCAAGGAGGGTGGCAAGCTGAAAGGCTGCTATGCAGATCTGCCTTCTGCACACCGTGCTTCTCAGAGGGGTGGAGGAGTTTGGTTTCCAGGGCTATTAGGCTGGCACCTTTAACCAGGTATCTATAAAAAAGTGGGGAAAACGATGAATCATCAGTCTCAGGTGCTCGTTAAGTGTTCTTGTTAGAGACTGTTTCCAATGGTCTGTAGCTTTAGTCTGCTCAGAGTAATTCTGTTCACCCTCCTGGCTGCCCAGCAGATGAGCAAAATGACTGACAGCAGAAATATTCCAAAACAGGGGATATTAAGCAAGCATATTGATGACTGATGTCTGCTGTTCTCCCAGTGGACTTATCACTCAGGTGATTTAAGTTGACTTCAGTGACATATTTGCCCTTGAGGATTTCTCTCCTCCTTTGAAGAACTATGTGCAATTTACTTGAAGTTTTGTGAAGAGCCGTGCAGGGAGGATCTTTCTCCCTGAGAGGCTGCATTTCCATCAGTGCCACAGGGCTTTTCCAGTGACAGCAAATGTCATAAGCATTCCAAGACTGGAACTACCGCTGGCCACATAATCAAACTTAAGATCCTAATGTCGAGCTGTAGAATCCTCGGCTGGCCTTGGGTTGCCCTGTCTGAGAGTCAACGCATCATCTCACACTGAAACAGCTGATTTTGGCAAAGAGGAGTCAGCCTGACTTCCCAGATTAAGGCAGTGGTAGAGACTGTGGAGAATCTGTACTCTGAAATGGGGTTCCCTCAAAAACCTTGCTGGCTTTCAGGACGCGCTGACCGGAGTGGCATTTGTGGAGGCAGCTTGTAGTGTGGCTGATGGGAACGTGCAGAAAAGGCAGGGGAGCAATTCCTGCTATATTGGCCAAGGCAAAGAATAAATGCATCTTCCTACACCAACATATTTATCAAAGCATATAAGTAGATGAGTAAAGTAAGTTAATATGGTATCAAATTAGAAAGTTGTGATGTAACAGCTTCATTATCATGTTTATGTCTTCCTAATTGCACTATACCAACATCACTTGCAAGCCTATGATGGATTTCTGTGTAATAGGATCAAGTTGTATTTGATCTTAAGCTTTTTTCACGGGAAACCAAAATGTAAGGTGGGATTGAACAAAGATCATGAAAATTATCACCTAAATTTAACACCAAAAGTATTTTATGCTAATGGACTCTCTTCCTGTAAATGTGTGACCCATTTTCTAGAGTCCATCTGTGTATTTAAAACATGCCGTAGGAGCAGGAACTGAACACCAAGGACTTCACAGGCTGGGGTGGCCAAAGCAGCAGTTGTACACAGGGCAACGATTTGTAGCAGGGTATAAGAGGACGAAATATGCCTCCTGCATAGATATGATATTGACTTACATCGTATTAGTATCTGGTCTCAGACGTCATCTCCAATGTTGGATCATAGAATCATAGAATGGTTTGAGTTGGAAGGGACCTTAAAGCTCCTCCGGTTCCATTTTCCACAGGATGAGGGTGCTCACAGCATTCTCTGCTCAGTGTTGGTTTTCAGCACTGGTGATTTTGAATGACAGTTGTCAGAAAAAAAAAATGTAGCATTCCTTGTTTGGGGATGATCAACTGTTGTAGCAAACAGCCAAGGAAAAGGAGCTGGTCTTTATCGTAACATGATAGACCATGACACAGAGTTCTGGGAAGGATTGTTTTAAAGTTCTCCTTGCCCTACTGCACTTGTCAGAGACTGACAGGCAAGTCTTGCTGGCTCAAAGTGCTGCTGACAAGAACTGAAGGTGTATTTGGAAAAATTCTTTCTCCTGGGCATGAAATTATTCCGACAGTCACTAAATGTATTCCAGTAATCTACTGCCACTTTATGTGCACTGCAGAGAACTGGAGGTTGCTTCAGCAAAAAAATACCACCTGCATTAACATGGTGTGAAATCATCAAAAATCAACAGCAGTCAGATAAGTGCAATGCTGTAATTGATGCATGTGATTTTTTCGTATGGGTGCATATTATTATTTTATCCATTTTACAGCTGCAGACATTGAGTTCACAAAGAAAGACATCTAAAGAAATCATGAGTTCAGCTGTATCCTCTGACTTCAGTTTGCACTGTAGGCTATAACACAGACCGAATCATAGACTCATAGAATAGTTTTGGTTGGAAGGGACCTTAAAGATCATCTAGTTCCACCCCCCCTGCCATGGGCAGGGACACCTCCCACTGGATCAGGCTGCCCAAGTCCCATCCAACCTGGCCTTGAACACCTCCAGGGACGGGGCAGCCACAACTTCCCTTGGCAACCTTTTCCAGTGTCTCACCACTCTCGTGGTGAAGAAATTCTTCCTTATATCAAGCCTAAATCTTCTCCTCTCTAGTTTATACCCATTCACCCTCGTCCTATCACCACAAGCCTTTATGAACATTCCCTCTACAGCTTTCTTATAGGCCCCTTTCAAGTACTGGGAGGTTGCTGTAGCCTCCTCTGGACCCATTCCAACAGTTCCATATGCTTCTTACGTTGAGGATTCCAGAACTGGACACAGTACTCTGGATGAATCAAACCTGTCATAGGTCGTAGACTATCAATCACTAGTCACTCTCCCTCCTTGTGACGAAGTTGGTTTTGATAAACTGGCTGGTGTAGAGGACTGTGACCCTACAGTATGATATGACATTGCAGTAGAAGTGTCCCATCTAGAGGTGCACGATAGATGCCCTGAGAGGTCCTTGCCAAAGAGGTTTGGTTTGGGGACAACGGGCAATGGCAGAAGAAAAATGAATAGGAAAAGTTAGGGAAATATACTGAAGAGTCTTACTCAAGTCTTGTTGAATATTTTATTCAGTATTCATCTTATCCATGGCTGCTAATTGCCAGAAAGATGTGCAGGGTCCCTGCTTTGGAAACCATCATCCAAAGTCAGTCAGTAGTCCATCAGCTGGATCGGTTGCTGCTCAGTCCCAGGGCTGTGTCCGCAAGGTCTACCTGGGGTGATGAAGGACTTCTTACCACTGAACTGTGCGGTCTGTGCTCCCCGTGCAGCACCTCGGAGTGCTTCCAGGGTGGCTAGCAAAGTTAAAAACGCCTTGGCATAAAACCGCCAAGCTTTATCCTCCCCATAAATTTGTCCAAGGACTAGGAGTGTTTTAAGGCACATCAACCTAAAGAAGTTTTAGAGTGCGCTGGAAAAGAGCTATAGTGCTGCGATTTACAGCCAGGAATGTTCACCTGGACAATAAGAATCCTGGTGCATTGAGCTGAAAAATATGCTGCAGTGTATGGTATTGGCTTGTTTGTAATAAAACACTAGCCTAGTACATTTTATTGGTTTTACAGCCATTTATTGTTTTGTTTTCAGAAATACAGTATGTAAGCAAAACCGATAAAATAGTTTATTACGTAGTAATTGTTCAAGAAGAGAAAGACCTATCAGAAGAGGTATCTCTTAAAAAGTAGTCAGTGGGTCTTGTGTATTAGGAGATAAAATGGAGGAGATGGTTGAAGACAGCCCAAAGTTCTCCACTTTCTTTAGGGGAGCTGAATAGAGAGTTTTTCACAAGGCTTGGGACAATCACCCATGGGCTTTATCAGTGGGAGCCCAAATGAGCCAAGAATGCAAAGCAGAAACACAGAATTTACCGTTGGTTATTTATCTGGCTGTTATTAAAAGGTTTCATTTACCTTTTGAGAGAGAAGAGCAAATCAGATGACATCTCTGAGACCAGACACAGAGAAAGTAGCAATTTGACAAATATTGGGTTCTCCTACCTCTTCATGTGGATTTTTCTCACGTAGTATTATATATGCTTGCTTAAATTTGAGGCTAGGCTCTGCAAAATGTTATTTACTTGCTCACCTCTTCTTGCCCCGGCAACCATGTTACTGTAGTGCATATGATAAAATTATAAGTCTATGTGCATGTAAGATGGGGACCTTGAATTTCAGAATTTGTACAGTGAAACTTGCTAATTACAAATGAGCAGTTAGTGTCAGCTTCATAGGACTGAGTTCAAGGAGGTGGTGTTGAAAGATCACCAGAGTTCTGATGATTTAGGACAAAACTGAGTCTACCATGGTTTACGATGGGAATTCTACCAGAAACCTCAAGAAATGCACAAAATAAATGGCAAAATGTTGCATCAAATTAGCTAGATACTGGATGTTCTTGGGAACATTTTTCTCTCCTTTGTCCATAATTGAGTAATTTGTGTCAGTCTTCAGGTCCTCTGGGCTAGCTCAGCACTAGCGTTTGGTGTATTTGGAAGAGCAATGTCACCACTCTGCCTTTTGCTGCTCAGCTTCTATACCTACGAGCACACAGTAAGTGGTGGCTTTTCAGAGGACAAAGCAGGTTTATGGTGCAGCGTTCATCTTTCCAGCCCCATTGAGCACGACTCTCCACCTTTGCATTTCTACGTAGGGATGAACAAACAAACAGACAAAAATCCAACCAAACAGAAAACCCCACCACATTTTCTGAAGTTCCAAAGGTGCAAGTGATTTCATTTTGAGAGGTACATGGACCATGATTGCTAGCTTTGGACATGCAAGTCTGGACTATCAAACGGAGAAGGACTACTCCCTAAAGGATGCCTTTGGGAAGCGAAATTCCTTCAACACATCAAGTAGTCTAACTTTCATCTGAACCTGAATCTGTGAGGAGGAGTGTTCGGTGCATACTTGGTTCCACCTGCAGCTTTTCAGCAGCTTGAAATGTTTGCTGTATCCCGTGTCCTATTTAGCCTTTCTATTCAGCTGCCTGTAATTGAGCAGCTCTTTCCTGCACACCCACTACAGCTCCATCCTTCTACTGCAGGAACCAATTCCAAGCTATTATTGCACTGCTTAATGATCCCGTTCAGGCTGTTTTGGAAGAGTAGTCCTTAGCGTCTCACCCCAGGGATTTAAATAGGCTCGTACATCAAGGCCATGCCTTGATAATTCCTTTATTTCTGGTGGCATTTTAAATCACACAGAAACCAGGAGCTTCTTCTGAGCAGGGAAATGACTTCCTGCCGTTAGGCAGCACCTAATACCGCCCAAGAACGCTCTTGAAATTTATATTCTTAACTCTACCACTCGCTCAGATCGAATGAATTGGCCTGGGACAAACAAATCACTCTTTGAAATGTTAAATTTCTCATCAAAGGATTTGCTTTCAACAATGTGTTTTAGTAGTAAGAGGTTATGGGGTTGGGGTTTTTTTTCCTTTTTTTCCCTGTGTTTTTATTTAGTTTACAAGCCCATATGCAATTCCATAATGCTATTTCAAACTGCCTCTGAGAGTTATGACAACTAATCCATGCTTCAGCATACCCTTCCCTGTGTGCCCACATACCCTGGTTTCTTCCTTCTCCCTTTAAACTCCTTAGCCTGTGAGTTAAGGACTTGTGGTAGTGCAGAGGGAGCAAAACACTTCAAATCTTTCAAATCAAAATGAGAACTTTTCCTTTGAAGAAATAATCTGCATCATGACAATAATTGTAAGAAGTTGGTAGCATTTTAATAATTTTACTCTTATTGCTTTGTTCAGTAAATGTTAGTTCACTGTTTTGAGAACTCCTTTATGTACTACTAAGATCATCCTTGTAAAATGACAAATTTCCTGACCTTTTTCCTTGTCAAAGGATTTTCACTGAGCACGTTTGTTCTACAGAATAGTTGTTGGTAGCATTCCTGAACTCTGGGTATTTTCAACTGAACCTCTAGCAGCGTGAAGTTCTTTCTTTCCAGAATATGAAATGCTCTTGACCCTTGTTGAATGCCAACAGAAATTATTATAGATGGATTTATTTGTAAATATTGTTGTATAAATAGAAGTTTATCAGAAAGGCAGGAGAGGATGACACAACTCTTTCCTTGGAGATGTATTTATAGGATTCAAAGCTTTTCTCACATGAGGGCAGGAGGATTGTGCCTGGAGGATAAAATTACCTTCTAAGAAAACACAGAAGTTGAAAGCAGTAGAAAGAAGCCTTAATGTCCAACAGTTCTTATTCAATCAAAAAATCAAATCTAAATCTTACTTAGAATGCAACCAAAGGCTGACAACAGCCTAAATATATATGAAACTTTAACATGAGTTTTGTTCCGCAATGCAAACTTTCTGATATATTTGTTACTCAGTATGTTTAACTCCCTGATGTAACTTGTTGATGAAGGTCTGTGAAAAACTCTCAGTATCAGTTCTCCAACTAATGAGGTTCAGGTTCTTGTTTGGATCTGGCTTTTTTGAGACTGACAAAAATTACAGATTTTCAAAATAGGTCACTATAAACTGTTGAAATTTATGAATCGCGGCACTTCTGTGTTTTTAAGACAGTAAAATTAAGAGGGTTGAAGTTGAAGCAGTCACAGACCCAGCTAAGCTACAAATCTTGGTTCGCTTGGTTCATATTTATAGGTCTTTGCTCTTACTTACTAATGCCTAGTGTCAGTCATGCAATAAGCTACTTGTGCTGCTTATTGTCATGCGTTTGGTCTCAGTTTGCAGTACTGGGATAACAGTGTCTCGGAAGCTAACACAGATTAGACAGAGGTTGGAGAACGGGGCTCAGCTGTGAGCTCCTGTCTTGGGCTCAGCAGCAACGCTGTGGGCAGCTCTACACACAGCACTGGCAAAGAGCTCTCATGAGGTCATGAGATCTACATCTAAGGACAGAAGATCTCCTAAAGAATGACAAACCACAGACCAAAACCAGACATGGGCAGACACATAGAGAGAGAGACGTCCAAGGGGGAGCTTCAGGAAGCAGCAGCCACCTGTAAGGGGCATGAGTGAGAAGCTGAAGGCTTCTCTGGGTGCTTCCTTCCCATGAGGATCTCTTTGGAGCATATACAGGAATGAGGGACTCACTACCACACTTGGCAATGTGGAAGAGGTTGCTGTGTGTCCCTGTGGGTGTTTGTCACACGAGCATGCAGAGATGAATAATGCACCAAACTCACTTAACCGCACTTCCATTTCTGACGCCAGCTCTTGAATTCAAGTATGTCTTTGGTCTTTCTTTGTATTCAAGTTGATTGAGAGGGTTTAGCCGTATACAATATTCAAATTTCTTTTATGCATGAAAAAATTTTCAAGAAATCAATGCAGTCTTCGAGTGAAATAATTAATACGTGAACTGACTGCCCTTTAAAGACAGTAGTAATGCTCCTTACTAAGACCAATGCACTAATATTACGTTCAGTAATGTGCTTTTTAAAAGTTAAATTCTTCATCGTTAGCATTTGAGTAGGACACAGAATTAGGCATGCCAAGCTGTATTTATTAGCAGGAAACTGATTATTATTACTGACCAATCTGCTTTTTAATGATTCAGCGAGCATGTTGGTTTTTATAGTAATGAATACGGGGCTTTTAATCAGGTGATTTGACAAGTGTGCAATTTGCCTGGAAAATTATCCTGGCCTGAAAGTGGTTTTTGTGAAGAATGAAAAAGGCAAAAAT
The DNA here is from genome assembly GCF_032191515.1 of Phaenicophaeus curvirostris. Lineage (NCBI taxonomy): Eukaryota > Metazoa > Chordata > Aves > Cuculiformes > Cuculidae > Phaenicophaeus > Phaenicophaeus curvirostris. The sequence continues at coordinate 2,483,173 of NC_091406.1, read as the reverse complement.
ACCTATAAAATTTTGGCATTTAGAAGAGAAAGAGACAGGAAAAGCTGAAGAAACAACATTGCAGTTATTTGTGTCTATCATCTATATGTAGATATTCAGCCAAGATTCCCAGTGGCTACCAGGGTTCTATTGTGCCCAACTCAAGGCATATTTAAGGTCTGTGAGGTCAAAACAGCAAAAGTGTGATGTGCTTTACGAGCAGGGGGTGGTGTTGGCACTATGAAAATCAATAGGAGCTACACGAAAGGGATTTGGAGATCTAATAATTCTGTTTATGTAGAGTTGGGAACCAGGAAGATTAAGGGTATTAATAGATTCTAACAAGAGGGTTTTTGTTGCTTTCCCTGTGGAAGACATGGAAATCTAACATTGTGTGCACCACTCTTGGAGATGCGGAGCAACTGTCTAGTCTATATTTTTTTCCTTGTTTCAGTGGTACTTTGAGAACTTTTCTCTGTAGTTAATGGTTTTGTCACAAAGTAAGCATTCACTGCACTTTGCAAGCCTAACAGCTTCTCACTGGGTAAGAGTCTATTATGGCAATTAAGAGTCACTGGTAGCCATGGAAATAATCCCTTTTCTTGACCCAACAAAGGTGGTGTTCTCTCCTGCAAGAATTGCCTGCCTCAGCTTTTTGGATAATTTACATGTTTCTGATTTAAATGATGCAACGCGGTTATTGCACTTCTGAAAATACAGAGCATAAATCAGTGAGAGTGGCTGTCCCATACAGAACGAAGCCTAGTCCTTGGATGTCCACATACATCACTCGCTGACTGAAATCAGTGCTGTTTTGCTCACCTAAAGGCAGAATCTGTCCCGTGCACCAACTGGAAAAACTAAGCTGACGACGAAATGATGAGACATGCACAAAGAGAAGAAGGTTGATATTCTCTGCCATGAAAATCAAATGTGAAAAAGTTCATAATTTAAAGCTGCCCCAGGTCATAATAAATAATTAAGCCCTCAATTACATGCAGTTTCTCCTTAACATAGAACCATCTCCCCATTTTTTTGTAAAAATCAGTCAATGGACCCTTATCATCTATTGATAAATACATAAATATAAGTATTTAAGCATATATATGTAAGTAGACTGATAGATACGCACATATAAAATCTCATGTGATTATTTACTTTGATTTAGCCAGACTTGCTTTTTGTCCATGAATGGTTATATGGTTGGGTTCTTTGTATTATGTGATCTACAATAACCCAAGCACTAAAATAAGGGTTTCCAAGTGTGACTTCATTGGATTTACTCCCATACTCTCTATGTAAAGTACAAGCGCATGAAGCATTGCCAGCAGGAGATTTAACTAAAACAATAAAGCTGAATGCGTGCTTTGCCAATAGCCTTAATTCACCCTCACTTTCTCCTCCTAGGGTTGTCACTAATAGGCAGTGACTACTTCTTAATTATTATTTAAGTTTAATAGCTGATTATTACTGCTTAATGATATGAATACTTTCAGCTGCAGCTGGTCAGAGAATCACTTTGCATTTCAGGTTCCTGAATGGATGGGTTTGCAAACATTTTGCCAGGCACGTTTATTTAGGAAGAGTTGGAATCTACATTTTGTGAACACATTTTCTGGGTCCCTTAAATTCCTTTTCCTGAAACATGTCAATTACTCCGGGAAAGGCAGTGAACTTTTCTCAGATATGAGCAAAAATAATTTAAAATTCGGATGAATATAGGCTTATTTCTTTGCTTCATTGCTCGTTCAGTTTTGTTTGAAATAGAAAATGTATATTGAATTAGGTAATGGGAGCTGTGTTGGAAAGTCTTTGTCATGCAGCAGATGTAGAAAAGCAAGCTGAGTCAATGTGTCTTGGCTCATTCTACCTAATTTTGGGGTTTCACTGAGGGACACGATCACACCTCGGGTTTGGTGTTTGCCAGAATTGTCCCATGCTGTGCATCTCCCTCCTAGGGCAGAAACTGGCATATTACTGTCTGAAGAAAATCATCTGCTTCCCAACCGGTCATGACCTAAAATGTTCATTTTCCTTTCCCACAAACTGGAAAACTCAGCTCTGTGGAACAAAAATCATACATTAGCCAGCCTGCAGTCTTGCGTGAAGAAGTAGGTAAATTTTGCTCCTACCGAGAGGCTCGAGCAATTAAATTTGCGAGCTCTTCCACGGAAGAGTTATAATGCTCATAGATTTGCTTCTGGGTTTTTTTCCCCTCCCCTCATCGGCTTCTCTTGAGCCCAGACAGGCAGGATTGACTTCCAGCAGTCCCTGGTGCCTCTGGGACTGCCAATGGACTTGTTAAATTGTGATAATAATTTTTAGGCTGTTGGCCACACATTTGTTATGAAATGAAGTAACTCTCTTCACATGAGCTGTCAGACAGAAATTACTTTTAGTCACAATCAATCTAAATTTCAACTGGAGACTTCAAGGTGAAGGCTGTGAACTTTGTTACCTATTAAAGGCCCATGAAGCCATCCAAGCTTTTTCATTTTTAGCTAGAACAGTGTTTCTTCACTCCTGTTCTGCAGAAAGTATTGTTTATATGCCAAAACTCCCTAGCATTAAATGCAATAAATCCTGCATTTCATTAAACTACACTCGTCGGAGCTGAGATTTAATTTCTTTGGTCCAAATTCTGCTCTGCCCTCCTTCTATTATTCAAAGCAGTAAATGCTTTAAATAAACTCTGGGGGAAGTTTCTGACCCCGTGGCAGTAAAACCCAAAAGAGCGATCAAAAGATTATGTATTTATAACATTTCATTAGGCTTAAAATTACCTCTGTTCTTCTCATGCAGACATTTAGGATTTATCAAGCAAATGGCAGTCTCATTATGCTCGTTATAACATATTCACCCATAAACTGTTGGAGTATGGAGCCCGTGAACTGAGGCTTTGTGATCTTTAAAACCTTGTGGAAGCAGCTCGGGTAAGGGACAGGGAGTGTGCATAAGCTCTGTACGGTTGTGTACACGAGAATCTACATTGCAGTGTGCGTTTGAATATTTCTCTTGAATGCCTTTTGCTTACACTTTGTTTTTAATCGAGCGAGTTGAGTGCAACCCAAAACAAGACCTTTACCTAATGCTGAGTTTAATGACCCTTTTAATACCAGTAGAGTTGGCCGCCTTCTCTCTCTCTGCTGTTCCCTCGCAGCTTTAGAGCATTAAACATGTCATAAAAATGACTTTTTGGGATGGTCCACAAATTAACCGAAAGGTGCATGGAAGCAGTATACTCACCCAGCATGAAATCAAAATCTAATCAATGCAGATTATGTTAGATTAGCTAAGCGAGTAAACAGTTAGACAAGTTAATGTTACCTACTCTGTCCTTCAGCGCCGAACAGTTGAGGAATTTGTCTTCTCAGGCGTGTTTAGTTCCAGATCGCATTGGTGACATTGCAGGGTATTGGATGAATTTTTCAAACTAGGAACTCCCGCTGGCATCCTATTTTCTTTCTGTTGTTCTGAATGAAGGAGATGATGTGGGAGGAGGGGGTCGTCTTCTTGGGAATGAACGTGGATTTTGGTATGAACCCATGACACAGACTAAGGAATTATCCCCAGGCTTGAGTGGTCACATAAAGCAGCCTCATACCAGGCTGGATTACGTGGGATTATGCAGGATTGTGATGCTCCTCTTTCCTGATGGAGCCAAGGAGCTGGGTCCCCAGGCACCAGCACCCCACTATCTCAGGGGTTCTGGCAGAGTCAGGAAGACAAATCCGCTCAAAGCCAATATTAAAGTAATTTGACAAATATGAAAATTAAATAAGTAGTTGGCTTTGCTTTGGGTCATTGGGTGGATTTTGTCATTTTTTTATTTTATTATTTTATTATTTTTTTTTATTATTATTTTCACTATTATTTTATTATTATTTTATATATTTTATTATTATTTTCACTGATGTATGCATCCAAGAGTCTGATCACTTCCTCTGAATTCCCCGTACTGTTGGGATCGACTTTTTACTCATTAAGGTCACAGTGAAAATAAAATTAGCTTGTCTTCGCAGCAGAAAAATGCAGAAGGTCAAATGCAATTTTGTTAACAGATATTTTGGGTATTTCTCCACTTTAACAAATTAATTATATTTCTTTTTGATCTTCAAAGGCTTTGCTGAATCATTGTTTGTTCCCTTTTATTTTTGGCAAGGAAACTTATTAGCAATTCTGAGAAATAAATTGCAAACACTTTCTAACCTGAGGCCAAAACCTGCTGGCGTTTAGGTGTTTCCAGATGGCAAATATACGAGGGATTGGGCAAAGTAAATCAACACCAACATCTATAGAATATTTTTTTGTTTTATCAAAATCAAAAGGGGAAATGTGTACAGAAAGTCTTAATCCAGATACCAGCTACAACTTGTGAAGATAGTTTCTGAACATTGAGATTAAAGGCTTTGGTGCTGGCTGGCTGGCTTCATAGAATCACAGAGCGCCAGGCTGGAAGGGACCTCTAGGATGACCTGGTGTAACTTTTTCAGGTGCTATATAGTTTAAATGAGATGGCCCAGAGCCCTGTCAAGTTGAGCCTTAAAAATGCCCAGTGTAGAGGAATCTACCACTTCCCTGGGGAGATATTCCAATGTTTAACTGCTCTCATTGTGAGAAATGTTCTTCTGAAATCCAATCAGTATCTCCCCAGGAGCAACTTATACCCATTACCCCTTGTTTTTTCCATATGACTCCTTGTAAAAAGGGAGTCTCCATCTTCACGGCACGGGGGAATGACCGTGGGTTCATCAAAGATTGAGCAAGCTTGTGGTTTTTTCCTTCACACTGCAACTCACATACATAATGTGCTGTTTCAAAAAAACTGCCCAGCCTACAGACTCTTTTTCCATATTTTATAATTGGCTTCCAGATTTCTTCTAAGGAATATTTTATTAGAAACAATAACATTTCCAGAGCAGTCTGTCTTTGGATGGAGCAGAGGAGGAGCGATCCCTGGAGTTCCCCAGCCCCATCCCATGTGGCAGCTGCAAATCCTTGCCCTTTTGCTGAAGCAACACCAGCTCCCGGGATGGTTCTCGTCCCTGCTCCAGCCCATCACAATTCCAGTGGCTTTGGACACCATTCTGCTCTCCCTACTCACGTTGTGAGTTCTTATTCAGTGAACAGTCAGTTTGAAATATGAGTCTAATCCTAGGGTTTTTCTCTTAGATTTAACTTTAGCCGATCCTTACAAAATGAATTTTTTAGCAGGTCAGTGTAATCTGTCTGCAAGATCTTGGCAACAGGGTCCGTAAGGAAAGTGGAAGCTTCTAAAACTTGTGATTTAAATGCAAACCCATGAGGATGCGCTGTGGTCCTAGGTACTTGTGCAGAGAAGGACGAGCCCTGCCAAGCCATGCTGAGTTCTGGTGCTAAGGAAGGCAAATTCTTAGCATCATCTGCACACTTAGCACCCCCACCCAGCTCCTGGCCGCACTCCTCTGCCACGGCTGCAATAAGGACATGGGGACCAAGAAACAGGAGCGGGATATGTAACGCTAAAGGAAAAAACATGATTTTGAATTCTTTCCTTGTTGCCAAGTCTCTGGCTGGATTCTTGCCAAGCAGATCCTTGTGGCAACGTGGATTTCCATTTATCTGACTGCTTGATGGTTGGAACTGATTGTTATATTAGTGGTACCAGGGGTGTTTGTCCCGTGACATGGGTCTCTGGATGCCACAATGACATAAATAATCCAAGGAACAACGCAGAAAAATGTTGCATGCTGCAGCCCAATGCAAGAATAATTCTAAGGCAAAAGAGCTAAACATGAAAGCAGATAAAAGTTTTAATTGATTTGTGAAGAAAACTGATTGATATAAAAGGACTAAACTTTATTAAGTAACAGTCAGAGGCTGACTTTGCTATCTGACAGTCTGAGTTAACTCAAGTGTTACAGACAGTTGCTTTTTAAGTTTGAATTTCAAAAGAAGGCATCTTTGAACAACTGGATTTGTAAGGAAATTGTACTGTGGTTCATTAAGAAAATGTTGTATTCCCAGCACTTTTTAAAAAGAAAAAAACAATCAAGATTTCTGCAATTTTTGTGAATGTAAAGCTTTAGATTATTTAAATGTCTTGATAATGTAAAGAAGTCTCCATCAGAAAAATGGGGGAAAATTAATTTCTTGGTCATTTCCCAAAATTTCCTCAAACACATATTTCATCATTTTACTCCAGGCAAGAAATCCAGGTTATGAGATCAGTTCAATTTTAACAAATGTTAAAGCCATAAAAGTGTAACTCAAAGTGTGCAAATTAAGAGAACGGTTCTGAGGCTGAAGGGCAGCAGAATTAGAGTGAATTGCATACTATTTTGGCAAGAACATAGCTTTTGAGACTTTGATGTTTTCAATGATCTTCTATTTATTTGTGGGGCTTTTTTCATGTTTCTGCACTTCTGCAGCTTGATCCTGGTCTTACTGCCCCATTAGTGCTTATTTATTTTGATAGGCTCCGTTCTGATTTATGGAGTTACTGAGGTGCAATGCTAACCTACCCCAAACTAGGTGGTTTTCTGGATTAATGGATGAAAGAATAACCACCATCTGGGATTTACAGATGCTTCCTCTCTCTGTAATATTTGTATGATGTTTTCTGCCACGTATTATGGAACAAAAAAGGATCAGATTATCTTCTGATGCTTTTTGTATCCTGAAAGCCAGAGACGTCTGCTGGCGGATTGCCACGACCCATCCAAACTCCGGTAATTAATTGTGAAAGTTTGTGAGCTCTGATTCACTGGAAACAATGTGTTGTACAACGACAATAAAGAACAAAAGCCTATCAATAATCAAGGGGTTGTGGTTAAAAAAATTAATGGCTTCAGATATAAAATTGGATCTCTAGGTCTTCACTCATCCACTTCGGAACTAGTTCAAAGCTATCCAAGGTAATAAAAGACCTTGCTAAAATAAAAGACCTATCCAAGCTAATAAAAAACTTGACAGAGTTACTGTGTGTCATTTTCCAGGGAGCTGTAACTACTGCCTTATAGCCAGTTCATTGAGAACTAAGTACAGAGCCCAAACATTGATGAAGCTTTGGGAGCAAAATGAATCATGGCTGGATCAGATACAGACACAAAAGTGCTGTGTTAGAGGGTAAAACCATTGCAGGAGCTGAATGCCTTTGCTGCATAGGAAAGGATGTGACAATGAGTTTCATTTAAAGACTGAATTCATTTGCCACGGGAACAATGAGGTTTTGCTTTTTTAATCAAAATGCAGACAAGTAATTTCTTAGGCAAGCAAAGCGCTGAATTATGCCAGGGAAGATACAGCGTGAGTAAACAGTCTTTTCAGTAATACAGCTATAAAATATCATACTATACATATACATGAAATAAAGAAGTGATTGAACTTGTCATTTAATTGTATTATCAGATTTGTAGCTTGTGAAAATGTCACGGAAAATAACACAGTATGTAGGATGGGTCAATTTATTAATTGTGGTTAATTTTTGAGCCAACACCAGTCAGTGCTATTGTATTTCTTATTTATAAATACTCACTAAGTTGCTTGGATAAATAATTTTCAGCCAGCAGGTTTGGGGTTTTTTATAGTCTTCCCATCTTATGACTTTCTGGTTGTCTACCAGGATCAGGGACTGGTCTCTGAAGTCACGCAGCATCACTTCTACCTGGATGGCTCTAAGTTTTCCCATGGGAGACTAAAGTTTAGGAGTTGGCCAATATGAAATGTCAATGATCACCCTAAATATCTATAACTTTCCAAATAATGGGAGAAAAGGATTAATTTATGCCTGTGTATCTTTCCCTTTTTCCACACCAGCCTTATTACAGCTGGCTTCACTCACTTCTTAAAATCGCATCACGTACATTTCCACTTAGACCAGTCCAGCTGTGGACCAAATCTTGGTCTAGTTATTAGTTTTCACTCCAAAAAATGGGAGTTTTGTCTGAATAAGAAGTTAGGATTTAAATTTATCAACTAACGAAGTAAAAACACCGGTTAGTGACTGAAATGATACGTCAATACGTGCTCCAAGAATGCATCATTGTTATTATTTTCAATAGAAAAGGCACAAGGACGTGAAGGTTTCTGCTTATGTGAGAGGCAACGCTCACACCCCTGCTCTCAGGAAGAGTTTGGAGGAACTGCCCCCACAGCAGCACCAGTGAAACCAGGTGCCCCAAACAAAGCCTCAGCCGTACAAGCTGTGCTGCGCAGGCTATTTCTTTCCTTTCTCAGTGATGCAGGAATGATACAAATGGCTAGAAACCATCTCCAGATAATTTGGTCACCTGAGATGTAGAGATCGAACGCTGTTGGCACAGGGGGCTGTACATCTCCAAAGGGATTTTCAGACCTGGATTCAAGGTAGGCTTTAGAGCACAGAGGCTCTGGGTTTTCAAAATAGTTCAAGGCCAGCTGTGCTTTTCATAATCTCGTAATTTCTTTATGTCAGTGAGAGTAATGGGGGAGCTAATCTAATGCTCTTCCTTCCTTCTTTTCTTCCTTCCCAGAAGAGCAGCTCTCCACCTGGAGCAAACACAGCTCCACATTTGAGGGCATGGAGAGCAGGGCAGGAAGAAAAGGGGATATTTCATCCACTTCACATGGGAGTACTGCTGTAAAAATAGGTCTTGTCCTGGTTGTAGAAGTCTCTTATTTCAAGTTTCATCAGGTTCATGCCTTGACTTCAGCATTCCTAGAAGGGCAAAGACTCTAAGCTTGGTTGTATTTCCTTTTTATGCTGTGGCTCTTTTTAGGTTTAAAGCTCTACTTATTTGCAGACACTTGTTTGTATGTTGCTCAGGAAGTGTGGAACAAACTATTGCCTGGTTTTCAGATTTCACTTTGGGGTCTGACACAGGGAGAGAATATTTAAATGCAGATAATAGATGGTACCCGTGTGGCCCCAGGGAGACAGGACTGCAAAATCTTTATTAAGGCCATGTGCGAGAAAAAAAATGAGAAGGAAAAGGATTCAGCTCTTCATAGTATTCATAGTCAGGAATACATTGTCTTGAATATTAGCTGTGGGTCTTGTCCCTTGAGGTCTGGCCACGCTGACAATGAGGTCTGTTGAACAGGTTTCCAGCCATTAGGGAATTACACAATACATGAAGAAGGTGAGATGAGAATAGGGACTAGGCATGTCCCCATTCTCTATTTCTTCCTGTTTAAAATGCACCAATATTAAAAAGAAAGAGAGAAAGGAAGAAAGAATGAGAGAAAGAAATAGAGTAGTGGCATATTTTTTAACCATGTTAAACTAAAAGGAGAAACAAGATCCATAGAGCGTACAGTTGACGCCTCCTCCTTTCTTTTTCCACCTGAATCTGAGCTAATAGGAATAACAACTATTCTGCCTGCCCACTCACCCAAAAGATGTGTGTTATTGCGCTAATTCACTTCTACCGGTATTGACTGCTGGTCTCTATGGGTTTGCCTTGCAGACTCAGAAATAAATTGCCCATCAGAATCAATGAAACTCATGGCTACGGTTTACACAGATGTAGCTCTGTCACCCATACTTGCAAGTGATAAGTGCTTGCAGATTACTTCCACACTGCATCGTTTGAGTGTGTAAGGACATGGAAGCCACCCTCAGGAGAAACCCACTCATCAGCCTATGGTCACTTTTGAATCATTGCTATTGCTTTGTGGTACCATTGGGTTAGACAGATTAAAGCATCTTCAAAATTGGCACTGCTTTTGCTCCTTGGAATGGAAAGAAAATAGTCAGTTAATTGAGAGTGGTGATGCTGAGGTCTCAGTGATGCTGAACATGCACAACCACAATGGAACACCAGGGTAGGTGAAAGATCTCAGTTCAGAGCTCATCAGGAGTATTCGTAAGAGTGAAAATGAAATAACAGATAATCTTATATCACAGCAGCAAATATTCGTCATAATATTCTATCTGTAATTTTAAACAGAATTTATGCTTCTAGACAGAAAATAAGACTTTCTAGATCAGTTTTCACTATTGATTTGAAACCTGAGCCTCTGATTTGGTCATCTGGTTAGAATACACGTTACTTCCAATAGCATTAAAAAATACATATACCAGCCTGATTGCCCGATCATGGGATTAGCCGCTTACTTTCATTAAGAGGTTCTCCTTTTTCTAGAGGCTGATGTCAAAAGCTATTTATAGAATCACATAATTGTTGAGTAATTTAGGTGGACAGGACCTCTGGAGGTCACTGAGCCCAACCTCCTGCTCAAGGCAAAGTCTGCTAGAGCAGGTTGCTCAGAGCTCTGTGCAGTTGTATTTTAAATATCTCAAAGGAGAGATCCCACAGCCTTTCTGGGCCCCTGTTCCAATGTTTAACAGCCCTCAGGGTGATTTTTCCTCCCCTTCTATCTAACCAGAAGATCCCGTTGCACCCTTTGCTGTGCATGTTCACTATGTGCCCATGAGGAGCAGCTGGGTCCAACTCATTGCCCTCCCTCTCTGTAGGTGCAAGTGCTGTGAGGTCCCTTACTGAGTCTTTTCCTTTTAAGGCTGAACAAACTCATTTAGATAAGCCTTTATTCTTTCCTTTATGGAATTACAGCATAGCGAGTGTCATTAGCGCAACGCAACTATACAGAAATTTTGGTTTTTTTTTTCATTCATTGTAATATCTTCTCCATCTGTGTTTGTAAACAGCTGTGATGGGAAGCTGTAATTGTGCCATTTCCTTTCATACAAAACTTTTGTTGGCTTCCATGCAAGCTGCCCACTTACAATTAAGGTGACCTGTCATGTTTTGACTTTGCCTGTGACCTATTTTGGTTCCTCCTGCTCATAGCAGTGAGATTCTGCCCGTCCCAAAGGCAGAAGAAGACGAAACTGAAGTTTATCCTGATCAAGAGGCATGTGAAAGCTGCTTTCAATTGAAAGGATGCTGAAAGAAGTAGTCTCTGTGTCCGTGTCTCACCACAGGCGGTGAAGCACGTGTTGCTTTGGGTGGTGCATCTGGGAGGCACAGCATCTTCAGCAGTGACTGCACACAGCTATGAGCAGGTTCATAGTGCAAATAAAGACCCGGGGCTGGGATGGGTTTTGCAGCCCTCTGCTCTGTTCCGCAGTGCTGCAGCTTTCAGCATCTCCTTTATACCAGCTTAAGTATCTCTCTGTGAGCTGTAGTGGCATAGTTGCATCGTGACACAGATGTACCCAGTGTAATACCACATATAACTCTGCAAAGCCAACATCTGGCCCCATTAAATGCGATAGAAATATTGTTATTGGTTCCAGTGGGCCTGGTAGCTCATTTATTTATTTTGCATTTTTTTCAACAGAAAATAAAAGCCACTCGTATGATTGTATAACCTGTTTGAACGAGTCATAGCTCTGACCCAACAGTTTGGTCGGCATAAGCAATTACGTGGTTGCTCGTGTGACTTTCAGAGATTTTATGCTTTCTTCCAGGTCACTATCCATTATTTTCAGAATGGAAAATTCAAAGATCTGAAAGCACCTAATAGGTTGAGAGAGACAATGCCTTATAAAAATGTTATTGCTATTGACTTTGTGGAAGATTTGATTACAAGGAATTGGCAGGGACATGATTTAATACTAAACATTGACGACTGTAATATCCAAGAGTAATTCTGGACAATAAGAGACAAGAGAAAAAATGTTTTTTCTTTTACTGTTGGAGAGGCTTTCTAAAAGGATAACGGAGAGTCAGTATAGGAACTACTAAGAGTGATGTGCTTTTAATAGCAACACAAGAGCAACCAGAACTGTTTGTGTTGGAAGAATTACAGTAGAAATTCAGCCCAACACAAAAAAAATATAAACAAAGAAAACCAATTCCAGCTGAAATAAATGTAAAAATAATTTTTTACTCCTTAAAATATTTTACAACTGTTAAAAGTGAATGGCCATAAATAAGAAAAAACAACCAAAAATCAATGACTACACGGGGCCCCAAGACAGATTCAACACTTGTCTTCTCGCTGGTGGGTATTTGAGAATTAAGCATGAGAAATTTCAACTACTGGCTCAAACGATAGTCCCCAAAATTCTCTGTGAAGCTCAATTATTTCCCCACTTTCTCCGTCCTGCATATCATCCCAGTGAGGGTTTTATAACCCATTGTTTCAGTTCAGCTAGAGGTTGCATTACAGCGGAGCCAAATAGCTGTCTGCAAGAAAGTAAAAACCAGAGACTCTTTAACTTTAAAATACGGCATTACGAAGCCTAATGTCCTCTGGTTTTATTAGCTATTCTTGAGGGGTGCTTAGCTGGCAAGTGCAGCATCTGCCACCAGCTCGTCGCGGCTCTAACAGCCTGAGTGCAAACTTCCCAGCCTGTGCACAAATAACATTTTACGGTGGTGTTGGGTTTTGTTGTTCCCAGGCTGCCGGGTCCTTCGAGCCCCGGGCACTGCAGCGGCGCGCAGGATGCAGCCTTTTTCTGGGCAAAGAAGATGGGACCTCAGTCCCTGCGGAAAGCAGCGGCCCCTGCCCCTCGCTGGTAAACCATCCTTTTAGTGTGTTCCAGCGTGCTGCCGTCAAGAGGAAAGGAGGAGCTGGTGCTGTGGTCCAGAGACAATTCTTCATTTATGTCCAGCAGGTATAAACACTGCGCTGGAGCCTGCTCGTCTGGAGGGGACTCTGCATAGCAGTGACATTAATTTACCACGAGGGTAAAATTTCAGCGAAGTGGTTTCTACTGTGTATAAAACACTCAGTACCGGTGACATTTGCCTCTTCTCTTAGTGATAAAACATATTTATTTGTGAAGTAGATCTTAATCTATCTCAGAAAAGTGTTTTTAGTCTTTTACGGTAGCATTTATAATGATTGAAAGCGTGGGCTAGAGAGGACATCTTTGTGTAGCAATGAACAAAAATAAGAATAACTTTTCAGCATTACTGTATATCAATAGCCAATTATTTTTGTATGGATGGGTTCTGGCTGGCTGCTAATGGACTGACAACGAGATAAGTCTTCCAGGAGAGAAACCATCATTTCAAAGATGGAGTGGCTGGCCTTTTAATTTTAAGGTATTACCAAAATCACACCTTTCACCTTTAAAAATTGTAAATGATCACTGCCTTGTTCTAAATCATTTAATTGCTGTTTGAGCTGAGCCTGGATAATGCCTCGTAGGGGTTTGTCTTTCTTAGCACTGATGGTGCCATTTACATTTCCTAATTTTACTTGAAGAACGTCCTCCTTGCTCACAGTCTCCCTCCCGCCTGCCCTCGGCCATCTGTCTGCAGAGGCAGTTTAAGGAACCTGGAGCCAATTCACCCTTGCTCACATATATTTCTTGAACTTGATATACAGCGTGGACCTGCACAGGTGGAAAGTCAAGCCTATTAAGTGATGAGATGAAATGCAAAGATGCTTTAGAAAACTTCTAAAAAGTCTCAGATGAGGCAAGCACACATTTCTTGCTGGTTTTTCTTCTGCTTTGGTGCGTATTCTTTCATATTCACCTGTTCCATCCATCCACCTCTTTGTCTCTGACACGGGGAGTTTTGGTGACGTGGGTTAGGAATTGATTCCTAATTCTCTGCTATACGGTTTGCATCGTAGCAGCTCTGCTTAATGCTCTTCACTTTAAAAAACAAGCTTGAAAGAAAGATCTCCATATGCTCCACAGTATGCACCAACGCTTGCCTAGGACTCAACTGTACGTATGAATAGCCAAGGAAAAAAAAATCTAAATACCTTATTCACCGTGCCTGTGGATCAAAGTGCTTTCTTGTCTTCAGATAAACTGCGCCCGCTGTCTTTGATGATCTCTGCTGTGCATCTGGCAGAAGAGACCAACAAAATATTCAGAGATGGGTAAATTGAGGAAAACCAGGGCCATTCCCAAAGCCACAAGTTTGGTCAATGGCTGTGGAACCTGCTCACGCTGCGGCTGCCGTTGGCCCTGCAGCTAACCTTGCAGTTAGCCTTGAGTGTTTGTTTTCCCAGAGCAATGGGGATGGAGGGAGCTGCTGAAAGTTTCCACATCAATTTTTATTCAGGTATCTCAAGCTATTTATTTGAACCCTCTGCATGTCCCCTCCACAGCAACAAGCCAGCTGCTCTGACAACTCCTAAGAAATAAGAAATGTGCCTTGAGTTCCTGTGACATTTTATATTCCAAACTTTGCCCAGTGGCTGATGGTTCCTTCCTCAAAGTGACATATTGATTGTGGGCACGCGTAGGGCGAGTATGATTGTGTTCAGTATTTTGAGCTCATCATCTGTTATCTCATTCTCATTGTCAACTGAGTCCCAGACAGTATCAAATTGGAAGCAGTAGTGTAGAAAATTATGAACAAATCAAAAAAGACTACAGCTGTGAAATGAATCAAACCACTGTTTCCACATTTAGTATTTCCATTGGTACAAAACATGTTTTATAATGTATTTTTTATTATTATTTTGGGCTTACAGGTATGAAGGCAGGGGCAAAACACTGCAATCTTGCATCCAGCGCTTGTGTGCGCGTACCAAACAAAGCAATCATTCACTAATCATGATGAAGATGGAGAAGAATGGGTCACCAAGGGCAGCACCTCCCTAGATCTGGACTTCAATCCATTTAGACCACCCAAAGGACATCCCACTGCTTCAGAGGTTCATCCATAGACGTCCTGGCTCGTAATGCAATGGGAGAATGGTGTCCACAAAACGCTCCTGCGTCTTTGCAGCTTTTGACCTTGTTCCTCTCCACGTGCTGCCTCTTAAATGGAGTGATGCAGTCAGGAAAGTTCAAGTCTGAGCTCCATGTCAGCTTTTCAGAGCAGCCCCTTGATGTGCTGATGCTGTTCCCTGAGAGCAGGCTTCAAATATGTGTGTATTTGTATGAAGATGACCACATTAAATTTAAGCAGAAATAAATGGTAATTGAACTGGCACAGATACACAAGGCTGACATAATCTCTAAAGGATTGAGGCTGCTATTAAATTTGTTCCTCTTTATTAATTTGTGACCAAGAGGATAATGAAGAACTGGCAACTCTAAAGTTGACATAAAAAGTAAGAGATATACAGTTGGCTTTGGATGATTTTATGCACTGCCGAAGTGAAAAGGCTTTGCTAAATATATGTAAGCAAAGATACACACTGTCATCTTAATGAGCAGTTAAAAGGTGGACTCCTAATAATTGAATTCTGACTCTTGTCACATTTGTATTTGTTTAATATCTTTAGTTTTGTTTGAGTCTAATTTTGAGTTCTTATTTTAATCAGGTCTGATTTAGGCTCTTGGTTCAAATAACTAAAAGTGATGAGCATGCATCTTGTTCTCCTATTACCTCCTCAGCTTCTTGTTTCCAGTGAACACAATGTTCTTGTGAAAAACTCATGTTTAATTACTGCATTTAGCTAGCAGGACTGGACAAGGAGGGGTGGATGGGTGATTCACTGTCATTCAAAGTTAGAATTTTCAAAGAGGAAACCTTACCTTCCTCTTCTGAAGATTGCTTAGTAGATTTTGGAAACACTTCAAACGGCTCAAATGGTTACCAGTTAATTCCTTTGCTGGTAGAAATCAGGGAGTCTTGGCTGCCTGCATTGCTCTGTTGTGGGTTTGCTTGTTTTTTTTATTTTATTTTATTTTTTAAAAAGCCCAATAAGAGCAGGCCATCTGTTCTTCAAAACTCTTTCCCTTAAACTAATCGCCGTGGTCACCCTTGAATGCTATCGTATCTTCAGTGACACGGAGCTCTGCCTCACCAATCTGTTGTTTAAAATTTCTCATCAAATTCCTGATGTCGCATCAGTCAAAGCTGACAACAGGTTGCACATTTCCAGCTCCTCTCACCAAAGTAGGTGAGACCAGCGCTGGCCCAGGTCTCTCCTTCTTCACAGTCCTCATATTTGTCCACGTAATATTAAAGAAATTGACACTTGCAGCTTCAACTCCTCTGAACTTCCAGAGGGCTTTTACTTACTGTCTTGTTTTCATTTTCTTATTTTTAATGGGGTGGAAAGGAGGAGGCTTAATTCTTATTTCAGTGAATGGGTTATCCTGTAGTTTAAGAGAAAAAAAGATTAAAACATTACAAACTTGTTTTTTTCCTTTTTCTCTGCATAGGAATCTTCCCCTTCTCAAGTCTGTCTTTAAAATAATCCATTTTTCTCTTCCTCCTAACTCCAATCACTGGGTTTGGGGCCTCTCCAATTCCCAGTTCAAAGGAAAGCAACAATTATTTTGCTTCAAACTCATCCAGACCTGAAGATGAAGTATTTATCAGTTTTTCATCGCCAGCCTGCTCTGGAGCAAGCAGTTCTATTTCTCCAGGTCTATAACAGAGCTGTTTGCTTTGCTCAGCCTTTGTGGGCGGGTGAACCAGCCTGGGGGGACAGCAAAACACCCTCCTCCCCCCAGCAAAGCTCCCAAGGCTCCTTTTCAAGAACACCCCCTGGGACACAGTCAGGCTCCCACGGGGCTTTTCCAAGGTCTCAGGACAGACTGAAAGCATTTGAAAAGGTGGGGGATGGAGCTGGCTGAAGGATGAGGGTGCAAGGAGGGGGGTGCCTGGTCGACACTTTTTATAAATAGTATTTTCAAAAGGTGGGAAAACATCAAAATATCTTGAACCAAAGTATCAGAGAATTACGTAGGAGCTAAGTGTGCAAGAGAAGACGTGAAAAATCACTGATGAGTGCCTGACTGTGCCAACAGTGGGAAAGGGAAACCTGAACATCCCTCAATTAGGAGCATGGTCACATTTGGCACGTGAGAATCATAGAACCATAGAATAACCAGGTTGGAAGAGACCCACCGGATCATCGAGAAGTGATGGAGGAGCAGACAGATGCTTCACATTCATCCTTCAGCCATCAGGAGCCACGTTGCTCAGCTTCAGGCGTAGGTGTGAAACCAACAGGGACCACTTTTCCCGGTGGCAGGAGGTGGGTGAGCCCCAGGGACGGAGGCAGGGACCAGGCAGCCCCTCCTGGGAGGCTGGGGTCGGGGAGGCTGCCAGCATGGGGAGGTGACCGTGGGCTCGTGGCACTGCCCTGCTGCGCTCTCCTCTCCTGTGGGGGTCACAGAGAGGCACAGCAGCCCCAGCCTGCGCGTTTCAAACTGCGTCCAGTGATGCAAAATGAGCAAAATGTGCCTACTGCGACAAATGTGTGGTGGCAGAGGTCACCCAGGCAAGCTGTCGGTGGTGGAGAGACGCGCTCGCCTCCCTCCTCTGCATCCTCCAGCACGCGTGGATGCAAATAAACAGGGACCGCGCGACAACTTCAGATGTCTACTAACACATCCCCTGTTCATGTCTGTCTTTAAGAGACACAGAGAGATTGCTAAATGCCTCAAATCGACAGCACAGACAGATATTTTTGTACAATAAATGACGTCAGTAAGGGGCAAGACTTTTCTTCCTTTCCTTCAGGAATTGGGGAAGTTTTCTCTCCACTAATATAATTTCTGATTTTTTTCCCTCAGGAAAATGTTCTCACTGAAAATAACGAATTTGTCTCTGATTAGATTTCAGCTTTGTTTTTTAAAAATCTCAGAACCCTTAAACCTATGGGCCAGCCATGAAATACGCGCTCATTTCATCTTTCAGGACACTCTGCAAAGCCCTGCTTTGTATTTCCTGTGCCCAGCTCTCTGTTTTATTACATTTGTGATTTCTTTTTCGATCCAGACATTAAATCGGCAATTTCAGATTGTTTCTTCCTTAAGAACTGGATCAAACAAGAGCCCTTCCAATGTAAGGCTGGGGAGAATAAACTCCTTTTGTTTTTGTTTTTTTTTTGTAAATGTAGAACTTACTTTGGAGGTGAAAATATTTTGGAGGTGCAGCATTTAATGAGCCAGAATGAGCGTGAAAACCCCAGAAACCCAACTTATCCGATCCCTTGGTATGTCCTACAAAGAATAATAACAAATGAAAAAGAAAAAAGCTTAGGCTCATGGAAGAGCCTTTTCCTGCAACCTCACACCTCATTTTATGAAATGATTTTTTTTAATAAGCAGTTTTCTTCCGGACGAGACTCATTTTCTGCGAGTGGCCCGTGTCTTTTTAAAAATCTGAACTAGGAGGTCCCATCCTTTTCACACCAATGACAAATCCAATTTAATTCAGCGGGATCCACCTGTAAAATTCTCCACGGGAAGAAACACACCAAATCGGCGTGTTTTATCAGGTCTTTTAGGCTGCTTCTCTCCTTCCATCGCTAATTGTAGGCGTTATGTTGACTTTGTGATGCAGCCGGTTCGTGCCTTTGAAACCAATCACTTAAAACCCTGTTTCTGCAGCCCTGTTGTGCCTAACTCTCCCACAAACATCACAGAATCATAGAATAACCAGGTTGGATGAGACCCACTGGCTCATCGAGTCCAACCATTCCTATTAAAAACAATAAATAGAAATTATTATATTGATTTTTTTTTTTTTTAAAACACAGATGAGGCTGCGAAGACGAACACCTTTCTGGGTCCCCACAGGTACGTGGTCTCTCTCTTTGGGGAGAGCTTAGAGCAGCTTCCAGCACTGAAAGGGGCTGCAGGAAAGCTGGGGAGGGGCTGGGAGGGCAGGGACAGGATGAGGGGGAACGGGTTTAAGTTGAAAGAAGAGAGATTGAGATGAGATCTTGGGGAGAAATGTTTTGCTGTGAGGGTGGGGAGGCCCTGGCCCAGGCTGCCCAGAGCAGGGGTGGCTGCCCCATCCCTGGAGGGGTTCCAGGCCAGGCTGGATGGGGCTGGCAGCCTCTACTCCTGTGGGAGGCGTCCCTGGCCTTTCTCCCACCCCGAGCCCTGAGGGGCCGACCCCGCTGCCCCCCCCCCCGCCCCTCGGGGCCGACCCCGCCGCCTCGTGCCCCCGGCGCCGCCTCCCCGCCCCGGGGCCGGCGATTGGGTGGAACATGCAAATGCGGCGCTGACGTCAGGCGGCTCCGGCCCCCGAGAGCACAAATAGGCCCGGGCCGGCCCCGCCGCGGACTCGCTCTCGCCGCTCCCGCCCCGCGCCCCGCGCAGGTGAGCGCGCCCCGCGCCGCCCGGCACAGCGGGGACCCCCCCACCCCCCGGCTCGGCTCCCCCCGCGGGCCGAGGGGACGAGGGGAGAGCGCTCGGGGGGCTGCTGGGGGCCGGCGAGCGCTCCGGGCTGAGGGGCGAGCGGCTGGGGCTCCGCGCCGGGGTGGCGAGCGCTCGGGGGTCCGGGGCGAGTGTTTAGAGTCGGTGGGGGCCGGCGGTGCCGGGGAGCGCTCGGGTTGGGGTCCGGCGGGTGCTCGGGGCTGAGGGGCGAACGCTCGGGGGGCCGGGGGGGCTGGCGAGCGCTGCGGGGGGCTGGGGGCGAGCGAGCCCGCGGTAACAGGTGGGTCTGGCAGCGGGACCGGCACCCGCTTGGGTTGGAGGGTGTCGCCCCCCTCCCCGGCCCGCGTTCCAGGGCGAGGGGAGGACGAGGTTGAAGCCCTTCAGGCTCGGGGCTCCCGGTGCCGCCGCCGGGGCGCGGGGTCCCGCCGCGATCGCCGACGGCGCTTCCCCCCGCGGCCCCTGGGGGGCGCCCTGGCGCCAGCGGCCGGACCGGCCGAGCGCCCCGTCGGGGCTGCCCCCCCGCTGCCCCCCCGGCCTCTTCTCCTGCCCCCGTTGCCCCCCCCAGCCTCTTCTCCTGCCCCCGTTGCCCCCCCAGCCTCCTCTCCTGCCCCCGCTGCCCCCCCAGCCTCCTCTCCTGCCCCCGCTGCCCTCCCAGCCTCCTCTCCTGCCCCTGCTGCCCCCGCAGCCTCTTCTCCTGCCCCCGCAGCCTCTTCTCCTGCCCCCGCAGCCTCTTCTCCTGCCCCCGCAGCCTCTTCTCCTGCCCCTGTTGCCCCCGCAGCCTCTTCTCCTGCCCCTGCTGCCCCCTCCCCGGTTCTTCTCCTGCTTCTCCTGCCCCCCCCCCCAGCCTCTTCTCCTGCCCCCCCAGCCTCTTCTCCTGCTCCTGCTGCCCCCCAGGCTCTGGCCCCTGCCACACAACCCCCCAGCCTCTGTCCCTGCTGTCCCCCCTCCAGTCTCTATGTCTGCTGCTCCTGCTGCCCCTCAACCTCTGCTCTTCTGCCACACAACGCCCCAGTCGCTGCCCTCGCTGTCCCCCAGCCTCTGCTCCTGTTCCTCTTGCTCCCCAGCCCCTGTTCCTGCCGCTCTTGCTGCCCCACCAGTCTTTCTGTCCACTGCTCCTGCTGCCCCACCAGCTTCTCCCATCCCAAGCTCTCTGCCCCGCTCCCTCTCAGCCTCCTGTGCCCTCTGCCCCTTCTGCTCCTATCCCCCCCTCTGCCGCTGTGCCTGCTGCCCCCCTGCTTTCTGTGGGGCAGGAGCCGCTCGCGTTGGCACAAGCTGCCCAAGGAGGTGGGTGAGTCCCCATCCCTGGAGGGATTTAAAAGACAGGTAGATGAGGTGCTCAGAGATGTGGTTTAATAGCGGACAGGTACGGTTGGACTTGATGACCTTAAAGGTCTTTCCCAACCAAGCGATTCTATGATTCAGCCTCCGGTGCCTCTGTTTGCGCCAGCGCTTCGAGTGTGCAGCCGGCAGCAGAGAGAGATGGGGTTTTTATCTCTAAGAGATGCTGGGCTGTCTTCCCAACTTGTCCAAAATGCTTCTGCAAGGTGGAAATAAATGGCTTTGCAGAGCTGCAGACTGCCAGGTGCCCAGCTCAGTGATGGAAGGGGTGATGCGGGTCTTGTCTGAGCAGAACCTCAGAGCAAAGCACTGACTGAAAGGTGCCTTGAAAACGAAGGTGAAGTGCTTATGAGGCTTAGGAGCGTCTGGCAGTCCTTCCTCCCTGCTGGACTGTTTCACAAATTTCTTCTGGGAAACACTGAAGTGTTTTGGAGGATTTATTTAAAAACAGAATGAAATACTGTAACATATGGTTTTTTTGTCTCAAATGAGATGTTTGGTTCTTAATGTATCAAAACTTTAAGTGTTTGTCTAAGATACTGTAGATGGTTGGCTGAAATTGTTACTTGGCTTCATTATGTCTCCCTGAAAGGTTATCTTGGTATGGATTTTCTCCTTAATTTTGGAGCTTAATTTTTATAGCGCTTGTAGCACTCAACAAGAAATTATGGACATCAAAATCATTTTGCAAGCTATAGAAATGCTGTTTAGATAAGGCTGGAGCAATTGGAACAGTTGATGGCAGAGGAACCGAGGACCAGATTCTTATCAATTGTTAATAGAGCCAATTTATATAGAGGTAATGGTTTGGTCCACATGCTTTCCTTTTGCTATAGCAACAGTTATGACCTCAGGTAATTAAGTTCAACCTCTTTCTTTCTTTCTTTTGAATGTGAAGCTTGTTGGAAATTAAAAGCTATTGTGAACTATTAATTTCTCAATGTTAGAAAAATAAGCCACAATTTAAGTAGCCCTGGAAACAAAAGCAATAACTGCTTTTGGCGCGTTCTTCAATCTTGTTACAGTCTCCATATTTGGATTCTTAATGCTTCTGTGCTGTTGCGGAATAAGTTGTGGGTTCTCTGCAGCAATGTTGCTATTTGACTGGTCACACTGCACGTCACACGAGGGCTTTAAATGATTTATATTGTGCTCCACTCAAATGGCCGATGTGATTAGTCCCCTTCTTTTTCCAAGGTGACTCTTTGCTTGAGCAGCTCCAAAACCCTTTCTGGTATCTTTGTCTGGCATCTACTTGCTTTTTTTCCCTCTTTGTTCAGCGGTGTTGCACCAATTTTCTTGCAAGCTGGGACTCTCAATGTGTGTTCATGGCTGCACAAACCCATCCAAGCTCCGGATGGGCGTTCTGCAGCTGCTGCTGCTCCTAAAGGCTTGGTCACCATGCAGAGTCGTGCAAACCAGCCGTTGCATTTGAGCTTCTTCAGATAATGGTGCATATCACAGCACTCCTGTCCTTGTGGTACTATTTCTTGGTAAAGAAATGCCAGCTGCAGGGAAAGCTGTAATGTTCTCTCCTAGCTTAGAGGAGCAGACCCCAACCTTTTGGGTGAACTTTTAGGCTTTGTGTAGTGTCTTCTGCAGCATAAGAACCAAAACTGCTTTGGAAGGAATTCCCCTGAAACCAAAGGAAATGCTGCAAATGGATGCGATGCTCAACTTTGTTTACTTCAAAATACTCTTGACTTGATTCTAGCTTCTGCGTTACTGATTTCTGCATTACATGATAGGTTAAAAGCTGTTTGCTCACATGTATTGCTAAAAGCAGGTGTATGATGGACTGCCCTCTCATCTCCAGCTCTTAGACTTCTAACGTTTAGCTACAAGTGTTAGTTTATTTTTTTGTTTGTGTACAACAGCTTATTTTATGCAAGCATCTGCCAGTTTTGATTTTTCTGAGCAGTGATGTCCATACAGGCTTATGTTATGCAAATCTGTGCCTCGCTCAAGTGAGGAAAGGAAATTGGTAGTAAAACTTGTCCAAGTTGTCAGTGGTCGTCCAGATCTAATCAGTTTGAATTTTTCTGTAGATTTTGGGGAGCTTTAAACTGCAGCCCGATAGCTGTATAGCTTGATGTGAGGGCAGACCAGATTCTGCAAGGAGCCTGCCCTTAGGTCAGGGCAAGGTGATGCTGAGCTATGGTTTAGGATGCTGGGCTGCATGGAAACGCTGTATAATTTTGGAGTTAACTCTCACTTGATATTTACGGCGCGTATTTTTGTTGCTTGGTTTAAGCTGCTCAAATATACAGTGTACATTGGTGTGTCCTCCCCTTATTACGAGTGAGAGCAATTAGTGTTCTGTCAGTCAGTATGCAACAAAAATAAGTAATTTCTAAACTGACTAGAGAAATAAGTTCTACAAATTCCATGTATGAAACAACCAGAGTTCCTTGAAGGTGGAGGCTGCCCTTTCAGTTCCATCAGTGTTTGCGGCATCCTAATCCAAACACCATCATGTTTTCTAGCAGTTAGTTATTTTCTAAATATACCTGAAACCAGCTAGTCCCCTGTTTTGCTCTAGGATTGTAATTTCAAGCAGCATATGAGTCAGAGGTCTCCAGAACTGCAAACTAAAATAGTTCTATTTGCTGTGATGGCATCAGCTGAGCATACAAAACACCTCCTTAAAAAAAACGTGAGAAATGGTATTGCTGTAAAAGAGCAATTCATAATGTAACAATGTATTTGTCGCTTATTGATACAGCGACTTTAGTTTATTAAACATTTATTTGTAGCCCCAGTAACATTACAGCTGAGGTTTCTAATTGGAATTTGGAAAGCCTAATAAATTTTGATTTCATCCTGAGTGCTCTCTATTCAAGGTGTTTACATTAGTGCTGAGAAAAAGCAATGCCTTAACTCCACGGGTGTGTGGTTGTGGTGGTTATAGGCTGTGCTTGTCCTGTTGGTGGTGTCTTTGGGCAAGTGAAACTGCCGAGCCTGACTTCATGCTGGTGTAAATGGTTATGGCTCCAAAATTGAGAGTGATGCACTAAGGCTTGGATATACCCTGCAGCAAATCCATGTCATGAAAGCAGTGCAAAATGAGTCCTGTCAGGACCAGGTATGTCATGGTGACTTAATTCAACTAGGCTTAATTTTGCCGTTAGCAGGTAACTCGCCTTGTTAATGGATATTGCTCAGACCAAGCAGCAGCCTGTCTCTTGGATGCTATAGAAATGCCAGCCCTGCTTCGTTAAGTGGTCATTATGCTTCCTTACGGGTCTGTTCTAGCATTCTCTGCTGTGGAAGGTCAGAACTTCCCGCAGTTACTGTGGAGGTGGTACCAGACCTGAAGACTCCTTTAGTTTTTTTAATGTGAAAAGTAGTGACACACTGGTATTATGTTCCCAAACAAGTCCAGATGAAGCGCGGAGCACCCCTGGCTGAGCTTCCAAAGGACTGGCATGAGGCTGTGGACACATGTGACATGTGAGATGGTTCCATCTGACAGAACTTTGAGTAACTGCATTGGTTCCACTCCCAAATTCATAAAAAAAAACCTTACAAGGCAAGAACCATTGCTCAAAGTGGATGGTGTTGTGGTGGAAAACCTTGCTTGCATCTTCCTAGTCTTCTGGTGCAGGGCAGTGATGGGGCACTGCCAGGCAGGTGCTGCTGCTGTTCAGTAGGATGAGTTGGAGAGCAGTGGGGAATGTTAGGGATGTAGGAAAGTGAGTGAAGAACTCGCAGCCTCAGGTGGGGCACACCTACATTGTGGTTGGAGAAACACATCAGAGCTCTTCACCACAGTTTCATTCAGGTCTTGCAGGTTTTAGTGGGTTCAGTGACCATCTGGGCAGGTGCCCTCATTGAGGGAAGAATGAATTGTCCCTGTTCCTTCCTGTTGAATGTCAGCTGGCAAACTGCAGCTCACTGGCTGCCCTGCAAGCTTGGTCATAGCCTCAGGGAATGACCATGGCTGGATGCGCTCCAGGCAACATCATTCCCTGAATTGCAGGGGAGCAGTGGTAATTTCTGTCATGTTTCTGGAAGCCTTTAATGGTCAAGAAAGAAAATGTGGATGTCTGAGGCTTTCCTGAAGGTCTGTTGAGGGCACCTGCCTGAGTGACCCTGTTCTGCTAGGGGTTCTGGAGATGGGATGAAGTCACCCTGTGGTTTCTGCAGTACCGTAATCTCGTGTTTTGATGTGGTTTGCTCTTGGTCGCTGTGGTTAGATTTAGAAATCCCAGAGCTCTCGTTCTGCAGGTGCTACATGGGAACGTCCTGTGGAGGGTAGTTTTGGGGTAAATACTTTACAAAACAGCTACACTGTGGGAATTCATTTCCAATACACTGATGGGTGCAAAAAAGGAAAAATCGATGTTTTGCTGCATGTGCTGTGGGGGCACAAAGCTCTATCCGTACTGACTGTCAGCTGAAGCTTCTGACATGTCATTGAATCTGAGCTGGGTTTTGTTGCAAGATGATTGTTTTATGACTCTTACCTTGTTTTCAACAGACGTGAAATGATGAAATCAAGAAGCTTTTGGTTATCTCTTGTATTGCTTGGGGTTTTCTCATCGGTCACGAGAGGATGGATGGACATGGACAGGAGCAGAAGGCTGTATTCGGATGCAGGGAGGTTGCATCAAGAGGTACTGTACGCCAGCTGCTTCTGCAGCTACAACTCCTGTTTCTA
This sequence comes from Phaenicophaeus curvirostris, assembly GCF_032191515.1. Classification (NCBI taxonomy): domain Eukaryota; kingdom Metazoa; phylum Chordata; class Aves; order Cuculiformes; family Cuculidae; genus Phaenicophaeus; species Phaenicophaeus curvirostris. The sequence goes on along the minus strand of NC_091406.1, from coordinate 2,458,220 downwards.
TTTTTGTGCTATGTTCAGGCTCTCTGTGCTGTGAAAACAGAAAACAAATGATGTATATTTGTATTAAACACCTGAGGAGATCAGTGAAGAAAGATTGAAGCAGAAGCTCTTGTGCTTTTTAAGTATATAGTGACATTGTTCTGGCAGTGAAATTGTGCATCTGGCTGTTGTGGAGATGCTGTATTTGCCCCAAAGGCTTTGTGGTACCCTATGTCCTGAGGCTGCTGGGACCGATTAAACTAAAGTTAATAAACAAACTTGATCCTGGCTTTTCATTTGAGTCACTGAACCTTCAGGTGAAACCTGAAAAAAGGACCTGTTCTCGTAGGTCTCCTGTGCAGAATGTCCCAGCAGGGTTGGTGGCTTTCTGGAGCAGGGCTCGCAGTGTGGATTTGCTCCATAGATGTGGTTAGATTAAGATTTTCACATCTTTGAGTCTGATGCATGTGAATGAGGCCATAAAAATCTAGAAATGTGATTTTCATGAAGAGAATATGATAAATGCTGAAACTATTTTAGTTATTTAATTAGTCCCCAGTTATTGTAGGTTTGTTAAATGATTGCTGAAATGCTTGAAAGTAGGAAATTGTGGGGCAGGCAAGGGAAAAGGACAGTGGTATCTTTTTAACTGCCATTGCCTGGAACACTTACATACTGGCGGACACATTAGTCAGTGCCAGGCTAATGATGAGCCCTTAATGGATTCAGGCTGCAATTGGATCTATTTAGGCTTCAGGATTTTGTTCTAGTTGGAGAATCCTGTTTCTCCCAGTCACATCCCACCTACAGGTGCCCACAGTTGTGTGCACTGTTTCAATAAAGCAGTTTAAGCTGATTAAAAAGGTACTTTTCACTGCTCAGCAGGACTTGAAAATCATTTCAGTGGAGCTGGTGATTCTGCAGGTCCAAGTTCTGCCTTGGGTGTACTTTCTCCATGAGGTATTCATCCTCTCATCTGTAGAAGTGAAGAAAAACAGTTCTCCAACACACCTCCACTGCTATTTTGTTGTTGTGTAGAGACTCAGGTAGTACACTGCAGAGCACTCTGTTAAACACCTCCTTGTGTTGTCTCAGATCACTTATTTTGAGTAAAAAAGGCAAATTTTGCATGTCTTTGCGTTTAAAACCTCTCATTCTTCACTAATGCCGCATTCACTTTGATTTTTTTAAGAAGTTACTCTGAGGAATTAAATTCATTACTCAAATGATTTATTTTAACATAAATTGTAGAAGTGCTGTGCTACTTGAAAGATATTAATTCATTTGATCTTCCTCTAAAAACCGTGAAGTTATTGTACCAATTACTTGATCTTGCTTGAGGTGAAAGGATCTACGCTAGGAATATATTTGTTCTGATTTGTGCAGAATTTATAACAGGAGTGAGTATTAAAATTCTTAATGTACAAAGAATGCAGCTAAAATAGCTTCGGGGGATGTAAGCTATAATGTAGATTGGTACAGAAAGGTTGTTTCATGAGAGATGCTGTTTATTCAGTGTGGCACCAAACACCCAGGTGAATGTGGAGGCCCTGACGTAGCTTTCAGGTAGGTCAGTGAAATTGAGATAGCTGCTGCTTGCTTTCAAAATGTATTTAGTTTCTTTCAGTAAATAGTTTAGCCTTAATATGCTTTTAATAATACAAATCACCTGAAATCCTTCTCTAGTGATATTGGGCTTTGTTCAGTTTGGAGCTCCTCACGCATGAGAAGTTCTTGTTTGTTGCCGCATTTGTGGTTTGATTAATATGTAACTCCACTAACGTGCGTTGAAAACATCAAATCACTAATAGAAGAGCTGCTAGCAATACACTGAAATTGCTTTATAAATGTTTAAAGGGTTAATTCACAGGTCAAACAATTTGAAGTGTGCTCTGATCTAGAATTCCTATGAACTTCATGAAAGCAAATACTTGGGTATGGGTCACTGACCTCCACTAATACTTGTTCTGATCTACATAGGAACAAGTTTACTGAATCAAAAACATTGCTTAATTTATCTTCAGATTGCTAAATCGATTTCTTCATGGTCTGTGGTAGAATTATTGCAGTTGTGCTTTGCATTTATAAAGGAAAACTAAGTCTTGAGGCCGTCGACTGCAATATAGAGCCCTTCTGCCTGAGGAATTAACTCTAACACAGCAGTGGTGTATGTTTTCCTGATGCTCAGCCTTCCAAGTCTCAGATTTATAGGGTGTTCTTGAAAAGAGGTTTTTCTGAGATATTTTTAGTCCTGATTAGAAAAGTTAATAAAAATGTGCATGCAGTCTAAAATTCAATGGGTAGAAAATGAATTAAGATAGAAAACCTAATTAAAAAAGGGACAATGTTCATATTGAACTGAAAAGCTCCAACTTGCCTGGTCCGTATTAATTTTTGGAGAGCATTGCTGTCAGTTTTGTGCAACTCCATTGTGAGGGTGCTGGAAAGCTCTTAAAGCTTGTGACTGTTGCCCTTGGACTTCTTTGGAGCTAGGAGGTGCAGCTTCCCAAGGTTGAGCCATCATGGGACTAAATCCTACTGAGTATATGCCAAAATACCTAAACATAGAGCTCACCAGCTCTGAGGAGATGCTTTTGGACAGGTTTTGCCTCTGCTTTCAGCAGCGATGATTCCATGCTTAAGACGGACAGTTTAGAGGTGACCACCTTTCATGAGCAGCATTGTGCTGACTTGAAGGGCTTTAGAGTTGCCCATGAAGGAATTCTCAAATTAGTAGCTGTGAGTCATTACCACTGGTGGTGGCTGAAGGACGTTTCGAGCATGTGTAGCAGAAGAGAAATAAACCTGGATCCGAAATAACCCTGAAGTTCGGATTTGAAGGAGAACTTGGTCAGGAGATTCTGATGGAAAGCCAGTGGTACTGTTTCACTCAGTCTCTACAAGATAATCCTACTAGTGGTAGCCTAGACTGATTTTTCAACCTACTGGGGTATTTTGCAAAACCATCTTATTAAACTCTGAAATTTGACAGCTAGCTTTGCTTTTCCTGTTCCCTGCTCTGTGAGAGGATGTTTTTCTGTCTGTGTCAAAGCCAAGCTGGTCTTGCCATGGTTCTTTGGGCAGGTTTCTCATCTCTTCCCAGCCCCTGGTGCAGCAGAGCAGCGCTGCACGTCTTCATCAACTCTTCCAGGAGCAGGGCTCGCATCTGCTGCAGGGAGCTCCTCAAACGCAAGTCACCACAGCGCTGTGTCTCAAAAATTAAGTTCTGTGTTATGTTTTTCAGGGCTCAGCTGGCAGGTAGCCTGAACAATATTGTCCTAGCTGGGTAGTGTGAAAGTGGAGAATAATCCTGTGTTGTGGTACATGTACTGTTTTGTTTTGTGCTGATTTGTTGAAGGAAATATTTGGCTGATAGCTCCTGAGTGGTTACAGTACAGCCTGGCAGGAGTGCTGCGGTCTGCTCTGGGCTTCCCAACCAGAGCTGCGCTGTGGTTTTGTAGAAATACTTAATTGCTTTCATGCCGTGCTCTATTTTTGCCACCCATCCTCCTATTTAAGAAGCTGGAGATACCAGAAACATGCACACAGCATCTCATGCTCCTGCTGGGAGAAGAGCTGTGGTTGTGGGGAGGCTCCACCAGTGCAGAGCTCACCAGTGATGCTCTGAGTACTTATAAGTGATGCTCCGAGTGCTCACGTGAGTACCAGGGGTTCTTGTGGATCCTAGCACTGGGATGTTTGCTTTTTCTCTCTGTGCTTCAAGATGCTTATACCTAATGCACAGTGACTGTTCCCCATAAGGAGCAAGGTGTGGTGTGCAGTAGTTTATCCACTTTGAACTGTGCCAGCATGGTTCAAGGGTAAACAAGACCAGCTGTGCCTGTATTTAAACTCCTTCGTAAGTTTTACCTATTGTTTGTTGCTTTATCTGGCTTATGTCTTAAATTGTTTTGCCAACCTCCAAGTATTACACCAACACTTATTTTTATGCTAATGTATGTAGCAAACATGCTTATTTCTTTAAGGTACCATAACTTTCCTACCAGCATTTGGAAGGTATTGGCTGTATAGGAGGATATCCATCGTTTGTCTTTTTCTTCAGTTATTACTTTCATTGGCATCTGAACTGCTTAAAATCTCTGAGTGATCCCATGGATACTAATAACCTGGAATTTCAATGCCTTAGTTGCAGGTAGCTAGTAGTTTGATTCTGTTCCTCAGGAAGCAGAGGGACCGTGGGCTCAGGTCGCCCAGCTCTGTACTGAGTTGCAGCACAAGCTGACTGCAGGATTCATATTTCAGTAAGTTTTTTTTCTCAAGTCACAGTTGAGCAACTGTGAAAAATCATACCTAGGTGGGGAAATGCTGCTATATTCCTGAAGCAGAGAACCAGACCAGAGTAAAACATCTTGCAAAAGAAATCTAAGGCAATTTTAACTTGACTGTGATGCGGCAGAGGGTTTCTGATATTCTGTTCAGAAGCTACTTAACCTTAAAAGACTTGGGGGGAAAAAGATTAGTCAATAATGTAGCATAATTTCCCTTCAAAAAAGGTTGTAGCTGTAGTTTTTAAAGGAAGACAGTTCTACTTAAAGTACTTCTACCATTGAGCAGGGAAATTCTTGGATTTTGAGATTAGGAGGGGTTCATCTGCCAAATTTGTTGCTTCATAAACAGGCATCGCGTGAGCTTCCGTGTAACAATGTGGTAATTTATGAAGCTATACCTGGGTTTCTCATCTGAAGTCCAGAAATAGTAGCGAGGAAAATCAGAGATGCAGCAATTGCTTCAATTAGCTACCGTATGGGTAAGCAGATGATACAGTGTGATGTGAGACATCAGAGCTTCTCTCAATGTTTATACCAGTCAGGACAAATCCATCTTGCAAGCATCTGTACTAATACCAAGCTTTCTCTAAACAGTAGCACGTGATTTATGTTTTTGCTCGTGCCTGCTCAAAAAAAAAAATGAAGTGGATGTTCTCTGTCTCGTTAGCATTTTTTTTGAAAATACAGAGTGCTCATGGTTGTAAACAAAATCCTGATTGTCAAACTCAGCTCTATATTAGTCATAAGCACTGCAGATGCTGCAATCTGTGTGTAGTGCACTTTGCCTAGCCCGGTACTGGATGTCAGTGTAATTTTCTTGACCCCCTCACTTGAGATAAGGAAGAACATGCTCTGAAGGGGGGAAAAAAATCCCAGGGTTGATAAACTATTAATAGGAACAGCCACTTCTTTATTAATTGGCTAAATGAGTCAGGGCTGCGTGTTTGGAAATTGTGCAGCAGTTAGGCAGAACCCAAGAGCAGGTCCCTGGAGATTTGGTATGTGCAGAGGTAACATTTAATTTATTGATAGACCCAGCGTGAGCCCAGCTGTGTGCGCTGAATTTTCTTTGTACTCTGCACAAGCACTGCAGTCTCTTCCAGTTACAGAAATATCTGGTAACAGGGTTGCTACAGTCCAGTGGCTCAGGTACCTGTTGGGTACCACACTGGGTGTGTGTTAAGCATCGTACTTGCAGGATCAAAGGCTGCTACCAAAGAGGATGGTAAACACACAGCTGTATAGCTGAAGTGATCTTAACAGAGAAATTGGTATCCTTGGTGTAGTGGTGGGTCTGCGTTTCCTGAGCTTGGCTTGTTAAAGCCCTTCAAAAGCAGCACCCTGGAGGGTGTACACCTGGATACTGAATAGGGCTGTCCAGCAAACTTGAGTTTGTTCAACCATGGGAGAATTGAAGCCAAATCTTCCATTATCCAAGAGTGAAAAAAAACCCATGATTGAGGATTTTTTTCAGAAGTAAAAGACGGTATTTGAGAAAGAAAACCTTTTACTGTGGAGCATTTTGGTGGAAAGCAGAGCCTGGGCTAGGAAGGTGCTGTGTGCTCCCTGCAAACAGTGGGATGTTCCTCCTTTTCCAGTGAAGCCAGGAGATGAGGGGCCTCCTGCTTCAGCAGCAAAAGCTCCTGTAGCTTGCTCTCCCTGCAACAAGGATTTACAGGAAGAAGAGGGTGTTGCCTTGGATAAGGCACAATGCTCTTTGTGGGTATATAGGACACATGCAGACACGTTTTTATACAGAGGCATTTAAAGGTTTTATTTGCACTGACACCAAACAACCTGAAAATGCTTTTTCTGCTTGGATCCATCACTAATTGTCAGTAAATCCATTTGCAGCACATTGGCTCCCAAGCACTGTACTACATTGTGTATTCTCTCTGTGTAGTTGTATTCTAACTCTGCACAATGAAGTTCCTCACCACCACGTTTGTTCTGAATGAAATCTGATTCTTCATTCTAGAAGTGCTCTGCTCATCCATGGGGCCATGATTCAGCATTAATCAGGGGCCTCTACACAAACCCGCTATTATGGCTTGGCAGGACATCTAGGTGCTGTCATCGGAAAGACTGGCATTCCCTTTTTGTAAGAGCAGAAAAGGGCTCTGTGCAAAACAGTTGTTAAATCACACAAGGTTCACGCAGGTGTCAGATGCGCAACATGCGGCAGCTGCGGGTGAGCGAAGCTGCGTGATGGCAGGTAGCAAACTGTATTTCTGGCTTTTTGTCCTTCCTAATCCAGGTGGGGTTAATAATTGTACTTGATGACGCCAAATCTGCTCTCGTGCCCTGCCACTGCGTTGGTTAGTCTTTTGGAAGTGTGTTTTTTCAGTAGCTACGTGTCTGGTGCAAAGCAATACTGGGGAAAACAAACTCCATTGATTTCCACAGAACGATGATTAGGCACTTCAGGTACAGAACAGAGGGACCTTTTATTCTGCATTCAATGAACTAACAGTAAAAAGGAAGAAAATGGGCGCTAAAAGCGAACCTTGACAAATAGAACTGTTGTATTGCATTAATGAAGTGCCATTTAAAATGGTATTCATGAGGAAGTTTTGTAGAAGGAGTGAGAAATCTGAGAAAAACCTGCTCCTTTCAAAGCGTATGAGTTATGCTTTGATAAAATTAGATTTTTAGTTAAAGGAATTTGCAGTCATTAAATGTTGCCCATGAAATAAGTCTCATTTATAACCATCTGCTTTATGGCTTCTACAGAAAAGGATTCCCCCTTGGGCAAGGCATCCGAGAACTTTAGTGTCATTTTTATCAAAATAGTTTGGTTCTCTACTAGTAACACTGTTAAAACCTCCCTGTGATTTTGACTTGACAGCAGTATCTTATACTTCAAAGGAAGGGTGACTCCTCCTTTTTGTGAAGAGATTGTCCCAGTCATAGCGAGCAGCACAGCACCGTGCCCGTGGCCAGACTCGCTGTAATGTCTCTTAGTGGTGTATTAGATCACTAATAGAAAGGTCTTATGTTCAACATGCTCTCAAGGAGAAAAATTAGCATAATTTCTCCTTTTCTATGCTGCAAAAGAGAGAAGTGGTTTGGCTGAGGCAAGCAATGAAAAATTGAGTCCTTGCCATAGCTCCACTTTACTAGAGGGACTGAAACCACGGTTGTCCAGACCTACAGAAAAGACCAGTGGCATTGAGCTGATGGTTTTGTGGCTGCTCTCTAAGCCCTGCCATGGTTGCCAGGTACTTTTCCCATTTTCCTGAAATATCAAGCATTCTCAATGCCATTGGTCTTTTCTGCATGGAAGGAGACATTTTGGGGGATGTCCCAAGCGCTGGTGTTCTCCCAGGTAATGAGAAGTGATGGCTTGCAGCATGACCTCACATTCGCCTATTGCTTGTTTCTAACAAGCTTTTCCTCTGAATCATGCATCTGTTCTTTGGGGTAGTTTACATTCATTAGAGTTTATAAGGGGATCAGAGTAAGAGAAGGGAAACTTTGAAGACCAGTCTTTGTTTTTCACGATGTCTATGCAGTTCCTTTCATGGAAATACCGAAAGGGTATTTAATACAAGTGAGCTGACACTTGATTTTTTTTTTTTATAGTGTGATTGTCTTTTTTTCCTTTTGATCAATGTAATAGTTATAATTAGTTTTAGTGTTTCTAAGCTTTTGAACTGCAGAGAATTCAAACAGCTTGTTAAAGTGAGGGACTCCAGGGGAACTTTAAAAGCGCTCTTCCCTTTTGCATATATTACTTGTACACGGGTGTAATGATACCAGGCTGTATCTGAATTTTTTTTATCCTGTGCCCCACCTCTCAAACTAATATTTTGAAGAGCTGCGAGAGGTCCCTGGAGTATAACTCTCTACGCAGCTTGGAGCTTTGCTGCTTAAAGAGGATAAATGCTTTGAAGTCTCTACTAATCCTGAATGCCATTTTACATGTTTCTCGAGATCACTGAGGTAGCATCCTGCAGGGAATAATGAGTTGGTATTTTTATAAACAAATACTCGTTTTAGGTTTATCCCCCCACCTGCTGACTTGGAGGGTGCTGAGGAGATCGTTTCTGGTGTTCTGATCCTTCTTGGGGAAAGCTTTGCTTTCAAGAAAGTCAGTTTGCCAGTCACTTGTAGGAAGAAGCGGCAGCATCTGTTGCCTACGCAGCTGGTGGCAACGGATGAAGGATAGTGTTGCTGCTCCTGGCTTGTCCAGGAGATGGGTGATGCGGTTTGGTCCCGTGGGATGGGGGAATATCTCAGTGGTGTCCCTGGGCTCTGTCTCACACTGAGACCTTGCGGGGACCTGGAAAGGGGCAGGAGACAGAAAGGAGCGTTTCTGTAGGCAGGACATGAAGAGCTGCAGCACTGGAGCGTGCAGTGTGTTGTATCAGCAACGGTGCGGCCAGCAGGAGTGGGGATGGATTGTTCCCCTGTTCTTGGTACTGGTGAGGCTGCATCTCACATCCTGGGTTCTGTTTTGGGCCCCTCACTGCAAGAAAGACATTGAGATGCTGGAGTGTGTCCAGAGAAGGGGAACAGAACCGGGGAAGGGTCCTGGGGCACAGGAGTTCTGGGAGCGGCTGAGGGAGCTGGGACTGTTTAGCCTGGAGAAGAGGAGGCTGAGGGGAGACCTCATTGCTCTGTGCAGCTCCTGGAAGGGAGATTGTGGGGAGGTGGGTGCTGGGCTCTTCTCCCAAGGAACAAGGGATATGATGAGAGGAAACAACCTTGAACTGCACCAGGGGAGGTTTAGATTGGATGTTGGGAAAAATTTTTTCACCAAAAGGGCTCTCAAGCACTGGCAGAGGCTGCCCAGGGAAGCGGAGTCCCCATCCCTGGATGGATTTAAAAGAGTGGTAGATGTGGTGCTTAGGGACACGGTTCAGTGGTGGCTTGACAGTGCTGGGTTAAGGGTCGGACTGGATGATCTTAAAGGTCTTTCCCAACCTAAATGATTCTGTTACTCTGTAGTATTACATCCCTGAACAAAACCCCCACATTCTGAATTACTTGATGCCATCTGATGGATTTGAGTGAGGGAGGCAGGGCCAGCAGGAGTTAGCTGAGCAGGTATTGCTGTCACTTCCATAAGCTGATATTTTTTCCTTTATTTTTATCTTCTTTCACTTTGAAAAATCCTGTTTTATTGTGTGGTCCAGTGGCAGCTTTCCATGTTTTCAGTTACCGTGTGGCAGGCACTCCATTCTGTACAAGGGGACTGTAGATAGGTTTTGTTAGACGTGTAGCACTGTACTTCCCTTTGTCTAAACCTGGTCTGCAGGGAGGTATTTTCTCACTTTTAAAAAAAATATTACAAATAAAACTAAAATAAGCATCAGGTGAGCCAGAAAGCTCAGATATCCTGGGAAGGCATGTGTTGTTGTCCTGTCAAAAGGAGAAGAAAAACCTTTTATTTCATTCTGTGATAAAAAAAAAAACCATCAGAGAGCAGTGAGCACTAAGGGAATGAAATGAGGTTAAACAAGGCACATCTACAAGAGTACAAACCTGCCTTTATGAGCTTTTGGCAGGCATCTGGAGAACTTGCTCCTCTTCCCTGTGCTCGTGCTGGTTGAGGTGCTGTGGTGGAAGGTAGTTCTAGCACCAGATGGCACTTAAGTCCAGGTTTATGTTTGTGCTTCGTGGGGTTAATCCTGCATCATCCATCAGTGGGCACTGTCCAGGTTGGTGTGAGTCTAGGCAAGGTAGTCTTTCAGGATCTGTGATTCCACTATTTTTAATACTCTTGCAAGAAAAGAACTAGAATAATGGAAATTACATGTATTTGTAATTAATCTATAAACAGTAGTACTGCTTGAAATTAAATATTTATTCCTCTGGTGTCTCACCATTAGTATAAGTAAAAAGTGTTGTCTGGGAATGCTGTACACTTTGAGACTTTCTGAGGTGTCTTTTTAAAAGAAATTTCTTTATTAGAGATGGTAGTGATGCTTTGCAAGAAATATGGCAATTTATGTAGATGTGCAAAGATTGAAATGAGCCCTTGGCTCTAAGCATGAGTAGTCTGGTTGCTTTGAAATTATTCAGGTAGCTGAATGAGTCTCTGCTAAAAATATCTGTAATGTCTCCTCCCTCCTCAAACCTAAATCCTTGGTATGGTAATAGCCCTCCTAGCTGCTCCCTTTTAACATCAACAGAGAAAAAATCCATTTTAAAGAAAGATACCGTGTTCTACCATGTAACTTATCACAGAGCGATGAATCATTTTAAGTGATATATTGATCCATTAAATATCTGTGGGCAAACTGAAATGTATGCTTGTAATTACAACTCAGTTATTGTATAAAGCTTCATAGATGCTTCTCTGGGACAATGACTAATGTTTGTAGGGGATTCTATTCATGCTGCCTTTGAACAATTCTTGTATTTAAAAAATGTAAACCACAAAAAATGTCTCTTTTTTCCTTGTAGGACTCCAGGAGGTTTGAAGTTACAAGAAGAAAAGGTAAGAAAAAACACAGTTTTCTTTCAGTGTGTGTGTTGGTGTTGAGTGCTCTTGCAGTAACTTGTGGGTTTTTGAGGAAGCTGCCTCCTCACAGTCACCTGGCAGTTCTTACTGGTAGAGTTTGTTTTTCCAATGAAAGGTTGCTCTTTCTGCACAGAACTGCATGATAGTATTGGGGATGAAAGTCAAGGTTCGTTGGGTGCTGGCAGAGGATCTAAACTCTGTCTCTGGAGCATTCCAGGCAGAAAAAGGTCCAGACAAGGTTTTCCATGCATCAGCACACAGCACATCTGTCCAAAGGTGCAGCAGTGTTAAATATGAGTCGTGCCGGTGCTCTGAGCTCAGATCCTGCTCCTGTAAACTCTTTTGCATTAGTAACTAATTGGCTGCTGCCATGAGTGGCTCTTTGATGGTTCTCGGCAGCTGGAGGAGAATCAGCCATCAAAGAGCTCATTCTGGTTATCATTAATTTTGATTTTGTTTAGCAGATGTTTTCCGGATCAGGCAGTTGCCTGCCTCGTCTGTCTCAGTAGAACGTGAAGCGGGTGGCACACTCCTATTTAACAGGTTGATGCTTTCCCCTGTTTTGTTCCAGCAGCTTCTTTAATTGCTTCAGGCATCCAGTATAGGGGGAGGAGGTTGTGACCACAACTGTTGTGCTGCACAAATGGAAAAGGTCAGGTCCATGGGTAACTTGTCATCTGCGCAAATAATCTTTTGGGGTTTTTGTCACTGTGGCTCCCCTCTCCCCCTACATGTGAGACCGAGGCAGCAGACCCTTGAATAAATTAAATATATGTCTCTTGCTAAAGGCAAAATCTGTTTAGCTCAGGTTTCCAGTTAGTGTGCGTTTGGTCAGACTTCTACCACTCTTTGTGAAGAAATCCAGCATTATTGGATTTCACTTGATCTCAAATTGAGGAGGGCTTTTGGATGGTTCGAGGTTGCTTTGAGACGAAGAACCGCTGCTTGGCATCCTGGCTGTGGAGACGTTGCAGTCATGCTTTAGCTGTCGTTCATGATGCAATTTGTCATTAGTGTGGAGACTGAATCCAGTCTTGTGAAAATGGACTTAATGGGTAAAATTCTGTAGAAGCACCCCTAGTCCTGTTTCAGCTATGAGGTGAGTCTTCAGAGTTTACTTCCCAGTGAAACTAACCAACACCTACAAGAACTCAAATGTAGCAATTTTTGAAAGCAGGGCTGAATTTGTAGATTTTGTAGGTGCTTGGAAGATGTTTCTTCAGAAGCAATAATTGGATTTTTAGATCAATGTCTCTAGATGCTGAATTTCCAGGCCCAGTTAGCCTGATTCCTCATTTCCCTCGCAGGATGCTAAGACTTGACTTTTATTTGGAGGGGTGAAGCTGTACCTTTTATCAGAAATGAATGGAATATAATGAACTTGTCTGTCAGAAGGCTTCTTAGATCCATGGATAGAGTGGAGAGAAGGGGATGGTAGTTGGGGAGTTATAGTCTACAGCCAGCAATGCAATCTGTGAATAATCAAGTATGTCTGAAGAACTGCAGACTTCTCAGAAGTCAGAAAGAAAATGCTAACAAACACAGTGAATACTTGGTCACAAAAGCCTGTGGATTTGCTGAGCTACCTGAGGATTTTCAGCAATGATTAAGTACCTTCCTTTTTGGAGTTTAGTCCTCAATAGTGCCTATAAAATAATTCAACAAAAGTCTCCTCCAGAAACCTGTTCAGTATTAAAATGTGTGCGGAGCAGATACCACTCAGTGCTAGGAGAACCAGGAGGGCTGAAATATTTGTTACGCACATGAAAGGATTTATTATATATTTGTCATTTGGTATGATCTGATTTTCAGATTTGGGCATTTTTCCCCTTAAAATGGTTATTTTTGTGGATAATGGTTTTTACTTGAGGAAATTAGATGGCTGGAATATGTTGGAGGGTTGGGGGTTATACTTGTTCCCTTCCCTTGGTGGAAGATGTGGGTTTTTGTTGAAAAGCTAAAAAACTTTGAAACTTAAACATCTAATAGAAAGCATCACAAAGGTGAAAGCTGCAGCAAGCTTATTCTGTGCCTGCTTTTATTATCCTGTGCTCATGGATGAACCCGGGTAATTAAAAAAGAGCTTTTGGTGAGAGGAGGAGCAATCCTGGCTTACATTTTTCAGTATTTTTCTCCTTATTTTTTGGACAAGTGGGTTGAGTCCTTTAGATTGAAAGCAGACACTTTTCTTTCAAAGGAAACAAAGCCTTGATTGTCAAATGATCCACGGGTGTACAGCACCTCACCATACATCTTCCTTTAACAAATAGTCCATTTAAAAGAAAGCTGATGGTCAGTTGTGCTGGGTTGTGTTTATACGAGATGAAAAAGAGATGTGAAAACACTTTTATTTTTAACTGTGGATGAGTGAAGTTAAACTGGGAGGCTTTTGGTTTTCAAAGTGTCAGGACTGCATTTGCTGGCGGAATTTTGAAGCTGCTCCAAAGCCCATTACAGTCGATGAATGGCTTTCCTTTGACTTCGGTGGGCACTAGATCAACTATAATTACATGATCTTTTAATTGCCGTTGTATGGAGGGCAGATGCTTCTCTGACTGCAGCTGGCAGCCATCTTCCACTGTGATGTATGAAGACAGATTTCAGCCTTCCAGTACTGAAAGGGACCCTACAGGGACGCTGAGGAGGGGCTCTTCATCAGGGAGTGCAGGGATAGCATGAGGGGGAACGGTTTTAAGCTAAAAGAGGGGAGACTGAGATGAGATCTTAGGGAGAAATGTTTTGCTGGGAGGGTGGGGAGGCCCTGGCCCAGGTTTCCCAGAGCAGGGGTGGCTGCCCCATCCCTGGAGCGGTTCAAGGCCAGGTTGGATGGGGCTTGGAGCCCCTGATCCAGTGGGAGGTGTCCCTGCCTGTGGTAGAAGGACTGGAACTGGATGGGCTCCACTCCATGATTCTGTGATTTCCTTCTGAATTTAAATGGAAACAGCTGCAGATCTGTTTGGTTTTTTTCCTGGGATGAGTAAAAATCTTTTAACCCAAGAAAACTCATTCCGGCAGTTGATTAGGAAACAGAGACTGAGCAAAACTGTTGATAACCTGCACATTTGTATCCACTGCCCAAGACAGTGAAATGGTGCAGGGGAGAGCAACACAGGAACATGGAGCTGGGAAAGGCAGCAGTTTGTGTAGATCAGATGGACACAACTGGCATTTAATGGAAAAGGTGAAGGATAGCATGCAGCGGAATACTGGGATGCTACAGGTTTTATGTTAAATCATAAGCAGAACTAGACCAGGCTCTGAAGGGGACACCTGTAAGCATTTGGCTTGACAGTGGCAGGGCTTAATTTCAAAGACAGGTGAGTTTTCACTATGTAATTAGTGTAGAAGAATGTGATATTTATATGTTCCTGTAAATTAGACCACATTCTGTAGGTAAGAGCCATATACATTCATGCCCATCGTGTTCCAGACAGCTCGCAGAAGACCACCTCCAGTGGTTTCCTCAGCAATTTTAGTTGCATGAATGCAGAGACTAATTCTGCAGCTTCTGGAGCTGACAAATGCTCCTACTAGTGTTGCAGTGTGGATGCCCAGTTCTAGAATAAATTGTCTGCTGACTCTACTATGTACCCGAGCGCATGTATAGTCACATTAAGCTTAGAGAGCTATATCTTCGGTAGCTACAAAGAAGCAAAGCCACACTGAATTTAATGGATGACCTTTGCTTTTTTACTAGCTGAGAATCTAGCCCGAACACTTAAAACTTTTAATTTGTTTTTATGTTGCTCGCAATCATCCATTCAACAAATTAGTGTCAAAAGATGCTTTGGAAACCATTCAGCCAAGAAATGTTCAAACAGATTGCTTCCACTCTGTTTGTCCATATAATCTTATTAAATGAGATGCAGCTCCAGATTTAGTCAGTCAGATGACATCACACTGCCATAAAGATATGAACTTTTAACTATCTGGTTTGAATTAAAAGGCTGACAAGAGAAGAGAAGGCTCTGGGGAGACCTTATAGCAGTTTTCCAGTACCTGAAGGGAGCTACAAGAAAGCTGGGGAGGGACTTCTTACAAAGGCTTGGAGTGATAAGATGGGGCAGAATGGCTGCAAATTGGAAGGGGGAAGATTTAGATTAGATATGAGGACAGAATTCTTCACAATGAGGGTGGGGAGGCCCTGGCTCAAGCAGTGGTGGCGGCCCCATCCCTGGAGGTGTTCAAGGCCAGGTTGGATGGAGCTTGGAGCAGCCTGGTCCAGTGGGAGGTGTCCCTGCCCATGGCAGGGGGTGGAACTGGGTGATCTATAAGGTCCCTTCCAGCCCAAACCATTCTATGATTCTACAATTTAAAACACTCTGAAGTATTCGCAAGCTCTGTGTTGTGGATGTCTTGATTATATTTATATATTTATTAAAGATACACGAGCCTTGTTGTCCCAGTGTGCTTCCTAATCACAGTGAGAAGCAAAAGAATAGAGCACACCCTGAGCTTTCCTAAGTTGCCATAGTTTTAATTGAAAAACTCCAGGGCTCCATCAATTAGCAGTGGTGGAGATCCAGCCAACAGCTGAAGAAATATTTCATTACTTGCCACTTGACATCAATCCTTATGTCCTAGATGAAAAACTGACTCATGGTTATAAAACAGTAATGCCCTTTAGAAATTCTATTCACTTTGTCCTTTCTTCTTGCACATTTCAAATTTACACCTATCCATGGGAGATGAAAGGCTCTCAAAACTTGGCAGGAATGGCAAGTTTCTCTCCTTGAGCCCTTCATGAACACAATGAAGTAATCAGCTGTAACTACTTTTGTATTAAATCACCTCTTAATTTCCCATCCTGTTGCTCTTTTCCTTTTGCTGAAGTCCAAGAAATTTGGGTTTTGTTCGTTATGTCCTGGTCAATACTCACCAGGATCAGTAACTGTGGTCGTATTGCTCTTTAGAAGCTGTTCTGTTCCCAGGATCTCAGCTGTCTGCATAACCCAGTGACATCCAGATCATGTAATACTATACCAGATCTATAGATCTGTATGTATTTGCTGTGTACACACACAGTTCAGAAGCTCAGAGGATGGGTTACATATTACAAATATCTGTTTTACTGGATCAAAACTAGGAATAATTTCCTTGTTATACTGATTTCCGCAGTTACTCAGTCTTTACTTAAAGCGAAGGATCCTGTTTCAGTCCATCTCAGCTCCTTTGTTTTCATAGAGATTTTTATTCTCTCTGGCTTTTCAGGGTGTATGTTGTCAGCAAATGGCAATCTGTTACCTGGGGAAGGATATCTGACTAGGTCGGAATATTAATCTGGTGTTTAGCTCCAGTTTTTCTAAGTCTGAGAAACTGCAGTCCCTCAGCATTTTTTCTAAGTTATCCCTCTCGAACATTATTTGTCAAAGACGTGATGCAGTGGGGATGCCTCGGTTTGCAATGTCGGCAGGGGATTAGGGAGAAATAATGAAGGGGAAAATATTTTCAAGGAGCTGCCCAAGGCACTTTTAGCTTGGATTTTATTTCAGAATTGGGCTAACCCAGAGTGAGGAGGGAGGAAGGGGCAACATTGCGCTCCCACACACCTATCGGCTACGGAGTTTAAGTTTAACTTGGCACGTTTTGTGGTTCTAAGTGACAAGAGTTAAGACAAGTAAAACCATATGGAAGGGAGGGGAATACCTAAATAATCAACTCATTAGCCAGTGTTAGGCACAGCAGTAAATCAAACACTAATACAGATGCTTCTGGACAGGCTCGCTGGAGCTGTTCGTATTGCACCCACGTGCATGGGACTCTGGACAAGGACAGGTCACTGCAGACACTGAGCAGTGAATTGCAGCTCGACCAGGGAGTTTCTGAGCTGTTTTCCAAACCAAACAGTGCTGGTCCTAGTGGTCATGTTTGGCTTCCAAATGCCTATTTGTTCATTCGGATGGATTACTTTTGAAAAATCTGAATGTAGCTGTGGTTTAGCCCTGCTTTGCCAGCAGACACGGGAAATCCATTGCGTGTGCAGCTCTCTAACTGCTGGAAGCAGAGTGGGTTTGCAGACTTAAGGCTCTTGTAAATTGAAACACCAGTTTCTGTAGTTAAGTACTTCGGGGCAGGAGGAGGAATGAATTCTGTTCATGGCCGAACGGGCATGAATGTTTAGTAAGTAAATATAATAGTATGTGGCCTTGCTAGAGCAGCAGATTGATGGACCCAAACGATTTGAGGTGAAAACTTCTTGAGCAGCAAGAAAGCAGGCAGCTGTTACCAGCAGCAAGTCCGAGGGAGCAGCTTGGAGGCAAGCTTAGGAAGTGGCCAGACTTCAGTTCCCTGGGTGGGGAGAGAGAGAGGAGATGGAGATAAGGCAGAAAACTATGTGACTTCATGAGGTTTTACAGGGAGAAGCAAAATAATACATCTATGTATTCCATACTACCCTGCTTCATATAAAAGTATCCCTAATGCAAAATGCTAAGGCTGGATGAACCCAAAGGCATCTTTCTCTTTCCATCTGAAAGCAGAATGAGCTGTGCTTGTTTGGCAGCTGAAGAAGCCACTTTGTGCTTCTGGCTTCTGTGCTGCCAGGGCTGGCTGCCACATGACACTGCCCACTGCTGCCCCACTTGACCATGCCCTGCCTTTAAAGAAGTCTCAGTTCCTAATTTGAGCATATAAGGAGCAGCTGGAGATCAGCAAAATTTCTGATCTCTTGGCATTCACTGGGAATTTATTAAAAAAGACAAATAAAAGAAAGGGGGAGTGCTACCATTGCCTGAATTCCTTGTATTTAGTGTCCATAGGCAAATATTACACTACAGTATCAGATCCTAAAACCAGACTTGTATAAATCTCAAACTGCAGTGAGGTCCACTGCAGGACAGTGGAAGATGCAGGAGTTGTTGCTCAGTGATGCTCATTTACAGCAGATAACATGTGGCATGCAACCTTGCACTGGCCTGCAGCAGTACAATGGTCTTATCTGCTGGCATGGTCCACAAGGCTCCTTAAACTACTTCATGTCTAGGAAACTTGATTCACTTGAGATATGTAGGGTTTTTCACAACTAATTATATCACATATCGGTTGCTGACTTAAAGCTTGTGACCAAGATGCACACCATGAAGCCAACTTCATCAGCCCAGCTTTTCGGAACAGTTACCAGCAAGGCAGAGTTTACTGAACAGACTTTTGGCTTCGGGCTAAGCAAGCCTTTTAAATCAAAAGCATGCAAAAAAAAAAAAAAAAGATGCAGCAGGAAGCACGTAGTGCCCAACCTAGAGGGTAAATTCCTCCTGCTCATCAGTTCACATTATTTGGAAACCTGGGAAGGTAGACGAGCATATTTCCTGAAGTTCAGAGGAGAGCTTTTCTTCGGTACTGGCCAAGCGGTGCGCCTTTCAGAGCACCTCCGGCAGTGTCTGCTCTATGCCTGTGTCCCCCAGTGTGGCACGTCAAGGGCATCCTCTGTGCTCTCAAGGAGGAGATCAGTCCCAACAGGTCATGATGCTGTGTGTGGTGCTCCCTGCCGCCAGCACCTGCCTGAGATGGACGACCTCCTTGCCAGCTCAAGTGCCAAAATTTGATGAAGACTTACTAGAAAGATTAGTTTTATTCTTCAGGGCAGTCTCTTCCTCTCTTTTTCACTTCTCCTTCTGTTCTCTCTGCTCCACAGCCTGTATATTACCTGTCTTTCCATGAGAGATAGCCACTTTAACATTTTTCTCTTTCCTAACATCCACTGACTCCACACGCTTCTAGAAGTTTTCCAGCTAAACTGGGCAGTCTTTTGGAAGGTTCCACTTCATCCCACAAACCTTGTCTTGGCTGCATCTTCACCCCTCCAAAGCACTTCTCTTCAACTGACCCAGAGCTGTAAAGCAGGACTGGTTTGCACTGGTCTTTTAAGACAACCTGCCTTTAAGAGAAAGAAATTTTCAGACCAACAGTTTTTTTTTGGTTTTTGTTTTTTTTTTTCACTTAAGCATCCTTAGCAGCAGCCAGGTTGAAATTCGAAGTGAGATTTGTGGTCATGTTGGCTGTTGTTCTGGGTGGTGCTTTGCTATTTCTATTAATCTCTACTTGTCTTTCCTGCCGCATAATTGTGCTGAAATACTGTTGTTATGCAGAGCACTATGTGATGTGGAAACCTCTCTCATATAGAGAGAGCATATGTTGCTTCCACGTAATATTAAAAGGTGCAAATGTGTTGGAAACTCTGAGTTTTCAGACCAGCTGTAAAATAAACTTCTTTTTAAGGCTTGAATAAAAACTGGCAGCAGATGTTTCTGATAACTGCAGTGTAATGTAATATGCAAATATTCTCAAACAAGTTGGTTTGTCCAATATGTCTCAGAAATTAGCAAAATAAGTAACTCGCGCTTTGAGCCAGAAAACCAAAAGTCCAAGATCACTTATCGGCTCAATCAGATTTTTGAATCATGATTTTTGAATGCGCTGCAAGTGGTCCTTGCAGTACTTACCTGTCATCTTCTACCACATCCAGTTTTCACCTGGATGCGAGGAACCAGGATGCAGGGAACAAACTGTTCAGGTGCTTGGTGCTACAGCTGCGTCCCTGGCTGCTGCCAGTGCAAACACTGCTAAGAGTAGTGATTTTCTGGGGGATTCTGCTTTCGTTGTAAATGTTCCCTTTAGACTTTACATTTCCAAGCAAGATTTCAGCTCAGTAATTAGTGTGTGTCAGTATATTTTATAATAAGAACTTATGAGCCTGTGAAATGGTCCAGTTGTTATCTGGGAAAGAAAAAAATCTACTGTGTGGGGTAATGTAATTACTTTTCTAAAGAAGTTTTTATTATGCACCTAACTGCACATTTACTGTACTTGATAGACCAAAATAGAACCCGAACAGAATGAATAAGCCATTTTGGTCCGTTGGGTAAATAAAACAGCTAAAGTGTTTATAAATATGTATTTAGTCAGCAGAACTGATTGGTGACTCTGCAACTGATCCAGTGTTTGAGAGAAGTAATCCAAGTTTAATAGCCTTCCATAAATATTTCCTTGTTTGTCATTAAGCAGTAGTTATTTATCCGTGCCCTGCTGCTTGTTTGTTGTGTTTGATGAGATCTTTGGAAGAATATTAGAAGTTTGTTTTGCATGTAAGAGAAGCATGGGCATTATGTGTATTTATAAAGTAGCACAAGAGCGTCCCTCACATCTCATCCCCTTCTCCTCCTTCTTTCCATCCTTGCCTCTCGCCTGCAGGCAGTGAGTCTTTTTGTCACTCCTTGTACTCTTTCAAGTTTTTTTGGTGAGGTTAAAATGTGCCTTCTTTCTGCTAAACTTCTAATTTCTGTTTGCTGAAGTGGACCCAAAGGTGTCACATTCGGTAGGGCTGATCTTGAGCCCAGATGCTTTTTCTGTGTGTAAAACTATGGGATGCATGTTATGAAACTCATCTAGTAACGTGTTTTACCAGAATGAAATTAGTATGTGGGAAAAGTGATTCTGGACCTATAGGACCTATACATAGAATGGTGTGGGTTGGAAAGGACCTTAAAGATCATCCAGTTCCAGCTCCCCTTCAAAATACACTTCAAAGACTGTTTCTTTCAAAAGCGTAAGTTGGATTCTGGCTTTTAAATGTGTTCAGCACATTGGTCCAGCTCTGTCAAGGTTATCAATAAGTGTCTGCTCCCGTGGTTTGTTGCATGCGATAGTTCGTCGAAAGGCCACAGCTGAAATCCACCTTGTGCAGCCAGCAGATAATAGCATAAAGTTATGCTCTTGCTTGGAAAATAGAAAGTACAAGAAAAAAAAATGCTGTTTTCCATCTGCAGAATTGGAAGTTTTTCAAAATGTCACCTCGTACAAGATTTCAATTTAGTTTCTCATTGCAGCTGCAAAGCAGGTGACAATGGCATGCGGTGCCCCGTCTTCTATTTGTTTTGCTTCTCCCATTGAAATTCTATGATGTGAATTGCCTGTAATATGAAATGTTTTCTCTACTTTTCATATTTGAATGTTTTAAAGAATAACTATTCTCTCCATTACTTTACATTTTTTTATCCTTTCAAAGTGTTCTATTTTCTTTTCCATTTTCTTTTTTCTTCACCCATATTTATCTTTCCAAAATTATTATTTTTCTTAAATTATATAATAGTCCTGTTTAGGTTTTAATTCTTATTGCCCATTAAGTACAGTTCATCAATTGCTTTTAGTAGAATCAACATTGTGGCAAGCCTTATTCCCTGGGAATAGAGTCAGTGAAGCCAGAAATTGGAAGCAGCTCTACGCAGCTTCTCAGCTGTTACCAACACGTCCAACTCTGTTGGCACCCGTGTCATTGAGGGATGATCTGTTGCCAGAGACATTGGTATGGTAAAACAACAATTTCTGAAAACAGAGGGTTGTTGCAATTAGAGCAGATGTACCACCGAGTGTGAGGTGACTGTTTCTGTGCCCCGAGATGCTGATGGAACTCGCGTAGGAGTCAGGATCTGGGCTTTGTCTCAACACTGGTCAACAATGAAATAACTGTACGACCCAGAGAAAGACCTAATAAAGGAAGAACTGTATTTTCCTAACTACATAATAATGTTTTAAACATTAAGTCTCTGCAGCAGCCAACATCAGAGCTACATCAGTGGATGAGCCTGTGAGCAGGTCTGTTGGATGGGAAGGGCCATGGTCTCTTCTCTGCTGTGTCACAGGCTCCTCAGGTTAGATGGACGAGCATACTGAGTTCATGGTGCTGGTTTCATGATGCTGGGGGCTGGGGTGATGTACAGCAGCCAGGATCACAGAAAACTTGGAGAGAAGGCTCCTGCCATTCTTGTAAGAACAGGGTTGTTTCTGTCGTGGTGACAGGGTGAACTGTGCATCCTGGGCTGCAAAATGTGCATTGGATAAAGGGCTGTCACCACTTACAGCCGTCTGTTGGTCTCTAAACCAGTAAGGAGCAACTCCTTTCTGTAAGGCACAGCATGGGGAATGAGTCAAAGCCCTTACAAGTACATTAAATTATTCTGGAAGCCCTGACTGCTGCTCAATACTATGAGGCTTCCTAATTAGAAGGAAATCTCACATGGAGGTAGCAGCAAAGGAGCAGAGGCAGCAGAATGCCCTCTCTCTTTTCCTTTTAGGAATATAATAAATGTTTCCCCCATTTGGAGGTTCACATTTGCTTGACATCTCTAAATGTGTTCAAAACCGGTCAGCTGGATTAGAGGTATCACTAAGTGAGCATTTTTGGTAAGTCAGAGTTTGCAATTACAGCTGAAATGCCCTAATGCATCCCTGGGAAGAGTGGAGATGCTGGCAGAGTAATCAGGCTCTGAGTAAACTTCAAAAAGATTTCTGTGTGAATGCGAGACAATACTGAAAATTATTCTTTACCACCTTGTAGTGTTCATCCAATATAAATAACATCACCGGCACAAATCCTTGCTGGTCTGTGTGTTGGGCATTGCAGTTCTTCCTTCACAGTGTGTTCACCAGGCTTTGTTTATTATAGATGATCTGTATTCCCTCCAATTAGATGACCCCATCATCTTTCAGACATCTTTAGCTGAGCGCCCTCTAGTATTTTAAAAGAGAGAAGTAATAATTATAGCATCCCTGTCTTTTCTTTTACCCCTCTGCCTTTCCATCAGGCAGAAGATCTAATGTGATTATTTCACAAGGTTATAGAATGGTTTGGGTTGGAAGAGACCTTAAAGCCCATCCTGTTCCACCCCTGCCAGGGGCAGGGACACCTCCCACTGGATCAGGGGCTCCAAGCCCCATCCAACCTGGCCTTGAACCCCTCCAGGGATAGGGCAGCCACCCCTGCTCTGGGCAACCTGGGCCAGGGCCTCCCTATCCTCATCATGAAGAATTTCTTCTTAATGTCTAATCTAAATCTTTCCCCTTCCAATATAAAGCCATTCTCCCTTGTCCTGTCATCCCGTGCCCTTGGACAAAGTCCCTCCCCAGCTTTCCTGGAGCCCCTTTCAGTACTGGAAGCTGCTCTAAGATCTCCCCAGAGCCTTCTTTTCTCCAGGCAGGACAACCCCAACTGTCTCATCCTGTGAAATTATAGCCCCCTGTCTTTCCTTTCACCCCCTCTGCCTTTCCATCTGGCAGAAGCTGCAATGTGATTATTTCACAAGATGATGTTTGTTTGCTGGAGGGTGTGACTGGTCTTGTGAGAACAGTGTGGCTGGTCCTGCTGGATGGCTGTGTACAACAATGGACTTTTGCAATGTTTTTTCTCTTATTTGAAGGTTTATTTTCAGTTTCAGATATCACAACAATTAATAGTGGGAATGGCATAACCCAAAACATTTTATGGTATTTATTTAACAATAGGAACATGGTGAAAATCATTAGAAGTATCCAGCTTATTCTCCTTTGCGTGGAGACACTAATATTGATTCAGTGCTCTACTGGCAGTTTCCATTTAACTTTTGTGGGGGTTTTTAGCAATAATTTTCAAACCTTCCTTAAACCAGACCTGTTGTTCATTCTTCAGCGTATCCCCATGGGACAAGAAGATTTCTGTCCAAACAGCAATGCAGCTCCTTTCAAGGAGCTAACTGGAAGCAGGGAAGAGAGCGGAGGGGGAAACGCGGCTCTGTGTGCGCGTGTCCCCGTTGCTGATGTGCTGATCAGCAAGCGGCTGGTGTTAACCGTGCTCTCCGGAGAGAGGCAGCTCTAGCGGGAGAGCCATTACTATCCAGCCACTCTGTCAGTGGGAGCCAAGCGTAGTCCACTTACTTAATTTAGACATTAAATCTTTTTCTTAGCACAAACAAACACCCCTTTGCTAGCTTAAAATTCTCCCGTGCAGCTCTGGAGACAGAGCTTTTGTCTGCAAATCTGCTCTTCTCAGGAGGAGGTGATGGGTCCCTGAGAACTCTCCTGAAGCCTTGCTGACTCGTGCTCACTGGTCGCTGCTGGGGTGAGCGGAGGGGATTGTATCCTTCATGGCTCCAAGGGCTTTGTGTCATTAAGTAGGTGAAGGGAGTTGGTCAGAAGTGCTCTGTTGAGTTTGCAACTGAAAAAAAAAAGCAAATAAGCAAAAAGCTCCCCCGCTCCCCCCCGGACTAGATGTTTTTATTCCATCTGCAATGTATATAGAGGCACCCTGTAGTTTTACTTATAGTTAAAGTCCATATGAGCAAGGACAGGATAAACTAATAGAGCTAATAGTTATTAAAACTGGGACTTCTGCTGACTTAAATACAGCAAAGTTTATTTGTTTTTAATTCCTGGTGAGAAAGGATGAGTTCAGATTTTGCTTCTTCATAAACAGAGATAAGCTAAGTGTTGTCTAGATCCATAGTGAAACAAATTCCTCGTTATTTCATGCTGCATTTACTGCTCTAAAATAAATGTGTTATTCTCCACAAATACCATCTACACTAATATTTCTTCTTAATTATTGGAAAGACCGTTGATGTCACTGTTTCCCTTCAGACGTGCTGTATGGCAAGAAGATGATGTGACATTTCCAGGAATATATCCATGAGCTACCGAAAAGTTATCTAAAGCCAAAGGGTTAGCTTACATTTAATAAGATTCAGGTAGTCCTTGGAGAGAACACACAAACTCTTTTCAAAATTCAGATAGAAATCTATGTTTTCTGTGCAGGTTATGTATCAGGCACTAGAATATGAAAGCTGAGGTCTGTAGGGAGAAATGATATCTTTTTCTTAGGCCAACGGAGATAGAAGGAAGCCAGGGAATCTGTTGAGCCCAGGATCCGTTTTTTAGGTCTAGCGCGTGAGTGGCAATTTTCAGATACTGGATTCCCTCTCTTCGTTCTTGAACAGAGTTTGCTGGTTTTAAAGTTACTGTAAATACAACCTTTTCACTTGCTATCAAAATCTCATTACGTGTGTTTTCCGGCTACTGCGATAAACGAGCTTTCAGGTCATCCTTATCTCCTTGTCTGTCTGGGTTTTGGTTTTGTTGTTTTTTAATCTTTCCTTTTCGGATGGAAAAATGTTGATAATTTTGATGGAGAGTGTTTAATGTGACACCGACTGACTGTAGGACTTCAGATAAGACTGTGATCTGGCAGAAGATGCTTCGGGGTTGCACTGGCATGGGACATCAAGGGGGTCTGAGACTGGCATATTTCTACTTGATTTACTTTATATTTTAGATTTTAGACTTGATATTTTGGAATTTTCTTTTTGCTGCGGCGTGGATGGGGACAGCTGGCTGTGAGTGTTCTCGAGGGCCGAGCAGTAAGTTTATACTGTGCTCTAGAGCAAGGGCCCAGGATTCCCATCTATCTGTGGATGAAGTGTGGTGTAAGGAGCAGTAAATGGTGCTGGCTTCTTGCTGTGGTGTGAAGAGCACTGCTCCATGCGTGGGTGCCAGTGTGGGGGGTGCAGCTGAGCAGCCAGAGTATGGCACAGCCTCTACATTAGCTGCCTGGGGCATTAATTTGCCCAGAATTAGACTTTATCAGAGAGATAAGCTGCTAGAATTGAAAACTCGTGGAGCAAATAGTGAAACCAGAATGTGTTTGTCTGGGGGTGACACCACGTTTGTGGATGCTCGCTCTTCTCTGCAGCCAAGCTGTCCCCTGCTGCCACCTGGCACCAAGTTCTAGAGTTTTAGCTGTAATTATTTACTTATTTCTTGTCCCGAGCCCTCATTCAGGGTTTGATAATAATTATCTGTGATAGAAGAAGCTAAAAAGTAATAATCAGTCATGCTGCTAGGTATTTTTCCGTTCTAAGGCTTTTGCAGAAGCAAACCAAAATACCATGAACTAAACTCTGTTGGTGCCCGAGAGGCTCCATCTATTCTTGTACTTCCAGCAGCAGAAGCAAAGATAAAATTTATGCGAGTGGTTAAAAATACTCCTATTGATTCCTGGAGTCATATTAGTCGGAGTGATTTGGTACGCTTTCCTTTCTCTGTGTGCAAACCTCATTCAGCTGCTATCTTGTGCCTTTGTCATGATTTCAGTGAGGCAAGTTGAAAAGGAAAGTAATATCAATTGATCTAATACAAGTTGTAAGTGAAAACAGGCTGTGCTTTGGCAACAGCAGCAAGGAGATGCTGGCTCCTCCTCGATGCTGGTGCTCTGACGCCTTGTCCTGCATCAGCCCTGCTTGTGCTGGAGGTCTGGATTTAGTGGATTTGTGTTATTTGTTTCATCCATAGATTGCTTTGCTTTGGCAAGCCAGGCTGTAACCAATAAGTAAATCCCATTGTTTGGTTTTAATGGGCTTCGAAGTCCTGAGATGTATCCTCACTATTATGACCCTGCTACGTACAGCTGAGTATTTCGGGTTCAGAAATAATTTAACTCCTATGCACACAATTTTGAAAATAACAGGCATTAACAGGAATTTCTTGTGTTTTCATGTTTACTATATATATGTTCTCAGATAGATTTCAGTGTTTTGTATTGAATTTTATAGACTAGGTTTTGGGCGTTTTACCCCTAAAAGCAACTGTATTGTCTCAAACACAGCAAGTAACCTTTCTCTTTCTCATGTGTGAAAAGGGGATCACACTAAGTAAACTTAGAAACATTGCGTGGGGTGGTTGAAGTATTTTGGTATCTTTAAAATAAAGCTGTGAAGGAAGCTGTGTGCACGTGTCCCAGTGAGATGCTTTGCTCTGGCGGGCAGCAGCTTTCTGCCCAGGTGATGCCGCGTGGGCCAGGGACAGATGGAGGCAGCTACAGCAAGCTCCTAAAATTATCGATGGCTTGGGAACCACTGTGATGGTTGGGTCAGAACTTGCCCCACATCGAAGTGTGGGATCTGAATATTCCTCAGCCTTGTGATACCTGCAGGACTTGTCTCTCTTATTTAAGTTACTGGGACAGGAGGGACTGGGCAGGCTCTCTCTGAGACTGTTGTCCTCCACTGAGGGAAGTGCAGAAGAAAATATATGTGGCAGGACCACGGTTTGCCCATCAGAGGGGTTCCTTGTGCTGTGGGGACCTCTGTGCTCAGGGGACCAATGAGGGCAATCATCTGCTCTGCTCCTCTGGTCCCTCACCCAGCAGAGCCCCTCTCCCTGGTGAAGTTCCAGACTGAAGCATGCCTGATGTTCTCAGACGTTAAATGTAAAATGACATGGAGATATGAGGTCTTCAGGAGCTTATTTAAAGTGAAAATCTGAGGCTGTTTGTTTCTGGCCTTAGGTTGTACCAGCAGTGATGCTGGAGGGCATTGGGTCGGCCGTCAACTGTGGTTCATCTTCTACAGATCCTGACCCTTCCAAAGCGTTGGTTCCTGCTGTGCCTGCACTGCAATATTGCAGCACACACAGATGGGCAGAGAAAGTGATTCTTCAAGTCTCCTAGGAAAGAGCTTTAAGACTGTCTTCTCTGGAATTGAATTTATTGGCTAAAGGAGGGTTGAACGGGGTAACTTGTGAAAGAGGAGCAGCAGCAGGATGAAGAGGTGGCCAAGGAGCCTGCCTGCTGCCACGGGGAGGAACCTCACAGGAGGAGCAGGAGGGTCAGGGAGATACAGTTTCTGTCCTGTGGCAATTAGAAAGGGTGAGCTGGAGGGTACGTGGAACAAGAGAGAACCAAATGCTTTGAAAGACAAAAGCCCCAGGTCTAGTCTGGTTTACTGATCTAAATCCTTATTGAATTAGTCATTCATTGAGGTGAGACAGGGACTGCAGGAGGCCAGGAGATGGTTTGCTCTCTGCAAAAGATATTTACTGGGCAGCTGCTGGTGCTTATCGGGGCTTTCCGCTGTTTTTCCTATGTGCATATTCAGAGCAGGTGGTTTTCCTGTTGAAGAACTCTGACTACGGCAGAAGAAAAAGCTCAACATCCTTAGGTGCACTCATCAGAGCAAAGTAAAGAGAAGCCCAGGGCGTTTTCGCATCGGCATGCCTTGGCAGCTGTTGGCATCCCTTCAATGCTGAAAGACTACTGTGCGCTCAGTTCCGTGGGGTACTGCCAGACTCACTTCTGCATGGGAGAAACCTGTCCTTCTGCCCCAAAGTCCCCTGGAAGATGTGGCCTCTTTCTCATCACCCCGCAGTGTTGCTGTGGGCCAGACCTGCCGGTGGAGCTGCCTTTGCTCCCCACATGGTGCTTGTTGCCATGTCCTGCCCCTCCGGTGGCAGCGATGAGAGTTGTGTGTGCCTGGCTGTGTTTGCAAATTTGGCCTTTAACTGCTTGGTCTCCCGTTTTGTTGACGGCTGGAGAGATCATGCAGAACATACATAAGGATGTGGTTGTGTGCCCTGAATAATTAAGTGCCTGGTTTGTGGGATTGCTTGAGCCAGGTTTGAGAGACAACCCTTGTGGTGTTTATGCTACAGAGCCTCTGTGGGAGCAAGGGCAAGCTTAAAGAATAAGAAAAATGGATAAAATTCAGCTTCTCAGCTGGTGCCTCCAGGACCAGCACCCTCCTGTCTGTTAGATGTCATTGTGCGTCCTCCTGCGTGTAATGAATGGCACCGAGTATGCTGGAGGTGGAGTATCTTTAGAGAACTCCACTGCAAAAGTCAGTATGACTTTTCTGTTTAGCTGTGCTGAATTGCTTCTGATAGATGTTTCGGTGGTATGGACCGGCCTCAAATGACTTTCCTCTGTACCTCATTGTGTTACGCTGCTCTGTGAAATAGCTTCTTACAGCTTGCCCTTCTCTGGGGAAGGCAGCGCTTTACACTGAGCGAGAGATGAGATTGCAAGGTCTGCACTTATCTTCCTTAAAAACAAATAAAAACCACTTCAACAGCCTGAGGTAACTGTTAGCCTGGTATTTCGTAGCAACTTTTTAAAATAGAGGGATGCTTTGTTAGTACCATGGTACTGGGGCAGGTTTCTACAGCTGACATCAGCAGAATCTCTGCAGTTCTGTGCTTCATTTTTTTCAACAGATCATACTCACCCAGAAAGGTTTTGGTTTAGGCTGAAGGAGAAGTGTGTACATGTGATCCAGAGTCAGGAAAGAAGAATATGGGTATGCACGCTCGCTTTTTTCCTTATGATTAGAAGATCCAGATGGGAAAAAGCTGTCATTTCACAATTGTCTGTGCACTTCTATTCAGTTAAACCAAGGTACCCCAGATCCTGTGGGTGCTGCAACCAATGCACAGCGTGCCAGGGATTGGCACCTCGCATGCATTTCTGCATCTCATGTAAATGCAGTAATGCCTGAGCCACGGAGACGCAGCAGAAACCCACCTGCTCATAACTTTCTCAGTACTGACTGTACAGGATTTTACTCCTGGTTGCTCTCCAGTAAGAGGTGAGAGGGAACTGAAGCCTTTACAGATTTGTCTGTGGTCATGGGGAACACGAGAAAGGGCATGTGGTGCCATGGGCAAGAATAGATCATGAGCACGGCTCCTTATCTGGAGCTTGTGAAGATTTTACCTCAAATAACTCATCCTGCTCTGCCCTTCCTATTTTTCCCTCAGCTTTGCAAAATGTATTTCACGTACACAATGTCTCCCTGCTTGAGCCAGTTATCTGGCTCTCAACAGCTACTTATTCTTTCAAAGTACTCTATTACTGCTAGGATTTGATTTTTATATATATACAATCATTTTGCTATTGTGCTGGTTGTGTGTGGCTGTGGATGCAAAAGCACCTTAGCTTCCTGCTTTCCTGTACGCTCCATCTCTCACTGCAGTATTGATATTTCTATATGTGGTGGTAAAATTAATTATGTTCTCTATTTATAACTAGTTTATTACTTTAATTATTTATTGCTACTGCAGCTGATTTTATTTAGGCAATATTTAGTTCTGTTTCAGTAAATTTTCATTTTCAAAACAAACTGCTGGTTGGAATTCGTTGGCATTAACAACCTGTTATTGATTAGTTTGGCCTCAAACTGTGTGATGAGGAAAAGAGTGGCTGTATGCCACGATAAGACTTCAGACCAGAGCATTAACAGCAAGTAAAAGCATATTTTTCTGGGAGTAGTTCTTTGGAAAGTGTATGAAGACGTGCAGGTGTCTAAGGAAGGTCAAAGCTCCTAAACTATTTCTATGGCTTGAGCTTATCTTTATAGGAAATAATAAAGGATGCAGAGCTGAAAAATGGCAGTACCTCCTCCCAGTTTGTACCACAATTGCAGCACTCAGGCATGCCCTTTACTAGAGTGGGTTTGTCTTCTTTTTGTTGTGAATTGGTAATAGCATCTCCAGTGTGAAATTTGGTCTGCCAGACTGTGTTGTCTCTTAAGGTCTGCTCTCCAATTTGAAGAGCTTAATTCAAAACCTATTAAAATCAACTGGAAGGTTTCCTCTTTCACTTGCACTTCATTTCATACCGTATCTCCAATAATGACTCGCTAGGTTTTCCCTGTCTCGTTACTTTCTGCTGACTGTTCATGATTTAAAAGACCAAGAGGTTAAATAGCTTCTCTTCCACCATCTCCATTTACCAGCAAGAAAAGCTCGAGGGCTACTCTTGAGAGCGGAAAAGGAAGGCTTTGTTTGTAAGTTATAGTTCAAGGTCAGTTTGACTGGTGTTTCCTGAGGGACTGGGGCTGATCCTTCTTTTCCATTCATATCGCAGCAGCATAGTTTGTATTTCATGTGTCTGAAATCATGGATTTGGGGAGCTGTCCCGTCATGACACTGAGAGGCTGTGCCTGGAAGATAAGGAAATGAGTCTGTATTTAGAGGCACGGGCATCGAGGGGATGGGCACTTAGTGTGGTGGACCTCTGACCTGAGCAGTGGATGGGACAGACAGCATCATTGCTCTCTATAACTACCTGAAAGGAGGCTGTGGAGAGGAGGGAGCTGGGCTCTTCTCCCAAGGGACAGGACGAGAGGGAATGGCCTCAAGCTCCACCAGGGGAGATTTAGGCTGGACATTAGGAAAAAATTCTTCACGGAAAGGGTCATTGGGCACTGGAACAGGCTGCCCAGGGAGGTGGTTGATTCACCTTTCCTGGAGGTGTTTAAGGCACGGGTGGACGAGATGCTAAGGGGCATGAGTTAGTGTTTGATAGGAATGGTTGGACTCGAAGATCTGGTGGGTCTCTTCCAACCTGGTTATTCTGTGATTCTATGATTCTATGATTCTATGATTGAGAGGGTTTTAGGTAAGAATTCAGAGTTTGTAACTCATGGGCAGCACGTGGTCTGAATTGTCCTGTTGTAGAGCCCACAGCTTTGTGTTCTCCCTGCCTTTCAGGTCACCATGGGATAACATAAACATTTAACTTGCATGTTATGGACACAGCGTTTTGGTCTTTTCCATGGTCACTCCATGTTCATCAGACATTCATACAATCATCTGGAAGACTTTCATGCCAGTTATTTTGGTCTACAGGAATTTCTCTGATCACAGTCCTGCTCTTTGGAAGTGAAGGTGGCCAGTGTGGTCAGAAGGTGAGGGCTCTTGTCAGGTTTAGCCAATTTGAACCTGTAGCAAGTCCAAATCTCACCTGGGGCTGAGCTGTCGTGGTGGTCAGAGTGCTGCTGCCCACCTCTGCTCAGCAGCATGGTTCTTGTGTTAGGTCTGGCCAGCTGCAATTTCATGTCTTGGCCTCAAATGAAGCGCACACTTCCAAATGGATATAAAATGCCGTAGGTCCTCACGATTCTTCTGCCTTCCAGAGGTGCAGGTCATATTTTTCTATCCTTCAGCTCTTTTATGGCAAAGTGAAACATTGATGGGGGCTTTTCTGTAACCTCTTCTTTCCTCTGACAAATACCCTCTGTTTATTCTGTACTACAGCGTGTTGTTTACAGCATGCGCAGCCGTGTTAAGCAGCTGCCACATCTCAAGCCAGAGGTACCTGCAGCAATCCTCGAGTGCCTGTGTAAGCTCATGTCGAATCCCGTGGGGGTGAAGGGCTCTATTAAAAATGTAAAATCCTTACCACTAATCTTGAAAGTGGACCAACGCATTTAACATATATAATTATAAACTTTAAAGCAAGATGATTTTGTCTGCTGGAGCATCTGGGAATTGTTTTTTCATTATCGCGTTTCAGGGAGTGACAAATCTTCCTGTTCTCTCAGAGGCCTTTGTGGGATTAGTCGCTGCTGTTTGCTGTTGTGTATTACTGCAAATGTTTGTATAATTATGCATGTCGAATTCATTCTGCATCCTTCTGGGGGGCGCAAGGTTGTGTTGCCTTTCCCAGTGATGTGCTGGGACGATCCCCTTCAGGTGTTAAGGAAAATAGGGGCAGGCTTTCCCCATGATCAGTTTGAAAAATGGTCTGACTACATGTGCAGGAGTTTACTGATGCGGCAAAGTACTTGCTAGTGCAATCAATTTGGGAATAACAACACTGACTCAGAAAATCACCTGATACAAGCGATTTGCATGAATGATGTTTTCAGCATGAAATGCAGTAGTAAACATGTACTGATATTTTCATCGAAGAGTATAAAATGGTTTAGGTGGAAAAAGACCGTAAAGCCCATCCAGTTCCACCCCTGCCATGGGCAGGGACACCTCCCACTGGATCAGGGGCTCCAAGCCCCATCCAACCTGGCCTTGAACCCCTCCAGGGATGGGGCAGCCACCCCTGCTCTGGGCAGCCTGGGCCAGGGCCTCCCCACCCACACAGGAGAACATTTCCTCCTAATGTCTAATCTAAATTTTCCCTTTTCCAATTTAAAGCCATCCCCTCTTATCCTATCACAATATGCCCTTGTAAAAAGTCCCTCCCCAGCTTTCCTTGATACCCCCACTTCAAGTACTGGAAGGCAGCTGTAAAACTCAGTAAAGGCAAAACCAAAACATCTAAATTTTAAGTTAGTAAAGATGTAATTTAATCAATAACCTGTGTTTGTGACAGGACTTCAGTTGTAGGGCACCTCTTTCTTGTAAATAATAGGATCCTTGTCAGGTTATAGGGTCAGTAAAGCTATAAAGATGCTGTTGGTTTTCCCATTTAAATGATAGATCCCTTTAGAGATGCTGGCTTTGTCCTTTCCTTGCTCTGTAATTTCACTGTACACCCAGGAACTATGGAACAAGCCGGGACTTCAGGTGTCTTACTCTCTGCCTGATTGTCAGTCGTTACTTTCAGGAGCATAACTGGAAGGGAGAAGCAGGGGAGGAGAGGAAGAGGTAAATAGTGTGAGACTGGGAAGGGAAGAGAAGGGAATGGGAAGAATGAGAGACTGGTGTGGATGTGGAAACATCTTGTAATAAAACATAGTCCAGTTCCTGCTAAGAAAGGATCATGGTAGGTTTACCATTTTTGCCAAAAGTGATCCAAGCCAAGCATGTTTAAATTAGATCCATGCATAAGCTCTTAAATCACACTTTTTGTAGGATGCTTTAAGAGTATTACAGGTTTTTCTTGGGCTATTGCTTTCCTGTTTCCAGAGGGTAAGACAGGAGCTACTGATGGAGGAGTACGCAGAGCAGGCTTACCTGGGAGTAAGGGTACTCCAGAGAGCCTTAAAAGATACAGTTAAATGGGAAATTTCTCCTTGCTCTTGCTAGGGAGGGAAGATGCATTGCAGCTGCTGCCAAGGGCAGAACGGCAGCTTGCCTGGCAATCGGGGAGGCTCGAGGTTTCACACGGGAGGTTAATGGAAACCCGTGCCCTGCTCTGCACAGCTCTGGGAGCCAAAGGACTTTGGAACGGGATGGAAGAACATTGCCACTGGTGCAGGCATTATGGAAAACAATTTGAAACCTCTCTTTCAGGACTCCCCTTGCACCCTCTGTAAAGACCATGCTGGTGGGAATTTTCATTAGGATTTATTGTCTTTTTTTTTTTTTGGTAGGAGCAGTACAGCACCACCAGCAAAGATAGTGGCAGAGAAACTGACACATAATTTGAGCAGTATGGGTATG